>NC_137342.1:1675632-2115632 GCF_965287045.1 Carcharhinus amblyrhynchos | reverse complement strand
GTGCAGTTCCATGAAGGAATTCTTACTCTGGTGTTCAGTCTATCTCACACTCACACGGTTGTACAAGAAACTGTATCATAACTTTATATCATGACTTTAACTTTACTAATATTGATTGGAATTGCTATAGCTCTAGCTCATTAGAGGGGTCAGTTTTTGTACAAAGCGTGCAGGAAGGTTTTTTGACTCAGTATGTAGACAGGCCAACTAGAGGTGAGGCTATATTGGATTTGGTGCTGGGAAATGAGCCAGACCAGGTGCTAGACTTGGAAGTTGGTGTGCATTTTGGTGATAGTGACCACAATTCGGTTACGTTCACCTTAGTGATGGAAAGGGATAGGCAGGAACCTCGGGTCAGTAGTTTTAGCTGGGGGAAGGGTAATTATGAGGCTATTAGGAGAGAATTAGGAAGCATAGGTTGGACTAGGAGACTACAGGGTCTGGGAACGTCCGAAATGTGGAGTTTTTTCAAGGAGCAGCTACTGCGTGTCCTTGATAGGTATGTCCCTGTCAGGCAAGGGGGAAATGGTAGGGCTAGGGAACCGTGGTGCACTAGGAAAGTTGATTCGCTGGTTAAAAAGAAAAAGGGGGCTTATGTTCGGATGAGACTTGAGGGCTCAGGTAGTGCACTAGAAAGCTTTAGATTGGCTAGGAGGGAGTTGAAGAGTGAATTAAGAAGGGCTAAAAGAGGACATGAGAAGACTTTGGCTGATAGGATTAAGGAGAATCCTAAGGCGTTCTATAGGTATGTTAAGAACAGAAGGTTGGTTAGGGCAAGATTGGGGCCAGTTACAGACAGCAGAGGGAAGTTATGTGTGGAACCGGAAGAGATTGGAGAGGCATTGAACCAATATTTCTCTTCGGTGTTCACGCAGGGGGACATAAATGTAGCTGTGGAGAACACTGGGTTACAGGGGTGTAAAATAGACAGTATTACGGTTGATAAAGGGGATGTGCTGGATATTCTTGAGGGTTTGAAAATAGATAAGTCCCCTGGTCCGGACGGGATTTACCCTAGGATTCCCTGGGAGGCAAGAGAGGTGATTGCAGAGCCTCTGGCTCTGATCTTCAGGTCGTCGTTGGTCTCAGGTATAGTGCCAGAAGATTGGAGGATAGCGAATGTTGTCCCATTGTTTAAGAAGGGGAACAGAGACTTCCCCGGGAATTATAGACCGGTGAGTCTTACTTCTGTTGTGGGCAAGGTTTTAGAAAAAATTATTAGGGATAGGATTTATAGTTATTTGCAGAGTAATGAATTGATTAGAGACAGTCAGCATGGTTTTGTGGAGGGTAGGTCGTGCCTTACTAACCTAATTGAGTTTTTTGAGAAAGTGACCAAAGAGGTGGATGGGGGTAAGGCAGTTGATGTGGTATATATGGATTTTAGTAAGGTGTTTGATAAGGTTCACCATGGTAGGCTTCTGCACAAAATGTGGATGTATGGGATTGAGGATAATCTAGGAAATTGGATTAGGAATTGGCTAGCAGATAGGAGACAGAGGGTGGTGGTTGATGGTAAATATTCATCATGGAGTTCAGTTACGAGTGGTGTGCCTCAGGGATCTGTTTTGGGGCCACTGCTGTTTGTAATCTTTATTAATGATCTGGATGAGGGTATAGTTGGGTGGATTAGTAAATTTGCTGATGACACCAAAGTCGGAGGTGTGGTAGATTGTGAGGAAGGGTGTCATATTTTGCAGGGTGACTTAGACAGGTTGCAGAGCTGGGCCGAGAGGTGGCGGATGGAGTTTAATGCAGAGAAGTGTGAGGTAATTCACTTTGGTAGGAATAACAGATGTGTTGAGTATAGGGCTAATGGGAGGACTCTGAATAGTGTGGATGAACAGAGGGATCTAGGTGTATGTGTACATAGATCCCTGAAAGTAGGGAATCAAGTAGATAAGGTTGTTAAGAAGGCATACGGTGTCTTGGTGTTTATTGGTAGGGGGATTGAATTTAGGAGCCGCGGTGTCGTGTTGCAACTGTACACAACTCTGGTGCGGCCGCACTTGGAGTATTGTGTGCAGTTCTGGTCCCCACATTACAGGAAGGATGTGGAGGCTTTGGAGAGGGTGCAGAGGAGGTTTACCAGGATGTTGCCTGGTATGCAGGGGAGGTCCTATGAGGAGAGACTGAGGGATTTGTTTTTTTAACTGGTCGGCGCAACATCGTGGGCCGAAGGGCCTGTTCTGCGCTGTAATGTTCTATGTTCTATGTTCTATAACTTCCCCACAATCCTGTCACATTTCCAAACATTATTCCTCTCCCTTGGTCTCCATGCCAATTAATTTAATAAGACACTGACTCGCACTAATTACTCACCTTGTTTCCTGATACAGAGTCTCTTGAGCAGCAGTGTAGTGAGGGGCAGGAGAACTCACCATCTCTCAAACCCCCTCAGCATGGAGAAAGGACCCTCAAGAACAAAAGACCCAGAACCCCCATGAACAGGAGGAAGTGAGTATTACAAACGCTTTGACTTGAAAGGAACTACCATCATTTATTTCCAAAAAGGCTTGTCCAAATAATTCACATTCATTGCTGAGATCACTGGCTAGACCTTGCTCATCCTGAACTGCCCCTCAGAAGGTGGTGGTGAGCTGTCGTCTTGAACCGCTGCAGTCCCGGAGGTGTAGGTACACCCACAGTGCTGCTGGGGAGCGAGTTCCAGGATTTTGACCCAGCCACAGTGAAGGAACGGCGATATATTTCCACGTCAGGATGGTGAGTGACTTGGAGGGGAACCTCTAGGTGTTGGTGTTCCCAGGTATCTGCTGTCCATGTCTGTCTAGATGGTTGAGGATGGTTGGAAGGGGCAGCTGAAGGAACCTTGGCAGGTTCTTTGTGTGACAAGTAACATTTGTACCACTCAAGTGCCAAGATGTAACCATCTCCAATGAGAGACGATCAAACCATTGCCACTTGACATTCCAAGACATTCCCACTGCCAAATCCCTCACCGTCAACATCCTGGGGGTACCATTGACTGGAAACTGAACTACAAAGAACAACACAGCATGGGAAACAGGCCCTTCGGCGCAACGAGCCCGCGCTGCCATTTTACCGGAGTTGAGGGGGTTGAGCTATGAGGAGAGGCTGAATAGACTGGGCTTGTACTCGTTAGAGTTTAGAAGGATGAGGGGGGATCTCTTTGAGACGTATAAGATAATGAAAGGGATGGATAGGGTAGAGGTGGAGAGGCTCTTCCCACTCAGAAAGGACAGCAGGACTAGAGGGCACAGCCTCAAGATAAGGGGGGTGCAGTTTAGAACGGAGTTGAGGAGGAACTTCGTCACTCAAAGGGTGGTGAATCTCTGGAATTCTCTGCCCGTTGAAGTGGTGGAGGCTACCTCACTGAATATATTTAAGTCACGGGTAGATAGGTTTCTGATAGACAGGGAATTAAGGGAGAAAGCGGGAAAGTGGAACTGATCCACTTCAGATCAGCCATGATCTTATTGAATGGCGGGGCAGGCTCGAAGGGCTAGATGGCCTACTCCTGCTCCTATTTCTTATGTTCTTATGTTCTTTTCCTCTTCCACCCTTGACCCATGAACATAAGAAATAGGAGCAGGAGTCGGCCATCTAGCCCTTCGAGCCTGCCCCGCCATTCAATAAGATCATGGCTGATCTGAAGTGGATCAGTTCCACTTTCCCACTTTCTCCCTTAATTCCCCTGTCTATCAGAAACCTATCTACCCGTGACTTAAACATATTCAGCGAGGCAGCCTCCACCACTTCAACGGGCAGAGAATTCCAGAGATTCACCACCCTTTGAGTGAAGAAGTTCCTCCTCAACTCCGTTCTAAACTGCCCCCCCCCTTTATCTTGAGGCTGTGCCCTCTAGTCCTGCTGTCCTTTCTATGTTTATGGCACTCCACATTGATTAGCTATTAATTGGATTAGCTATGTAAAAACAGTGGCTACAAGAGCAGTTTAGAGGAATACTGCAGCATGTAACTCACCCCCTGACTCCCCAAATCCTGTCCACCATCTACAAGGCACAATCAGGGGTAGGGTTTTGTGTCTGGATGTAAGCAGCTCCAACAACACTCAAGAAGATCAAAACCATCCAGGAAAAACCTGCTCCCCATCCAAAAGGGGAATCCTGTCCCCAGGCAGCTAAAATTTCAAAACTTAGATTGATAGATTTCTGATTGGCAATAGTTACTGCGCACATCTAAAGAAAAACTTCACGAAAATGCCCTTGGGGTGAGAAACCTTAATTACACAGAGAGATTGGAGATGTTGGGAGTGTTTCTCTTGGAGAGGAGATGGTTATAAGGAGATTCGATAGAGACATTTAAAATCACGAGGGGTCTGGGCAGGGTAGATAGTGAATGGGTAACGAGAGGTATCGTGAGTCTAGTCAAAGAGAAAAAGGAAGGATTGTCAAGGCTAAAGGCTGGGAACACACGAAGGAAGTGTGGAATATAAGAAAAATAGGAAGAAACTTAAGCAAGGAGTAAGGAGGGCTAAAAGGGGTCATGAAAAACCATTGGATTAAGGAAAATTCCAAGGCTTTTTATACATATATAAAGAGTGAGAGGGTTGGTCCACTCAAGGATGGGAGGGAATCTATGTGTGGAGCCAGAGGAAATGGGCGAGGTATTAAATGAGTACTTTACATCAGTATTCACCAAAGACAAGGATTTGGTGGATGATGAGTTTGGGGAAGGATGTGTAGATAGAACATAGAACATAGAACATTACAGCGCAGAACAGGCCCTTCGGCCCACGATGTTGCGCCGACCAGCTTTTAAAACAAAACACTAACCCACTAATCTAAACCAATCCCATTTCGTCCATAAACCTATCCACAGATCTCTTAAATGCCCATAGTTTGATATTTTGATAGTTTGATAGTTTGAGTCATGTTGAGATCAAAGAGGAGGAGGTATTGGGGTTCTTGAGAAACATCAAGGGCCTGATGGGATATACTCCGGAATACTGAGAGAGGCAAGGGAGGAAATTGCTGGAGCCTTGAGAGAAATCTTTGTATCCTCACTGGCTACAGGAGAGGTCCCAGAGGATTGGAGAATAGCCAATGTTGTTCCTTTGTTTAAGAAGGGAGCAAGGTTAATCCAGGTAATTACAGGCTGGCGAGCCTTACGTCAGTGGTAGGGAAATTATTGGAGAGGATTCTTCGAGACAGGATTTATTCCCAGTTGGAAATAAGAGGATGTATTAGTGAGAGGCAACATGGTTTTGTGAAGGAGAGGTCGTGTCTCACGAACTTGATCAAGTTTTTCGAGGAAGTGATGAAGATGATTGATGAGGGCAGGGCAGTGGGTGTTGTTTACATGGACTTCAGTAAGGCCTTTGACAAGGTCCCTCATGGCAGACTGGTACAAAAGGTGAAGTCGCATGGGATCAGAGGTGAGTTGGCAAGGTGGGTACAAAACTGGCTCGGTCAAAGAAGACAGAGGGTAGCAGTGGAAGGGTGTGTTTCTGAATGGAGGGCTGTGACAAGTGGTGTTCCTCAGGGATCAGTGCTGGGACCTTTGCTGATTGTAATATATATAAATGATTTGGAGGAAAATGTAACTGGATTGATTAGTAAGTTTGCAAACGACACAAAGGTTGGTGGATTTGTGGATAGCGATGAGGACCATCAGGGGATACAGCAGGATATAGATCAGTTGGAGACTTGGGCGGAGAGCTGGCAGATGGAGTTTAATCCAGACAAATCCCCTGGGGCTGTTCCCCTCCAAAATAGGTTTTCGGTCCTGGAGGCTACAGTTGAGGAGAAATCAACTGGGGATAGCCAAAGGGAGCAGGTCTCTGGGGGTGAGCCTATTGGCAAGCCTCAGGTGGTTAGGGGTAAGAGATTGGGCCTCGTGATTGGGGACTCCACAGTTATGGGGACGGATAGGAGAGTTGGAGGTAAGGGTAGGGACTCTGGGCTGGTGTGTTGCCTACCAGGGGCTGGGGTCCAGGATGTATCGGACAGAGTATTCAGGACTCTTAGGGGAGAGGGAGATCAACCCCAAGTTATAGTTCATGTGGGGACACATGACATAGGGAGATTAAGGGAAGGGGATATTAAGCAAAGATTTATGGAGTTGGGGTGGAAACTAAAGGCGAAGTCAGAAAGAGTAGTTATATCTGGACTCTTGCCTGTGCCACGGGATAGTTTAGAGAGGAATAGGGAGAGGGAAAGTTTGAACTCGTGGCTGAGGGGATGGTGCAGGAGGGAGGGGTTCAGGTACTTGAGCAATTGGGGCTCATTCTGGGGAAGGTGGGACCTCTATAAGAGGGATGGTCTACACCTGAACCAGAGGGGAATCAATATCCTGGGGGGTAAATTTGCAAAAGCGATGCAGGAAGGTTTAAACTGATTCGGAGGGGGGGAGGGATAGTGAGGAAAGGGGGTGAAAGTGAGGGGGGCATAGTTGGGGAATGCAAGGCACGGCATAGTGGGGGTGGGGCGGAGCAGGGTTTGAAATGCGTGTACTTTAATGCGAGGAGTATTCGCAATAAAGTGGATGAACTTGCAGCGTGGATCAGTACCTGGGACTTTGATGTTGTGGCCATTTCTGAGACTTGGATAGAGCAGGGTCAGGAATGGATGTTGCAGGTTCCGGGGTACAAATGCTTTAGTCGGAGTAGAGAAGAAGGTAGAAGGGGGGGTGGGGTAGCATTGCTAGTCAAGGACTGTATCACAGTGTCGGAGAGAAAGTTTGATGAGGACTTGTCAGTTGAGGTAGTATGGGCGGAGATTAGAAATAGGAGAGGGGAGGTCACCCTGTTGGGAGTCTTTTATAGACCTCCTAAAAGTTCTAGAGAGGTTGAGGAAAGGATTGCGGAGACAATCCTGGTTAGGAGTGAAAGTAATAGGGTAATTGTTATGGGGGACTTTAACTTTACGAATATTGATTGGAGTTGCTATAGTTCTAGCTCGCTAGAGGGGTCAGTGTTTGTACAAAGCGTGCAGGAAGGTTTTTTGTCTCAGTATGTAGACAGGCCAACTAGAGGAGAGGCTATATTGGATTTGGTGCTGGGAAATGAGCCAGACCAGGTGCTAGACTTGGAAGTTGGTGTGCATTTTGGTGATAGTGACCACAATTCGGTTACGTTCACCTTAGTGATGGGAAGAGATAGGCATGAACCTCGGGTCAGCAATTTTAGCTGGGGTAAGGGCGATTATGAGGCTATCAGGAGTGAATTAGGAAGCATGGATTGGATTAGGGGATTACAGGGACTGGGAACGTCTGAAATGTGGAGTTTTTTCAAGGAGCAGCTACTGCGAGTCCTTGATAGGTATGTCCCTGTCAGGCATGGTGGATTTGGTAGATCTAGGGAACCGTGGTGCACTAAAAGGGTTGAGTCGATGGTTAAAAAGAAAAAGGAGGCTTATGTTCGGATGAGATTGGAGGGCTCAGATAGTGCACTAGAAAGCTTTAGATTGGCTAGGAGGGAGTTGAAGAGTGAGTTGAGAAGGGCTAAAAGAGGACATGAGAAGAATTTGGCTGATAGGATTAAGGAGAATCCTAAGGCGTTCTATAGGTATGTCAAGAACAGAAGGTTGGTCAGGGCAAGATTAGGGCCAGTTACAGACAGCAGGGGGAAGTTGTGTGTGGAACCGGAGGAGATTGGAGAAGTATTGAACCAATATTTCTCTTCGGTGTTCACGCAGGGGGACATGAATATAGCTGAGGAGGACATTGGGTTGCAGGGGTGTAAAATAGACAGTATTACGGTTGATAAAGGGGATGTGCTGGAAATTCTTGAGGGGCTGAAAATAGATAAGTCCCCTGGTCCGGATGGGATCTACCCTAGGATTCTCTGGGAGGCTAGAGAGGTGATTGCAGAGCCTCTGGCTCAGATCTTCAGGTCGTCATTGGTCTCTGGTGTAGTCCCGGAGGATTGGAGGATAGCGAATGTTGTCCCATTGTTTAAGAAGGGGAACAGAGACTTCCCCGGGAATTATAGACCGGTGAGTCTTACTTCTGTTGTGGGCAAGGTTTTAGAAAAAATTATTAGGGATAGGATTTATAGCTATTTGGAGTGTAATGAATTGATTAGAAATAGTCAGCATGGTTTTGTAGCGGGTAGGTCGTGCCTTACTAACCTTATTGAGTTTTTTGAGAAGGTGACCAAAGAGGTGGATGGGGGCAAGGCAGTTGACGTGGTATACATGGATTTTAGTAAGGCGTTCGATAAGGTTCACCATGGTAGGCTTCTGCAGAAAATGCAGATGTATGGGATTGTGGGTAATCTAGGAAGTTGGATCAGGAATTGGCTATCAGATAGGAGACAGAGGGTGGTGGTGGATGGTAAATATTCATCATGGAGTACAGTTACGAGTGGTGTGCCTCAGGGATCTGTTTTGGGGCCACTGTTGTTTGTAATTTTTATTAATGATCTGGATGAGGGTATAGTTGGGTGGATTAGTAAATTTGCTGATGACACCAAAATTGGAGGTGTGGTAGATTGTGAGGAAGGGTGTCATAGTCTGCAGGGAGACTTAGGTTGCAGAGCTGGGCCGAGAGGTGGCGGATGGAATTTAATGCGGAGAAGTGTGAGGTAATTCACTTTGGTAGGAACAACAGATGTGTCGAGTATAGGGCTAACGGGAGGACTTTGAATAGTGTGGATGAACAGAGGGATCTAGGTGTGTGTGTACATAGATCCCTGAAAGTTGGGAATCAAGTAGATAAGGTTGTTAAGAAGGCGTACGGTGTCTTGGCGTTTATTGGTAGGGGGATTGAATTTAGGAGTCGCAGTGTAATGTTGCAACTGTACACTACTCTAGTGCGGCCGCACTTGGAGTACTGTGTGCAGTTCTGGTCCCCGCATTACAAGAAGGATGTGGAGGCGTTGGAGAGGGTGCAGAGGAGGTTTACTAGGATGTTGCCTGGTATGGTGGGGAGGTCCTATGAGGAGAGACTGAGGGATTTAGGGTTGTTTTCGTTGGAAAGAAGGTGGCTAAGAGGGGATCTTATTGAAACATATAAGATGATTAGAGGTTTAGATAGGGTGGATAGTGATAGCCTTTTTCCTCGGATGGAGAAAGCTAGCACGAGGGGGCATGGCTTTAAATTAAGGGGGGGTAGCTACAGGACGGATGTCAGGGGTAGGTTCTTTACCCAGCGGGTGGTGAGGGATTGGAATGCCCTGCCTGCTGCAGTTGTAAATGCGTCTAGTTTGGGGGCGTTTAAGAGATCTCTGGATAGGTTTATGGACGAAAAGGGATTGGTATAGGCTAGTGGGTCATTGTTTTTGTAACTGGTCGGCGCAACATCGTGGGCCGAAGGGCCTGTTCTGCGCTGTAATGTTCTATGTTCTATGTTCTATGTTCTAAATGTGAGGTAATGCATTTTGGAAGGTCTAATTCAGATAGGAAATATACAATAAATGGCAGAATCCTTAAGAGTATTGATAGGCAGAGGGATCTGGGTGTACAGGTACACAGGTCACTGAAACTGACAATGCAGGTGGAGAAGGTAGTCAAGAAGGCATACGGCATGCTTGCCTTCATCGGTCGGGGCACTGAGTTTAAAAATTGACAAATCATGTTGCAGCTTTATAGAACCTTAGTGAGGCCGCACTTGGAATGTAGTGTTCAATTCTGGTCGCCACACTACCAGAAGGATGTGGAGGCTTTGGAGAGGGTTACGGAAAAGATTTACCAGGATGTTGCCTGGTGTGGAGGGCATTAACTATGAGGAGAGGTTGGAGAAACTTGGTTTGTTCTCACTGGAACGATGGACGTTGAGGGGCGGCCTGAAAAAAATCTACAAGATTATGAGGGGCATGGACAGAGTGGATAGTCAGAAGCTTTTTCCCAGGGTGGAAGAGTCAGTTACTAGGGGGGCACAGGTTTAAGGTGTGAGGGGCAAGGTTTAAAGGAGATGTACAAGGGACATTTTTAATCGAGGTGGTGGGTGCCTGGAACTCGCTGCCGGGGGAGGTAGTGAAAGCAGATATGGTAGTGAGTTTTAAGGGGTACCTTGACAAGTCCATGAATGAGATGAGAATATAGAGATATGGTACCCGGAAGGGTAGGGGGGGTTTTAGTTCAGTTGGGCAGCATGGTCGGGCCAGGCTTGGAGGGGCCGAAGGGTCTGTTCCTGTGCTGTAATTTTCTTTGTTCTTTGTTCTGTAGAGAGGGAGAAAAGGATTGAGAACCAGAGAGCACAGAGTTACGGTGATTGGCAAAAGAAATAATGGAGGCATTAGGAAAAGTGGTGAAGGATTGGGATCTAGAATGTTCTGCCTGAGAGTGTGGTGGCACAGTGGTTAGCACTGCTGCCTCACAGCACCAGGGACCCGGGTTCAATACTCACATTGGGTCGAATCTGTGCATTCTCCCCGTGTCTACATGGGTTCCCTCCAGGTGCTCCCGTTTCCTCCTACACTCCAAAGACGTGCTGGCTGAGTGCATTGGCCGTGCTAAATTGCCCTGCAGTGTACCCGAACAGGCACCTGAATGTGGCTACAGGGGATTTTCACAGTAACTTCATTGCAGTGTTAATGTCAGCCGGCTTGTGAATATAAATAAATAAACTTTACTGGAGGTAGGTTCAACTGAGACAATATCCCTCTCTAACAGCACTGTGGGTGTCCCTACACCTGAGGCAGTGTTTAAAGAAGGCAGCTGACCCCCACCTTCTGAAGGGCAGTTTGGGATAAATGCTAGTCCAGTGATGCCCACGTGGAGAGGATAAATAAAATAAATTGTGCAGCCCACCTCTCCGTTCTGGAACTCCCTCCAAAACTGCCCCCATCTCTTTCTCATCTCCTTTAACACACTCCTTAAAACAATGACCAAAGTTGTAATTATCTGTCCCCCTTGTGTGGTTAATGTCAATATTGTTTTACACTGCTCTGGTGGAACACTGTGGCAGGTATAATCCTGGACAAGGTGCTGTATGCACACACAGCGATGTTGTACGCTGTACAATGTAATTCTTATACTCACCCAATGGAGTTCAGGAGTGTATCTGGTCCAGAGTCACAGGATGATAATCAAATCGATCAGATTGCAGTCACTGGAATTACTTTCCTTTAAACTTATTTATCAGTGTCACAAGTAGATTTACGTTAACACTGCAATGAAGTTACTGTGAAAATCCCCTAATCCCCACACTCCGGCGCCTGTTCGGGTTACACTGAGGGAGAATTTAGCACGGCCAATACACCCTAGTAAAAGTCTGACAACACCAGGTTTAAGTCCAACCGATTTATTTGATAGTAAACTCACAGGCTTTCAGGGTTTGTCCATCCACCTGACGAAGAGGGAAACCTCGAAAGCTTGTGAGTTTACTATCAAATAAATCAATTGGACTTAAACCTGGTGTTGTCAGACTTCTTACTGTGTTTACCCCAGTCCGACCGATGCTGGCATCTCCACATCAATGCACCCTAACCAGCACGTCTTTCAGACTGTGGGAGGAAACCGGAGCACCCAGAGGAAACCCACGCAGACATGGGGAGAATGTGCAAACTCCACACAGGCAGTAAGCCAAGCTGGGAATCGAACCCAGATCCCCGGCGCTGTGCTAACCACTGTGTCACCCTGGATGTGACAAAACTGAGTAGCTAGTGCTGTTAAACAGCAATGTCTTCCTCATTATTTTACCATTTAGTTTGCTAAAAATAACAGTGCTAATTCTGAGTGTGAAATGAGATGAAAACACAGAGCTTGTGGATCAGAGTTAAACAGAACTCTGACTTAATTCACTGTTTCAAGAGACGACTGGCAATCGTTTCTCAAATGCACAGTTCAGAGCTGCTATTTATGATTTAAGCATTTTCCTACAATTAGCTTCTGGATTAAGTTTCGGTCAAATGGAATCTGTGCTGTTTTCCCGGCAATGCTTTATTCCAGCAGATATTGTTCTGCTTTGAAGTATTTTAGTTCGTCTCTGTGAAAAATGACATTGACACGGAGACGTGAATGACTTTTCAGCCTGTGTGTGAGGCAAGGGCATTGCGCTGTGACGTAGGTTGGCATTCTTCAGCCTCTTAAAGCTGTATCAGCTGCTGGGAATGGGGAAGTTCGCCCCCCTCCCCCCCCAAGAAAACCCACCCGCCCCAGACTAATCCACAACTGAAACTACCAATGAGAAAATCTGGGTAGCACAGTGGTTAGCACTGCTGCTTCACAGCTCCAAGGTCCTGGGTTCGATTCCCAAGCTCGGGTCACTGTCTGTGTGGAGTTTGCACATTCTCCTCATGTCTGCGTGGGTTTCCTTCAAGTGCTCTGGTTTCCTCCCAAAGATGTGTGGGTTAGGTTGATTGGCCGTGCTAAATTGCCCCTTAGTGTCCTGTAGGTTAGAGGGTAAATGTGTGGGGATATGGGGATAGGGCCTGGGTGGGATTGTGGTCAGTGCAGACTCGATGGGCAGAGTGGCCTATTCCTGCACTGTACGGATTCTATGCTCTATTTTCAACTGGCAGGGAATTCTGTGGGAAAGGATCATGTAAAAATGTAAAGTTTGCTGCTAAATCTGGAAATCTGAGTTCAGGAGACACTCGTGCAGAAGCTCTGACAAAGGGTCATCCAGACTGGAAACGTTGGCTCTTTCCTCTGCTCACAGATGCTGTCAGACCCGCTGACATTTTCCAGCATTTTCTGTTTAAGTCACACTTGTACACCATTACTGACCCAGTCAGGGCGGACTGCCGTCTGTTCAAACAGCCCAATCTCCCAAGCTGATTGTGGTGATCTGGAAAGGGAGCTGGAAACTGATCAAATAACTTCCCCAAGGAAAGTGGGAGATACGTCAAGAGGAAAGATTTTGGAGAAGGGGGGGGATGGGCGGTTGGGGACTGGGGGGAGGAATGGGGCAGAGTGGGTGGTCTGATGTTATTTCCCAGGTGGAAGAGTCAATTACTAGCGGGGCACAGGTTTAAGGTGCGAGGGGCAAGGTTTATAGGAGATGTACGAGGCAGATTTTTTTACACAGAGAGTGGAGGGTGCCTGGAACTCATTGCCAGGGGAGGGAGTGGAAGCGGATATGATAGTGAGTTTTAAGGGGCATCTGGACAAATCCATGAATAGGATGGGAATAGAGGGATACGGTTCCTGGAAGGGTAGGGGGTTTAGTTCAGTCGGGCAGCATGGCCAGTGCAGGCTTGGAGGGCCGAAGGGCCTGTTCCTGTGCTGTAATTTTCTTTGTTCTTTGTCCATGGCCTAATTAGGGGCAGTCAGTATAGCTTGGTGCGGGACAGGCCATGTCTAATTAACTTGACTGATTTTTTTAAGGGACTGATGAAAGTGATCGATGAGGCTAGAGCAGTGGATGTTGTGTACATGGAGTTTAGTAAGCTGTTGACAAGAACATAAGAACTAAGAGCAGGAGTGGGCCATCTCGCCCCTCGAGCCTGCCCCGCCATTCAATAAGATCATGGTTGATCTTTGTGGACTCAGCTCCACTTACCCACCCACTCACCAAAACCCTTAACCCCTTTACTGTTCAAAAATCTATCTATCCTTGCCTTAAAAACACTCAATGAGGTAGCCTCAACTGGGCAGGGAATTCCACAGATTCACAACCCTTTGTGTGAAGAAGTTCATCCTCAACTCAGTCCTAAACCTGCTCCCCCTTATTTTGAGGCCATGCCCCCCAGTTCTAGTTTCTCCCGCCAGTGGAAACAACTTCCCTGCTTCTATCTTATCTATTCCCTTCATAATCTTATATGTTTCTATAAGATCTCCCCTCATTCTTCTGAATTCCAATGAGTATAACCCCAGTCTACTCAGTCTCTCCTCATAAGCCAACCCTCTCAACTCTGGAGTCAACCTAGTGAATCTCCTCTGCACCCCCTCCAGTGCCAGTATATCCTTTCTCAAGTAAGGAGACCAAAACTGTACACAATACTCCAGGTGTGGCCTCACCAGCACCTTATACAGCTGCAACATAATCTCGCTGTTTTTAGACTCCATCCCTCTAGCAATGAAGGACAAAATTCCATTTGCCTTCTTAATTAGCTGCTGCACCAGCAAACCAACTCCTCGAGATTCCTGCACAAGGACACCCAGATCCCTCTGCACAGCAGCACGCTGTAATTTTTTACCATTTAAATAATAGTCCATTTTGCTGTTATTCCGACCAAAATGGATGACCTCACATTTACCAATATTGTACTCCATCTGCCAGATCCTTGTCCACTCAGATTATCTATATCCCTTTGCAGACATTCAGCATCCTCTGCACACTTGGTTCTGCCATCCATCTTAGTGTCATCTGCAAATTTTGACGCACTACACTTGGTCCCCAACTGCAAATCATCAATGTAAATTGTAAACAACTGCAATCCCAGGACTGATCCCTGAGGCACACCACTAGTCGCTGATCGTCAACCAGAAAAACACCCATTTACCCCCACTCTTTGCTTTCTGTTAGTTAACCAATCCTCTATCCATGCTAATACATGACCCGTAACACCGTGCACCTTTATCTTACGTAGCAGTCTTTGGTGCGGCACCTTGTTAAATGTCTTCTGGAAATCCAGATACACCACATCCACAGGTTCCCCATTGTCTACTGCACATGGAATGTTCTCAAAGAATTCCACCAAATTGTCAAACATGACCTTCCCTTCATGAACCCATGCTGCGTTTTACCAATGGGACAATTTATGTCCAGATGTCTCGCTATTTCTTCCTTGATGATAGATTTAAGCATTTTCCCTGATACAGAAGTTAAGCGAACTGGCTTATAGTTGCTGCCTTTTGTCTACATGTAGACTCCATCAGAACAGTGACCCGAGATTAGGATTGAATCCAGCTCCCTGGTGCTGTGAGCAGCACTGCTAACCACCATGCCACCTTGCTGCCAGTAGACAGGATGGTAAAGAAGTCATATGGCATGTTTGCCTTTATTGATCTGGGCATTGAGTATAAGAGTCAAGATGTTGTGTTGCAGCTTTACTAAACTTTGGTTGGGCCACACTTAGAATATTGCATTCAATTCTGGTCGCCACATTACAGGATGGATATGGAGGCTTTGGAGAGTGTGCAGAAGGGGTTTATTGGCTGCTGCCTGGATTAGAGGATATGAGGATATTAGAGGAGAAGCTGGACAAACCAGGAGTGTTTTCTTTGGAGCGGTGGAGACTGAGGAGCAACCTGGTAGAAGTCTATAAAATGATGAGAGGCACAGATAGGGCTAACAGTCAGAATCTTTTTCCAGAGTTGAAATACCTAATACTATGGGGTACGCACTTAAGATGAGAGGGGGAAAATTCAAAGAAGAGGTTTTTCACACAGGGAGTGGAAGGTGTCTGGAACGTGCTGCCAGGGGTGATCAAATCATAGAATCATCGAACCCTACAGTGCAGAAAGGGGCCATTCGGCCCATCGAGTCTGCACCAAACACAATCCCACCCAGGCCCTATCCCCATATCCCTACATATTATACCCACTAATCCCTCTAACCTACACATCCATGAACACTAAGGGGCAATTTCTTAGCACGGCCAATCAACCTGACCCGCACATCTTTAGAGTGCGATGGTACAGGCAGATACAATAGGGCTGTTTAAGGGGCTTTTAGATAAGCACATGAATTTGCAAGGAATAGAGGGACATGGACAAAGCGCAGGCAGAAATGTTTAATTTAGTTGGGTGTCATGTCTGGTACAACACTGTGGGCTGAAGGGCCTGTTCCTGTGCTACCCTATGGTCTAGATGGTGGCACAGTGATGTACAGTTGGGAGGGAGCGTGCTAGGAATCCTCAACATTGACTCTGGACCCTGCAAAGTCTCATGGCAGCAGGTCAAACAGCAACTCAACCACAATCTGTAACCTCATGGCCTGCTATATCCCCCATTCAACCATTACAACCAAGCCAGGGGATCAGTCCAGGTTCAATGGAGAGCGTAGGAGGGCATGCCACGAGCAGCAACAGGCATACCTAAACAATGAGGTGTCAATCTGGTGAACGTGACTACTTGCATTCCAAATGGTAAAAACAGCAAATGACAGAGCTAAGCGATCCCACAACCAACGGATCAGATCTAAGCTCTGCAGTTCTTCCACATCCAGTCAAGAATGATGGTGGACAATTAAACAACTCACTGGAGAGGAGACTCCACCAATATCCCCATCCTCAATGATGGAGGAGTCCAGCATATCAGTGCAAAAGATAAGGCTGAAGTATTTGCAGCAATCTTCAGCGAGAAGTGCCGAGTGGATGATCCATCTCTGTGTCCTCCAGTGGTCCCCAGCATCTCGCGTAACAGTCTCCCGCCAATTTGATTAACCACGTGATATCAAGAAAGGATTGGAGGCACTGGATACTACAAAGGCAAAGGGCCCTGATAACATTCCAGCAATAGTACTGAAGACTTGTGCTCCAGAATTTGCCGCTCCCCTAGCCAAGTTCTTCCAGTACAGTTACAACACTAGCATCTACCCTGAAATGTGGAAAATTATCCAGGTATGTCCTGTATACACAAAGCAGGACAAATCCAACCCAGCCAATTACTGCCCAAATATTCTAGTCTCAATCATCAATAAAGTGACGGAAGGGGTACAGAGAAACTAGAAACAGGAATAGACCAGTCAGCCCTTTTAACTTGCCCTACCATTCATTATGATTATGGTTGATCATCAAATTCATTATCCTGATCCCCCTTCCCCCATATCCTTGATCCCTTTAGCTCCAAGAGCTATATCTAATTTCTTCTTGAAATCACACAACATTTTGGCCTCTATTTTCTGTGGGAGTGAATTCCACACATTCCCCACCCTCTGGGTGAAGAAATTTCTCCCCACCTCAATCCTAAAGGTTTATCCCTTATCCTCAAACTCTGACCCCTAGCTCAGGACTCCCCCACCACCTGTCTACTGCAGTTAAAATTTTATAACTTCCTGTGAGATTCCCCCTCACTTTCCTCAACTCCAATTAATACAATCCTAACTGACTTAGTCTCTCCTCATATGACAGACCGGCCATTCCCAGGAATCAGCCTGGGAAACCTTCCCTCTATAACAAGGATGTCCTTCCTTGAATAAGGACACTGAAATTTCATACAGCACCTCAGACATGGCCTCGCCAACACCCTGTACAATTGCAGCAAAACATCCCTATCCCGATACTCAAACCCTCTCGCTGTGAATGGCAACATTCTGTTTGCCTTCTTTACCGCTTGCTGTATCTGTGCACTTATAGGTCACTAACAGTGCTATCCAGCAGCACCTGCTCACCAATAACCTGCTCAGTGATACCCAGTTTGGGTTTCTCCAGGGGGTCACACAGCTCCTGACCTCATTACAGCCTTGGTTCAAACACGGACAAAAGAGCTGAATCCCGGAGGTGAGGTGAGGGTGACTGCTCCTTAAACATCAAGGCTGTGCGTGGCATCAAGGAACCCTAGCCAAACTGAATCAATGGATATCAGGGGGCAAACTCTCTGCTGGTTGGAGTCATACCTGGTACACGGGAAGATTGTTGCAGTTGTGGAGGGTCAGTCATCTCAGCTCAAAGAACAAAGAACAGAAACAGCCCGGGAAACAGACCTGTGCCGCCATTTTAACATTACCAGTCCCCCCTCCACCCATGACCCTTATCTATGGCATTCCACATTGAGGGAAACTAATTTAGGGACAATTTATTCCTGCCAATCAGCCTAATAGCACATCTTTGGGGTGTGGGAGGAAACCGGAGCACCCGGAGAAAACCCACGCAAGCACGGGGAGAATGCGCAAACTCCCACAGACACTGGCCCAAATCCATGTGTCTGCACAGCAATCAGCGATAGTCACTGAGCTGTCGTCTTGCCCAGTATCTGGTCCAGTTTAGGCACACACTAACCACATGAAGCACTAGGCCAATCTCGAACAACCAAGAGCAGCCCCAGTACGACCCATCACGTGTATGCCCCTCGTTGGACACGAGGCGGACCGACTTAAAACCTGTGAATTAAAAGAGAAAAACGTTGTCAGGCCTCATTTGGAGTATTGTGCGCAGTTCTGGTCGCCTCACTATAGGAAAGATGTAGAAGCTATTGAAAGGGTACAGAGGAGATTTACAAGGATGTTGCCTGGACTGGGAGGCATGCCTTATGAAGTTAGGTTGAGGGAGCTGGGACTCTTCTCCCTGGAGAGACGTAGGTTGAGAGGCGACCTGATAGAAGTTTATAAAATGTTGAGTGGAATAGATAGGGTGGATTCTCAGAGGCTATTTCCCCGGGTTGAAATGGTTGCTACGAGAGGACACAGATTTAAGGTGCAAGGAGGGAGGTTCAGAAGTGATGTTAGGGGTAAGTTTTTCACTCAGAGGGTGGTGAGTGAATGGAATCGGCTGCCGTCAGTGGTGGTGGAGGTGAACTCGCTGGGGTCTTTTAAAAGACTTCTGGATGAGTATATGGGGTTTAATGAGATTGAGGGTTATAGATAGGTCTGTAGGTTGGTAGGTGATGATGTGATCGGCGCAACTTGTGGGCCGAAGGGCCTGTTTGTGCTGTAGTGTTCTATGTTCTATGTTCTATGTTAGTATCATTCCATATCCTTTTACATTACCAGGGACGCCCCAATGCTAATGAACCTTATTTAAAACAATCTCCTATATCCTCCCATCTCCAACCCACTCATGTGCCTGTCTAAGTTACTCTTAAACATCTCCAGCGTGCCTGCCTCCACCACCTTACTTGGCAGAACATTCCATCAAGGATAGCATCCAGGACATCTCTGCAGGAGTCCCTCAGGATAGTGTCCTAGACACTAATTCTCAGATACTGAAGCAGCCCTTGGCCAAATGAAACAATATCCAAGCTTGTGCTGACAAGTGGCAAGTAACATTCACACCACACAAGTGCCAGTTCCAATAAGAGAGAATCAAACCATCTCCCTTTGACATCCAATGGCTTTATCATTGCTGGATCCCCCATTAACATCCTGGGGACTGCCACTGACCAGAAACTGAACTGTGGACATATAAATACTGAGCAGGACACGGGCTTAGAATCCTGCGGTGAGTATCTCACCTCCTGACAACCCCCAAAGCTCAACCAGCATCTACAGTGTACCCCCCACTTGCCTGGATGGGTGCAGCTCCAACAAGACTCAAGGAACAATCCAGGGCAAAGCAGCCTGCCCAATTGGTACCACAACCACTCCCTCCCTACCATCGCAGTGGCAGCTGTGTGCACAGCAGGACCTCACCGATATTCCTTAGGACAGCACCTTCCAAACTCATGGCCACTATCATCTAAAAGAGCAGCAGATACAGGGAACACCACCACCCGGAGATTCCCCTTCATCCTGACTTGGAAATATTGTTCAAAACATTCTGGAATTCCTTTCCTAACAGCATGATGTGTGTACCTACACCTCACCCATCATCATAGGAACCCTACAGTACAGAAAGAGGCCTTTCAGCCCATTGAGTCTGCACCGAATACAATCCCACCCGGGCCCTACCCCATATCCCTACATATTATACCCACTAATCCCTCTAACCTACACATCCTTGGACACTGAGGGGCAATTTCTCAGCACAGCCAATCAACCTAACCCGCACATCTTTGGACTGTGTGAGGAAACCGGAGCACCCGGAGGAAACCCATGCAGACACGAGGAGAATGTGCAAACTCCACACAGACAGTGACCCGAGCCGGGAATCGAACCCAGGACCCTGGAGCTGTGAAGCAGCAGAGCTAACCCACTGTGCTGCCGTGCCACCCACATCCATCCTCATGGTGTACCGTCCACCCAGCTTGTTGGAAACCGGTCTTTATCACTCGATTGGGGTGAGATGGCCTCCTCCTGCTCCTATTTCTTATGTTCTTATGTTCTAATTCTCAGCCCTCAGTCAGAGAGAATTTTCATCCCGTGAGCTATTTTTTGTATAACTGGCAAATGGAAATGGTGAAATTTAAATGTTGAAATCCCACAAATGTCCACATGTGTCTCTGATTCTTTCTGGGATACTGGCAGCAGTACCTGGGAGACCCGGGATGGTTGATAACTCTGAGAGTGAGTGACCCTTAGGGTAGCGAGAGTGGGCAGGGGAACGCTGCTGGTGGCAAAAGCAGGAACATTAACTCAACCTTGGAGATTTGGTGATGGTATATTTGGGTTTAATCCGGAGCATTGCCTGCAGAAACAGAGACTAGCCCACAGCACCACCTACCTCAGTGACTCAGAATCACAGATCGAGCGTCAAAACTGAAGGCAGAAATACACGGGTAAGTCAGGCTGAAGGCGATGTGACACGGGGTGGGGAGGGAACAGGAGAAACATAACTCAATAGTTGTGAAAGGAATTATCCCACAATGGGGAGACGATGCAGACACCTGAATTTTCATAACATATAAGCTTCAATTTTTTACTACATTTCTTGAACTTTATTGTTTTAAACAATAAAGAATAAAAATGACAGGTCTGAGAACAGAAATGAGAATTGAGAAAGAAGTGATTGGTTTATCCGGACACAGACAGTAAATGTTTTCTCACACGTCACACCCGACTGTTCATTATAACCTTGACAATGGGTCTTATAAATGGTCAAACATTGGAAATTGTACAGCAGAGTCATCGTCCTGTGCTGCTGTATTCTTAATGCAAGTTTAATCTCCTATGTAGCTTGGCCCACCATTCACAGGGTGGATTCCCACTGCCCTATTCTCTCCCCATCACCTTCCATCCAGATTCAACATCTATTCAACATTCCTGTTAAAGATTCGGTGCTCTGTGTCTCCGCCCGTTCCTGATAAAGTATTTTGAGTTCCGCAGCTATGTGTAAAGAAACGCCTCCATCCTCACTGTAAAAAGTCTCACATCACCAGGTTAAAGTCCAACCAGTTTATTTGATAATAAACCCACAAGCTTTCGGAAACGCTGTTCATTCGTCAGGTGTGTGGAAAGTTCTGATTAGAGAAGGGAATATAAAGACATATAAAGAGCACTGATCAGAACTTTCCACACAGCTGACGAAGGGACAAACCCCGAAAGCTTGTGGGTTTACTACCAAATAAATTGGTTGGACTTTAACCTGGTGTTGTGAGACTTTTTACTATGTTTACCCCAGTCCGACGCCAGCATCTCCACATCTGTCCTCACTCCAGTGATCATTTTAAATTGATGATCCCATGTTACTGACAGCTCAAAGGGAGGAAATAATCTTTCCCGACTCAATCTATCAAAACCGCTCCTCCTTCGAAAGAAACTTTCATCCATCTTCAGTGGGAACGGTGCGAGGAGCTGGAGAAACTCTTCACTGCTCCCGTTTCACATCCCCAGTATCACATAAGAACATAAGAACATAAGAAATAGGAGCAGGAGTCGGCCATCTAGCCCTTCGAGCCTGCCCCGACATTCAATAAGATCATGGCTGATCTGAAGTGGCTCAGTTCCACTTTCCCGCCCTCTCCCCATAACCCTTAATTCCCCTGTCTATCAGAAACCTATCTACCCGTGACTTAAATATATTTAGCGAGGTAGCCTCCACCACTTCAACGGGCAGAGAATTCCAGAGATTCTTCTCACCACCCTTTGAGTGAAGAAGTTCCTCCTCAACTCCGTTCTAAACTGCACCCCCCTTATCTTGAGGCTGTGCCCTCTAGTCCTGCTGTCCTTTCTAAGCAGGAAGAATCTCTCTACCTCTACCCTATCCATCCCCTTCATTATCTTATACGTCTCTATAAGATCCCCCCTCATCCTTCTAAACTCCAACGAGTACAGACCCAGTCTATTTAGTCTCTCTTCATAGTCCAACCCCCTCATCTCCGGTATCAGAACATAAGAACATAAGAAATAGGAGCAGGAGTAGGCCATCTAGCCCTTCGAGCCTGCCCCGCCATTCAATAAGATCATGGCTGATCTGTCGTGGTTCAGTTCCACATTCCCGCCCTCTCCCCATAACCCTTAATCCCCTCGCTTATCAAAAACCCATCAACCCGCTTCTTAAATATATTTAGCGAGGCAGCCTCCACCACTTCAACGGGCAGAGAATTCCAGAGATTCACCACCCTTTGAGTGACGAAGTTCTTCCTCAACTCCGTTCTAAACCGCCCCCCCCTTTATCTTGAGGCTGTGCCCTCTAGTCCTACTGTCCTTTCTGAGCGGGAAGAGTCTCTCCACCTCTATCCTATCCATCCCATTCATCATCTTATACATCTCAATGAGATCTCCCCTCATTCTTCTAAACTCTAACGAGTACAAGCCTAATTTATTCAGCCTCTCCTCATAGCTCAACCCCCTCAACTCCGGCATCAGCCTAGTAAACCTCCTTTGCACTCTCTCCAAGGCCAAAATATCCTTGCATAAGCGCGGCGACCAAAACTGCACACAGTACTCCAGCTGCGGCCTCACTAATGCCCTATACAGCTGCAGCAAGACCTCCCTACTTTTATATTCAATCCCCCTCGCTATGAAGGCCAGCATCCCATTTGCCTTCCTGACCACCTGCTGCACCTGCAGGCTGGGTTTTTGCGACTCATGCACAAGGACCCCGAGGTCCCTCTGCACCGTCGCCTGCTGCAGTTTTTCGCCACATAAGTAATAGTCCTTCCTACCATTATTCCTACCAAAGTGGACAACTTCACATTTGCCAACATTAAATTCCATTTGCCAGTTCCTGGCCCATTCGCCCAGCCTATCTAGATCCTTCTGCAGACTCTCCACACCCTCCGCACAATTTGCTGTTCCACCAATCTTGGTGTCATCAGCAAATTTCGACACCATACACTCGGTTCCCTCCTCCAGATCATCTATATAAATGGTAAATAGCTGAGGCCCCAGCACCGACCCCTGGGGCACTCCACTAGTCACCATCCGCCAATCCGAATAGCACCCATTGACCCCCACTCTCTGTCTCCTATCTGACAACCAATCCTCTATCCACGCTAACACCCTACCCCCAACTCCATGCCCCCTTACCTTCTGTAGTAACCTCTTGTGAGGCACCTTATCAAACACCTTCTGAAAATCAAGAAACACCACATCCACCGGCTCTCCTCTATCCACCGCCCTAGACACATCCTCATAGAACTCCAATAAATTCGTCAGACACGACTTCCCCATAACGAAACCGTGCTGCGTCTGCTCTATCAAACAATTCTCCTCAAGATGCCTCGCTATTTTCTCCTTGATAACGGATTCTAACATTTTACCTACAACAGACGTTAAACTAACCGGCCTATAATTCCCTGCCTTTTGCCTGCCACTCTTCTTAAACAACAGCGTAACATTAGCCGTTTTCCAATCTTCCGGCACTTCCCCGGAATCCAGCGACTTTTGGAAAATAATCACCAAGGCATCCACCATCACCTCTTTCAGAACCCTTGGATGCATTCCATCCGGTCCTGGGGACTTGTCCACAATCAGTCCCTCCAGTCTGTCGAGCACCTCCTCTCTAGTAACAATAATGTCATTCAGGCCCTCCACTCCTACCATCTTTCCATCGCTAACACCCGGCAAATTATTCATGTCCTCCTCCGTGAAGACTGAAACAAAAAAGTTATTCAAGGCCTCAGCCATATCCCCATCCCCTACCACTAAGTCCCCCTTCTCATCCTCTAAGGGTCCAACGTTCACCCTAGCCAGCATCTTCCTTTTTATATATTTATAAAAACTCTTGCTATCCTTTTTTATATTAAGCGCTAGCCCAGCTTCATGGTTTATCCTACCCTTCTTTATCAACTTCTTTGTCATTCTTTGTTGACATTTAAACCTCTCCCAATCCTCTTCTCGCCCACTACTCTTAGCTACTCTAAACGCATCAGCCTAGTGAACCTCCTCTGCACTCCCTCCAAGGCCAATATATCACCATGGAGAATATCTGTGATACCCTTTCTATGGATTTAATACCCTGTCTATCACACAGCACATTGCACTCTGACTCCCACCTAAGCAATACCTTGGAGTTAATACGGAGAATGGGTGGGTTTCCTCTTGGTGGTCTGGTTTCCTCCCACTGTCCAAAGATGTGCAGGTTAGGTGGATTAATGATGTTAAGATTGCCCCTTTAGTGTCGGGGCGACTAGTAGGGTAAATGTATGGGGTTACGGGAATAGGGCTTGGATGGGATTGTGGTCAGTACAGACTTGATAGGCCAAATGGCCTCCTCTTCACTGTAGGGATTTTACGAAAGAGTGCCACACAATAGAGGAAGATATTAATAAACTTGAAGGAGTTTAATAAGGCAGACATGGAGACAATTTGGTTAACACGTGCTGCCTCACAGTGCCAGGGACATGGGTTCAATTCCCCACCTTGTCTCCCTTGGTGTCAGGAGAGGGTAAGTAGTGAGGTTGTGGGGATAAGACCTGGGTCGGATCGTGGTCAGTGCAGGTTCGATGGGCCGAATGGCCTCTTTCCACACAGTAGAGATTCACTGATGTTCCTGCATGTGGAAGGGCCCAAACTGAATGGTGATAACTACAAGGTGGTCACTACATGATGCTTAACAGATATTTTTAAATTTTACACATCATTTGCATTTAAATGAAAAAAATAAGAACATAAGAGGAATGAAATAAACTGAAACAGAAAAGCAATTGGTTTCTGCTGTTTATTTCCTGTATATTTGACAATCACAGAGTTCTCATACATCATCATCAATTGTTAATCTAACCCTAACAATTTGTATGATCAGTTGTCAAACACAACTAACACAGACACAACCAGACCTGACGTACCATTAATACTAGTTTTTAAACCCGTGGGGGGTTTTTTTTGTGGGTTATTTTACTCTGCATCAAACCTGCAAATGACCCTCCTTATCACAATTTTACATCAGTACGTTCCCTGGGACCGCTCCCCCACTCCCCCCGCACCCCCAACATCAAAACAAGCTCCCACCCCTGGCTTTTCCTTCCCTGTCTCGGGGTCCGCTGCTCCCTCACTCAGGCTGTTCCTCACAGGAGCTGTTTCCCATCGCAAACGCCTCACCCCACCGGGTACACCTTCTAATTCACTACACCTCGCTCCGTACATTCAACCACCATCCCTTACTGCTTTCTCCAAAAAGATTTTACTCTCAGTCAGTTGATCCCACATTCTCTTAACGTCTTTCCCAGAGAATGAATTTGCGCTGCTCTCATAATCCTCTCAATCTATGAATGAAAAGGATAATCTGTGGATATTGAGAGGAGATTTACAAGGATGTTGCCTGGATTGGGAGGCATGCCTTATGAAGATAGGTTGAGGGAGCTGGGACTCTTCTCCCTGGAGAGACGAAGGTTGAGAGGCGACCTGATAGAGGTTTATAAAATGTTGAGAGGAATAGATAGGGTGGATTCTCGGAGGCTATTTCCCAGGGCTGAAATGGTCGCTACGAGAGGACACAGGTTTAAGGTGCTGGGGAGCAGGTACAGAGGAGATGTCAGGGGTAAGTTTTTCACTCAGAGGGTGGTGAGTGAATGGAATCGGCTGCCGTCAGTGGTGGTGGAGGTCTTTTAAGAGGCTTCTGGGTGAGTACATGGGATTTAATGGGATTGAGGGTTATAAATAGGCCTCGTATATAGGGATATGATCAGTGCAACTTGTGGGCTGAATGGCCTGTTTGTGCTGTAGTGTTCTATGTTCTAAAAAATATTGGGAATTAAGAATCTACTGATGACCCTGAAACCATTGTCAACTGTTGGAAAAACCCATCTGGTTCACTAATGTCCTTTAGGGAAGGAAATCTGCCTCCTTACCCGGTCTGGCCTACATGTGACTCCAGAACCACAGCAATGTGACAACTTGCAACTGCTGTCAGGCAACTACTGATGGCCAGTAGGTGCTAGTCAGCCAGTGACACCCATATCCCATGAAATAATAAAACCTGGCCTTAAACACATTGTTAATCTCCCTCAATTCTGGGTCAATCTTCCCGATTAAAGGCATTTTAAGGATAAACTCCTAACCGCGCACTGTGATCTCCCGATGACTGACATAGTTTTTCCTCGTTGCCAGTGTAGTAAATTTGGAAGTGACTCGTTGAGGCGCCAACCACAAGGGATTTATTAAACTAACACAATATATCCAAGATGAGGGTCTGAGAGAACATACGCACAAGGCCACTCTCTTCTCCTCCTCATCCCAGGGTATGTCCCCTCACTCCCGATTGGCTGGGCTTCCCACGCTGCCTCTCCGCAGCCCGATCATGTGGCCTGCAGAGGATCAGTCCCTCACAGGACACAAAAACAGCTGCTGGCATTTCCTCAAGGGGATCATAAGGAAATGGCGAATGGAATGAACAAGTATTTTGCTTCTATCTTCACTATAGAGGATACAGGAACATTCCATTAACAGCTGTAAATCAGGAGGTGGAATAAAGAAAGGAATATGATAAATTAGTAAGGAAGCTGTACTGAGCAAACTGATGGGGTTGACAAGTCTCCGGGTCCAGATGGATTTCTTCACAGGCTTGTTGAGGTAGATGTGTTGGTATTAATTTTCCAAAATTTGCTAGATTCTGGAAATGTTCCATCAGACTGAAAAGTAGCAAACATAACTTCTCAATTCAAGAGAGAGAGAGGCAGAAAACGCGAAACTATAAGTCTTTTAGCTTAATGTTTGTCATGGGGAAGGTATTAGGATCAACCATTAAACATAAGACCATAAGAAATAGGAGCAGGAGTAGGCCATCTAGCCCTTCGAGCCTGCCCCGACATTCAATAAGATCATGGCTGATCTGAAGTGGATCAGTTCCACTTTCCCGCTTTCTCCCCTTAATTTCCCTGTCTATCAGAAATCTATCTACCCATGGCTTAAATATATTCAGCGAGGCAGCCTCCACCACTTCAACGGGCAGAGAATTCCAGAGATTCACCACCCTTTAAGGAGGTTATAGCTGAGCACTTTGAAAAACTTAAGATAATCAGGAAGAGGAGATGTGGTTTTGTGAAATGGAAATCATGTTTGATCAATTTCTGAGAGCATTTTGAAGGAGTAATGTGCACAGTGGATAGACATCGTGGACTTGGATTTCCAAAAGACAATTGATAAGATGCTATGGCAAAGGTTATTACAGAAAATAAAAGCTCATGGTGTAGACGATCATGTACTAGCATGGATAGATGATTGGCTGGCTGGCAGAAAACAGAGTATGCATAAATGGGTCTTTACTATTACAAAAGATTACAATGGAGGTGCGCAGCAAGATAAATGGAATGATAGCCTTTATTAAGAGATGAATGAACATAAAAATAAGGATGTTATGCTTCAGTTTTACAGGGTATTGGTGAGAGCACGTCTTGAATACTGTGTAGTTTTGGTTGTCTTATTCAACAAAGAATAGAACATAGAACATTACAGCACAGGAAACAGGCCCTTCGGCCCAACGAGCCCACGCCGCCATATAGTACCCTCGCAGGGTAGGAAACCTCCATCAGTGGCCTCCCCCCCACCCCCCCGGCCCACCAGAGGCCCCAAAAGGTGGAACCCCTCGCCCCATCAAGTTCCCATTGCCAATCACTCCTTCCTGATGACCCTCTGCACTCAACCTCAAATACTTTCAGAGTTCCAATGCAACACAGAACGGCTAAAGCTGAGTATCGGCAGTGGGCACTGCTGACGGAGTCACTTCCAATCGCTGTGGCTCTACCTGGTAAGCCCGGCCTCCTCCACGCTGGACAGTCATTTGGAGGAAGCACAGAGGGTGGTAAGGGTACAGAGTGTACTCTGGGTGGGGAATTTCAATGTCCACCACCAAGAGTGACTGGGCAGCAGCGCTACTGATCGAGTTGGTCAGGTCGTAAAGACTAGACTGGGTCTGCAACAGGTAATGAAGGAACCAATAAGAGGATATTGTATACCTGACCTCATCCATATCAACCTGCTGGCCTCAGGTGTATCTGTCCATGACTATATCACAGTTTAAGTAGGAATGCCCACTGCAATGGCCTTGAAGGAAATGCTACTGTGGCAATATCACCGTGCCAAATGGAACATAGAACATAGAACATAGAACATTACAGCGCAGAACAGGCCCTTCGGCCCACGATGTTGCGCCGACCAGTTACAAAAACAATGACCCACTAGCCTATACCAATCCCATTTCGTCCATAAACCTATCCAGAATAGAACAGGAACAGGCCTAGCAACTCAAGACTGGACATCCATGAGGCTGTGGGCCATTAATAGCAGCGGAATTGTATCCAACCACAACCTGCCACCTCATGGCCCAGCATATCCCCACCCCCCTCTGCCATTACCACCAAGCCAGGCGATCAACTCTGGTTTGATGGAGAGAGCCGGAGGGCACGCCATGGGTCAGATAAACTCTGCAGTCCTTCCACATCCAGTCAAGAATGATGGTGGATAATTAAACTACTCACTGGAGAGGAGACTCCACCAATATCCCCACCCTCAGTGATGGAGGAGTCCAGCACATCAGTGCAAGAAATAAGGCTGAAATATTGGCAGCAATCTTCAGCTGGAAGTGCCGAGTGGATGATCCATCTCTGCGTCCTCCAGTGGTCCCCAGCACATTGATGCAAGAAATAAGGCTGAAGTGACTTAGACTTAGACACCCTACAGTACAGAGAGAGGACATTCAGCCCATCAAGTCTGCACCGACCACAATCCCACCCAGGCTCTACCCCCATATCCCTACACATTATACCCACTAATCCCTCTAACCTACACATCCCTGGACACCAAGGGGCAATTTCTTAGCATGGCCAATCAACCTAACCCGCACATCTTTGGACTGTGGGAGGAAACCAGAGCACCCAGAGGAAACCCATGCAGACACGAGGAGAATGTGCAAACTCCACACAGACAGTGACCCGAGCCGGGAATCGAACCCAGGACCCTGGAGCTGTGAAGCAGCAGTGCTGACCACTGTGCTACTGTGCCAGAAGTGCCGAGTGGGTGATCATTATTCCGACAATAGTACTAAAGACTTGTTCTCCAGAAGTTGCCACTCCTTTAGCCAAGCTCTTTCTGTACAGTGCTGGGATCACTACTATTCACAATTTACTTTAATGATTTGGACTTCAGGATCAAAAGCAATGGGGGTAGGGTTTTTCTCTCTCTCCATAGTGTGGGAGTGCAGTGGGTGCTGGATCTAACACCGTAAGGAGTCTCCCAACGCCAGGTTACACTTCTTACTGTGTTTATCCCTGTCCACCACTGGCATCTCCACATCATGACTCCCATCGATGGTGCTGCATCTCACAGAGCCGCTGCGATTAGCAGAGTTTCCCCATGAACACATCCCTTTCTACCTGGAAAGCCACAGTGGGGGGGGGGGTACGCCACTGGCTGGACTGTCTGATCCCACAAGGGTAAATGGCAGTGATTTCAATCATCGACTTGTGGGTGCCACTAACTTGGGCCGGATCACCAATGCTGAGGGAGACTGTAACTAGTTACAGGAGGGCATTAATTCACTCACAGAATGGAGAAACGATTGGGAAATAAAGATTGACACAGATGTATGTGAGGTGTTACATTTTGGACAGAGGGAGATTATATTTTATGCGGAAAGGAGATGCATTGCGAGAATGTCACTGGATTAACCGTCCAGAGAACTCTGGAGACATGGATTTGCATCCCAATATGGAATTTAAATTTAGTTAATCAATCTGAAGTTAGTCTCGGTGATGGCGACCATGGCAACTATCGATTGATTTAAAAACCCATTAATTTCCCCTTAGGGAAGGAAATCGGCCATTCTTATCCAGTCTGATCAACACGGACCCACAGCAACGAGGCTAACTCTCAACTGCCCCCTGAACAGGGGCAACTAGGGACGGGCAATAAATGTTGGCCAGCTCTGTCCCTTTAAGGAATAAAGAAAAACTTGGAAACTGGAAGTTTTGGTGAGGTAGAAGGACAAAGGGCCCTCGGAGTACAAATACATTGTTTGCTAAAAGTTAGAGCGCAGATTAGCAAGGCCCTAAAACAAATTAAACTGTAGGCTTTATCTCGAGTTGTTTGGCCTATATTGAAGCTTGGTCAGACCACATTAAGCGCACTGAGGGTAGCTCTGTGCACCATGTTGTAACAGGGATCTAGAGACACTGGAGAGGGCACAGAGAAGATTTACAAGGATAGTATCGGAAATGTGTGGGATTACAAATCGGGAAAGGATCAACAGGCTGGGTCTCCTTTCCCTTCTGAATAGAGGCTGGGACTGGCCTCACTGATGTTTTTATAGCGTGCATACGGAGAGAATGTTACCCCGTGTGAGAGAGAACAAAGCTGGAGGCTGTCCGTATAAAACAGTCTCCAAGAAATCCATTGGGAATTCAGGAGAAATGTCTTCATCCGGAGAGTGTGGAACTCATTCCCACAATGGTTGAAGTGAATAGTATGGACAGGTTAAAGAGAAGGTTAGACAAACTGATGAGAGAGAGAGGTCATGAAGTGGAGATGCTGGCGGTGGACTGGGGTCCAACACCATCGAAGAGGGGAACCTCAAAACCTTGCGAGTTTACTATCAAATAAATTGGTTGGACTTAAACCTGGTGTTGTCAGACTTCTTACTGAGAGAGAGAGGAACAGAGGGTTATGATAGTGGATTTAGATGAGAAAAGATTGGAGGAGGTTTGAGTGCAGCATGGACTGGGAGGGCTGAATGGCCTGTTTTTGTGCTGTACATTCGGTGTAGAACTGTCCAGGTATGTCCTGTACACAAGAAATAGGAAAAATCCAATCTGGGACAATCATTGCCCCATCAGTCTACTCTCGATCATGGGTAAAGTGATGGAAGGGGTCATTAACAGCGCTATCAAGCAGCACTTACTCAGCAATAACCTGCTTAGAGACGCTCAGTTTGGGTTTCGCTCAGCTCCTGACCTCATTACAGCCTTGGTTCAAACACGGAAAGAGGAGCTGAGTTCCAGAGGTGAGGCGAGAGTGACTTTCCTTCACATCAAGGCAGCATTTGGCCGAGTGTGGCACCAAGGGGAGTCAATGGGAATAAAGGGGCAAACTCTCTGCTGGTTGGAGGCTTACCTGGCACATAGGAAGATGGTTGCGATAGTTGAAGGTTAATTGTCTCAGCTCCAAGACATCACTGCACGAGTTCCCCAGGGTAGTGTCCATCCATCTTCAGCTGGTTCAATGATCTTCCTTCCAGTATAAGGTCAGAAGGGGGATGTTTGCCGACGATTGCACAACACCATCCGCGACTCCTCGGATACTGAAGCAGTCCAAAAGCAACAAGACCAGGCTTGGGCTGACAAGTGGCAGGAAATATTCATGGTACACAAGTGCCTGGTAACGACCATCTCCAACAAGAGAGAATCTAACCATCGCCCCTCGACATGGTATTACCATTGCTAAACCCCCCACTGTCACCATCCTGGAGATTAACATTGATCAGAGACTGGTTTGGACTGGCCGTATAAACACTATAGCTTCCAGAGTAGGTCAAAGGCTGGGAATACTGTGGGGAGGAACTCACCTCTTGACTCCCCAAAGCCTGTCTGCAAGGGACAATAATGTGGAGATGCTGGCGTTGGACTGGGGTAAACACAGTGAGAAGCCTCACAACACCAGGTTAAAGTCCAACAGGTTTATTTGATAATAAACACCACAAGCTTTCGGAGCACTGTTCCTTCGTCAGGTGAATGGAGAGTTCTGTTCAGAAACAGAGCACGTAAAGGCAGACGCAGTTTACAGAATACTGATTAGAATGCAAGTCTTTACATAAGAACATAAGAAATAGGAGCAGGAGTAGGCCGTCTAGCCCTTCGAGCCTGCCCCGCCATTCAATAAGATCATGGCTGATCTGTCGTGGCTCAGTTCCACATTCCCGCCCTCTCCCCATAACCCTTAATCCCCTCTCTTATCAAAAACCCATCAACCCGCATCTTAAAAATACTTAGCGAGGCAGCCTCCACCACTTCAACGGGCAGAGAATTCCAGAGATTCACCACCCTTTGAGTGAAGAAGTTCCTCCTCAACTCCGTTCTAAACCGTCCCCCCTTTATCTTGAGGCTGTGCCCCCTAGTCCTACTGTCCTTTCTGAGCGGGAAGAGTCTCTCCACCTCTATCCTATCCATCCCATTCATCATCTTATACGTCTCAATGAGATCGCCCCTCATTCTTCTAAACTCTAACAAGTACAAGCCTAGTTTATTCAGCCTCTCCTCATAGCTCAACCCCCTCAACTCTGGTATCAGCCTAGTCAAGCCAGCTTTACAGCTAATCAAGTCTTAAAGGTGCAGACAATGTGAGTGGAGATAGCATCAAGCATGAAGAGGTGTGTATTGTCTCCAGACAGGACAGTAAGTGAGATTTTGCAAGTTCAGGCAAGTCATGGGGGTTACAGATAGTGTGACATGAACCCAAGATCCTGGTTGAGGCTATCCTTGTGTGTGGAACTTGGCTATCAGTCTCTGCTCAGCGACTCTGCGCTGTCGTGTGTCGTGAAGGCCGCCTTGGAGAACGCTTACCCGAAGATCAGAGGCCAAATGCCCGTGACCGCTGAAGTGTTCGCCAACAGGAAGGGAACAGTCTTGCCTGGTGAATGGAATAGATGAATGAACTCTGCTCGACAATCACCAGGCAAGACACGTAAACTACATCAACCACAATACTCTCATCCACACACTTGGTTACATGCTCAAGAAATTCAATCAAACTTCAATCACCCTTTGACAAAACCATGCTGACTATCCCTTATCAAACTTCGCCTCTCTAAATGGAGATAGAGTCTCTCCTTCAGAATCTTCTTCAGTAGTTTCCCAACCACAGATGTGGGACTCACGGGTCTGTACAAAGACCAGAACAGCACAGGCCCTTCAGCCCTCCAAGCCTGCACCAATCATATTGTCCTATCCAGACCAACTGTTTATATCCCCCCCATTCCCCGTTTGTTCAGATGCCTACTCGGATAAGTCTTAAACGTGGCTAACGTAACTGTCTCAACCACCTCACTTGGCAGTGCGTTCCAGCCCCACCACTCTCTGTGTAAAAACCTTCCCCCGCACACCTCCACTGAACCTTTCCCCCTCCTTACATTGAACTTGTGCCCCTTGTAATTGTCATTTCTGCCCTGGGTAAAACCTTCCAACTGTTCACCCTATCTACACCTCTCATCATTTTATAAACTTCTGTCTGGTTGCCCCACAGCCTTCCAGGGAGAACAATCCCAATTTATTCAATCCCTCCTCATACCCTCCATACCAGGCAACATCCTGGTAAACCTTTTCTGCACTCCCTCTAAAGCCTCCACATCCTTCTGGTAGTGTGGTGACCAGAACTGGACACAGTATTCCAAATGTGACCTAACCGATGTTTTATACAACTGGAACATAATTTGTCAACATTTATACTCGATGCTCTGTCTGATGAAGGCAAGCGTGCCGTATGCTTTCTTCACCACCTGTGCTGCCCCTTTTAAGGATCTGTGGGCTTGTCCTCCCAGATCGCTCTGTGTGCCTGTGCTCTTGGTGGTTCTGCCATTTATTTTATAGTTTGCACATTCTCCTCGTGTCTGCGTGGGTTTCCTCCGGGTGCTCTGGTTTCCTCCCACAGTCCAAAGATGTGCGGGTTAGGTTGATTGGCCGTGCTAAGAAATTGCCCCTTAGTGTCCAGGGATGTGTAGGTTAGAGGGATTAGTGGGTATAATATGTAGGGATATGGGGGTAGAGCCTGGGTGGGATTGTGTTCAGTGCAGACTCGATGGGCCGAAGGGCCTCTTTCTGCACTGTAGGGTTCTATGATTCTATGATTCTAAAATGGATCACCTCACATTTGTCCGGATTAAATTCCATCTGCCATTTCTCCGCCCAGTTTTCCAATCTATCTGTGTCCTGTATTCCCTGATAATCTTCAATACGATCTGTAACTCCGCCAATCTTAGTATCATCTGCAAACCTGCTAACCAGACAAGCTAAGTTTTCTTCCAAATCATTCATATATATGACAAACAGCAGAGGTCCCAGCTCCGATCCCTATGGAACACCACTAGTTACAAACCTCCATTCATCCTTCCACTCTCTGCCTTCTATGGCGAAGCCAGTTCTGGATCCATCTAGCTAGTTCACCCCAATCCCATGAGATTTAATAAGAACATAAGAACTGGGAGCAGGAGTGGGCCATCTGGCCCTCGAGCCTGCCCCGCCATTCAATAAGATCATGGTTGATCTTTGTGGACTCAGCTCCACTTACCCACCCGCTCACCATAACCCTTAATTCCTTTACTGTTCAAAAATGTATCTATCCTTGCCTTAAAAACATTCAATGAGGGAGCCTCAACTGGGCAGGGAATTCCACAGATTCACAACTCTTTGTGTGAAGAAGTTCCTTCTCAACTCAGTCCTAAATCTGCTTCCCCTTATTTTGAGGCCATGCCCCCCAGTTCTAGTTTCTCCCACCAGTGGAAACAACTTCCCTGCTTCTATCTTATCCATTCCTGACATAATCTCACATGTTTCTATAAGATCTCCCCTCATCCTTCTGAATTCCAATGAGTATAGCCCCAGTCTACTCAGTCTCTCCTCATAAGCCAACCTTCTCAACTCTGGAGTCAACCTAGTGAATCTCCTCTGCACCCCCTCCAGTGCCAGTATATCCTTTCTCAAGTAAGGAGACCAAAACTGTACACAGTACTCCAGGTGTGGCCTCACCAGCACCTTATACAGCTGCAACATAATCTCGCTGTTTTTAGAATCCATCCCTCTAGCAATGAAGGACAAAATTCCATTTGCCTTCTTAATTACCTGCTGCTCCAGCAAACCAACGCCATGAGATTCCTGCACAAGGACACCCAGGTCCCTCTGCACAGCAGCATGCTGCAATTTTTTACCATTTAAATAATAGTCTATTTTGCTGTTATTCCGACCAAAATGGATGACCTCACATTTAATATTTTGCACTAACTTGCCATGAGGGACCTTGTTGAATGCTTTACTAAAATCCATGTGGACAACTTCCACTGCCCTTCCTTCATCAATCAGTTTTGTCACCCCCTCAAAAAATTCAATTCAATTGGTGAGACATGGCCTCCCTCTTGCAAAACCATTCTGACTGTCGCTAACAAACCCATTCAGTTCCAAATAAGAATCTTCTCCAACAATTTCACTATCACTGACGTCAAGCTCACTGGCCTATAATTACCTGGGTTATTCTTGCTAACCTTCTTAAATATTGGGACAACATTGGCGGCATGGGCTCGTTGGGCCGAAGGGCCTGTTTCCCGGGCTGTTTTTGTTCTTTGTATCCTCTGATCCTCTGGGACCTCACCAGTGGCCAAAGAAGAAACAAAACTTTCTGAAAGAGGCTATAGTTTCCTGGCTTGTCTCTACAGCTTTTCTTAAATAGTGAGACCACATGGGCTGTTCTCCAATCCTCTGATACCTCCCCCTGGTGATGTGGAGATGTTGGCATTGGACTGGGGTAAACACAGTAAGAAGTCTCACAACACCGGGTTAAAGTCCAATAGGTTTATTTGGCAGCAAAAGCCAGTAGCTTTCGGAGGGCTGCTCCTTCATCAGGTGAATGGGATCACAAACAGGGCATATAAAGGCACAAACTCAATTCTGTAAATTCTCCACATCCCTGGTGGCCAGGGGGAAATTAAAAATTTGGGTCAGGACTCCTGCAATTTCTTCCCTCGCCTCCCATTACAACCTGGGACACAATTCATCTGAACCTGGAGTTTTGTCCACTTTTAAGCTCACCAATACCTTGTCACTCCTTAATGATAATTTGCTCTAGAGTCTCACAGCCTCTCTCCCCAAGTTCTATCACTTGTTCTTCTTTGACCAAGCTTTTGGCCATCTATCTTATTATCACTTGTGTGGCCTGGTGTCACACTGGGATATTTTATTCCAGTAAGGGCTCTAAATACAAGCTGCTGGTGTTATTGTGTTGCAGACAATGAAATCAGACCAACTGAACTGGCCTTTGATAGAAACAGTTGGCTGAAGGTGCCTGGAACCATTCTCATTGTCCCAACCACTTTTCTCATTGCAGACGTTCAGAGATGAAGATGCAGTATAGATAATGCTGGATAGCACAGTTTATGTTGGCAATACCTTCCATGTGTTAAATAATCAATTAGACACAAACAACATTATCGGGAGATTTCTTCACACTCATAATGTGCAGAGAAATTCTGAAAACTGTGTGAAATCCTGTTATGTCTAATTAGGCTCACCACATTTACATAATTTGTACCAGACCATCTGTCAAGATATTGTGTCGCAGTGTATTCACTGAATCTTACAATTCAGTCTACATCAGGAAGGTGGTTGTTTATGGATTAATTTCAATCTCGGTTTATGTTGGAGGAGACAACAATATTTTAGACGCAAAATCTAACTTGTTTTTCCCGTTCACACATGGGACGTTGGCGTCGCTAGCTGGCCAGCATTCTTTGTCAGTCATTCATAAATGACCTGGATGAGGAAGTGGAGGGATGGGTTAGTAAGTTCGCCGATGATACGAAGGTTGGTGGTGTTGTGGATGATCTGGAAGGATGTCAGAAGTTGCAGCGGGACATAAATAGGATGCAGGACTGGGCGGAGAAGTGGCAGATGGACTTCAATGTGGATAAATGTGTAGTGGTCCATTTTGGCAGGACCAATGGGATGAAGGAATACAATATCAAGGGTAGGACTCTTAGCAGTGTTGAGGAGCAGAAGGATCTTGGGGTCCGGGTCCACAGGACTCTTAAATCGGCCTCGCAGGTGGAGGGTGTGGTCAAGAAGGCGTATGGTGTACTGGCCTTCATTAACCGAGGGATTGAGTTTAGGAGTCGGGAGGTAATGCTGCAACTTTATAAGACCCCTGTCAGACCCCACTTGGAGTACTGTGCGCAGTTCTGGTCGCCTCACTACAGGAAGGATGTGGAAGCTATTGAGAGGGTACAGAGGAGATTTACAAGGATGTTGCCTGGATTGGGAGGCATGCCTTATGAAGATAGGTTGAGGGAGCTGGGACTCTTCTCCCTGGAGAGACGAAGGTTGAGAGGCGACCTGATAGTGGTTTATAAAATGTTGAGAGGAATAGATAGGGTGGATTCTCGGAGGCTATTTCCCAGGGCTGAAATGGTCACTACGAGAGGACACAGGTTTAAGGTGCTGGGGAGCAGGTACAGAGGAGATGTCAGGGGTAAGTTTTTCACTCAGAGGGTGGTGAGTGAGTGGAATCGGCTGCCGTCGGTGGTGGTGGAGGCGAACTCGCTGGGGTCTTTTAAGAGACTTCTGGATGAGTACATGGGGCTTAATGGGATTGGGGGTTATAGATAGGTCTATGGCTTAGTAGGTATTGATGTGATCGACGCAACTCGTGGGCCAAAGGGCCTGTTTGTGTTCTATGTTCTATGTTCTATTTGGGGTGGCATGGTAGCACAGTGGGTTAGCACTGCTGCTTCACAGCTCCAGGGGACCTGGGTTCGATTCCCGGCTCGGGTCACTGTCTGTGTGGAGTTTGCGCATTCTCCTCGTGTCTGCGTGGGTTTCCTCCGGGTGCTCCAGTTTCCTCCCACAGTCCAAAGATGTGCGGGTTAGGTTGATTGGCCATGCTAAGAAATTGCCCCTTAGTGTCCTGAGATGTGTAGGTTAGAGGGATTAGTGGGTATAATATGTAGGGATATGGGGGTGGGGCCTGGGTGGGATTGTGTTCAGTGCAGACTCGATGGGCCGAACGGCCTCTTTCTGCACTGTAGGGTTCTTTGATTCTATCTCTAGTTGCCCTTGAGAAGGTGGAGGTGAGCTGCCTTCATGAACCCACTGCAGTCTGTGTATTGCCATTGTGTAGAGGGTGTGATGTGGTGCCAATCGAGCGGGCTGCTTTGCCCTGGATAGTGCTGGATTTCTTGAGTGTTGCTGGAGCTGCACCCATCGAGGCAGTGTTCCATCACACTCCCGACTTGCCCCTTGTAAGAAACCTCATAACACCAGGTTTCAGCAAAGCCTTTGACAAAGTCCCACATGGAAGACTAAGAAGGCAAACTCACTCGGGATACAGGGTGATCTGACAAGGTGGATTCATAACTGGCTTAGCGTTAGGAGACAGAGAGAGGTGACGGACAGCTGCTTTAGTGACTACTACAGGGATTCATGCTGGACCCCTTATTATTCGTCATTTATAGATGACTGTGTGGAGGGGTAGGATCAGTAAGTTTGCTGATGACAGGGACAATGAAGGGGTGGTAATTATAGGAGGGATGTCAGAGGTAGGTTCTTCACTCAGAGGGTAGTAAGGGCGTGGAATGCCCTGCCTGCAGCAGTTGTGGACTCGCCAACTTTAAGGGTGTTCAAATGGTCAGTGGATAGGCATATGGATAACATTGGAATTGTTTAGGTTAGAGGGTCATTAGATTGGTTCCACTGGTCGGCGCAACATCGAGGGCCGAAGGGCCTGTACTGCGCTGGAATGTTCCGTGTTCTACGACACAAAGATTGGCTGGGTGGTGAACAGCGAAGTTGAGTGTCTTGGGTTACAGAAGGTACAACTGAAATGGTCAAATGGGCGGACAGAGTTTAATCCTGAAAAGTGTGAGGTGATGCAGTTTGGAAGGAGTAATTTGACAAGGAAGGTTTGACACTGGGAAGTTTCAACAAAGGTTTTAAGTCGGTCCACCTCGTGTCCAACGAGGGGCATACACGCGATGGGTCGTACTGGGGCTGCTGTTGGTTGTTCGAGATTGGCCTAGTGCTTCATGTCGTTAGTGTGTGCCTAAACTGGACCAGATACTGGGCAAGACGACAGCTCAGTGACTATCGCTGATTGCTGTGCAGACACATGGATTTGGGCCGGTGTCTGTGGGAGTTTGCGCATTCTCCCCGTGCTTGCGTGGGTTTTCTCCGGGTGCTCCGGTTTCCTCCCACATCCCAAAGATGTGCTGTTAGGCTGATTGGCAGGAATAAATTGTCCCTAAATCAGATTCCCTCAATATGGAATGCCATAAGCATAGATAAGGGTCATGGGTGGAGGGGGACTGGTGGTGTTGAGATGGCGGCGCGGGCTCGTTGGGCTGAAGGACCTGTTTCCCGGGCTGTTTTTGTTCTTTGTTCTTGCCCTGTTTGTCTATAGATCTCTGAAGGCAGAAAGGCAGGTTAATAGGGTGGTGAAAAAGGCGTACGGGACACTCACCTTTATCAATCGGGATATAGATTACAAAAGCAGAGAGGTCATGATGCAGATGTATAGAACTTTGGTGAGACCATGGCTGGAGCACTGTGTGCAGTTCTGGTTGCCATAATATAGGAAGGGTGTGATCACACTGGAAGGGGGTGCAGAGGAGATACACCAGGATACTGCCCGGGATGGAACATTTACGTTATAAAGAGAGACTGGATAAGATTGCATAGTTTTCTCCACAGCAGAGAAGGCTGAGGGGCGACCTGATTGAGTTGTTCAAGATTATGAGGAACATGGACAGAGTGGATAGGGAGCAGCTGTTCCCTTTAGTTGCAGGGTCAGTTCCGAGGGGATACACATTGAAAGTGAGGGGTGGGAGGTTTTGGGGGGATTTGAGGAAAAGCCTTTTCACTCAGAGGGTGGTGAGGGTCTGGAATGCGCTGCCCGGGAGGATGCTGGAGGCAGGGCACCTCACATCCTTTAAAAAACATCTGGATGAGTACTTGGCACGTCATAACATTCAAGGCAATGGGCCAAGTGCTGGCAAAGTGGGATTAGGGTGGGCAGGTCAGGATGTCGGTGCAGACTTGATGGGCTGAAGGGCCTCTGCTGCACTGGAGTATTCTGTGAGATCAATTTTAAGAAGTTGTTTTAAGAAGGTGTGTGGGTTAGATGGATTGGTCATAATAAATTACTCCTTAGGGATTGGCAGGGTCAATACACGGGGTTATGAGGATAGGGCTGAGATGGGATTGATGTTGGTGTAAGTTCTTCTGCACCGTAGGAATTCCATAAAGGATTACAGGACAGAGAGGCAGAGAGTTTAGGAAGGAAATTCCTGAATTAGGGCAACTGAAATCATAGTTACCAATGGTGAGTGATTAAAATCAGGGATAGATGAACGCAGAGGCTTTGGAGAGACGAGGAGGTTACAGGAGACACAAGATCATGGAGAAATTTGAAAGCAAAGATCAGTATTTTCAAATGACGCAGTGTTGATCTGCATGCACAGGGTAACAGAGAGAGGGGACTTGGTCTGTAGTAGGATACAGGCAACAGAGATTTGGGTGATGGTAGATCGTGTGAGAGCTGCCAGGAGTGGGTTGGAATAGTCACGTTTGAGGGAATAAATGTGGGTTTCAGCGGGAGATGAGCCGACGAAGGGGTGATGTTATGGAGGTGGAAATAAGCAGCCTGAGCTTACAGAGGTGGGGGTGGGAGGCTGGTGATGGTGTAGATCTGGTGTCGTCAGGGCACAGACACAAACCGAGCTTGTGTTTACGGAGGAGGACACCACGGAACAGAATGAAGGTGAGAAATGTGAAGAGATGAAGACACAGTTCATGGGAGACAGCCGAGGGCACGGGGCAGGAGACACAGAGGCTGACTGTACAGCTGTGGTGAAAATGCTCAAGACAGGTGGGTGAGAGAGGTGTTGGAGGAGGGGGGGTTGCTGAGGGAGGGGTGTTGGAGGAGGGGGGGTTGCTGAGGGAGGGGTGTTGGAGGAGGGGGTTGCTGAGGGAGGGGTGGTGTGGCTAGTCGAAGGCAGCGGGAGAGGATGAAGAAGTTTGTCACTTTAATAAGAGCTGTAACGACACTGTGATGGAGAGGGATCTGATTGGAACAGTTCAAATATAGACAACGGGGCAAGTATTAATATCACCAGACAAACAATCCAGGGGCCCCTTCACAGAGCAAGATCCCACAAACATCGATGTGACGGTGACCAGATAAAGTGTATTTTGTGATGAGGTTGTTATGTCTGGGGTGGGGGCCGAGGGGGTCCACAAAACTCACCTGAGGAAGGAGCAGTGCTCCGAAAGCTCGTGATTCCGAATAAACCTGTGGGACTTTAACCTGGTGTGGGATTTCTCACCGTGTTTACCCGAGTCCAACGCTGGCATCTCCACATCATGATCTTATTGAATGACGGGGCAGGCTCGAGGAGCCTACTCCTGCTCCTCATTTTTATGTTCTTAGTGAAGAAAACCATTAGAATAATAAATAGAACCAGAGAAAAACTACAGCTCAGAAACAGGCCTTTTGGCCCTTCTTGTCTGTGCCAAACCATTTTTTGCCTCGTCCCACTGACCTGCACTTGGACCATATCCCTCCACACCCCTCTCATCCATAAATCCGTCCAAGTTTTTCTTAAATGTTAAAAGTGACCCCGCATTTATCACTTTATCCGGCAGCTCATTCCACACTCCCACCACTCTCTGCATGAAGAAGCCCCCCCTAATATTCCCTTTAAACTTTTCCCCCTTCACCCTTAACCCATGCCCTCTGGTTTCTTTCTCATCCAGCCTCAGTGGAAAAAGCCTGCTTGCATTCACTCTATCGATACCCATCAAAACCTTATACACCTCTATCAAATCTCCCCTCATTCTTCTACGCTCCAGGAAATAAAGTCCTAACCTATTCAATCTCTCTCTGTAACTCAGCTTCTCAAGTCCCGGCAACATCCTTGTGAACCTTCTCTGTACTCTTTCAACCTTATTTACATCCTTCCTGTAACTAGGTGACCAAAACTGTACACAATACTCTAAATTCGGCCTCACCAATGCCTTATATAACCTTACCATAACACTCCAACTTTTATACTCGATACTCCGATTTATAAAGGCCAATGTACTAAAAGCACTCTTTACGACTCTATCCACCTGTGACGTCACTTTTAGGGAATTCTGTACCTGTATTCCCAGATCCCTCTGTTCAACTGCACTCTTCAGAGTCCTACCATTTACCCTGTAAGTTCTACTTTGGTTTGTCCTTCCAAAGTGCAACACCTCACATTTGTCTGCGTTAAATTCCATTTGCCATTTCTCAGCCCATTTTTCTAGTTTTTCTAAATATCCCAGAGTTTGGAATATGAATCTGTCCCGCACACTAACCGGACAGTAAGCTCATACGTGCAGCTGAGTGGGAATTAATATTCGGCAACGACGGAATGAAAAGTTATCCTGAGAGTTTACATTTCCTTTTCTCCAGAGGCCAGGAGGATAAAGCAACGCAGAAGTTAATCTTTGGAGGGTTGTTTTCTCAGCCAGATAGTGGCGGGCACTGGGAGGGTTTCTCTGCAGAGATGGGTTAAGACTGGTTGACAGGAATGAATGAGGTGAGTGACTCTGCTGTAGCCTGTCTGGGAGCTCGAAGCTCTCGTCTCGGGAAAGGACACTGCTCCCTCAGCCAATCCGAGACAGAAATATGAAATCACTATGGAAACTGGCAGAAGGACGAGGAGAGCTTTATTTTCCAAAAGAATTGTCGGATGCTGTGACTATCGGATCACAGATTGCCACATCGACATCTCCAGCACTGACATGCCTTTGTTGGAGTGCATAGAACGATCCCACAGGGTGAGCCGGGACCTTGGGGTAGGTGTGATCCCACCGGTGATGTTTATTTTATTTTTCAGGTTGAACCCTCACAGGCTCCTTCCCGGTGACTGTTACCACAGGGATCAGCCTGAATTTGCCTCGGATCAGGGAAGCGGGTTGCGTCCAGACGGAAGCTCATCCTGTCGAATGCTCAGCCGTGACCAGGAACTCGCTGCCCATGAGAGTCTACCTCCCATCCAGAGGGACCAGCTCAAGCCCAGGACTGCCCCTGGAAAAGGCAGAGACGCGGTTTTGGATGGGAGGAGGGGTGCCAGGTCTCCGCAGCCCCCAGCGGAGCGGTCAGACAAGGAGGATGTCTCCGTGCCGGACACAGCTACCTTCAGGGAGGAGAGCTCTCCCACACAGACACACCACACGGAAACTCCACACTGCCCTGAGGGGGAAACTGCTCAACTCGGGGAAAGTACAGCAGATGGTGAGTGACCACGACTGTCCTGTACAACTCTGGAAATGATGGAGACTGGTTCAGAATAAATCCTGCTGTTTCAAACTCTGAACAGTATATACTGGCGGTGAAATCTGTGTCGTGGAGTGAAACAGAACCAGAACGCAAAGAAACTATCTGCCTTTATCAAATCAGAGATTAAAAAGTGTCAGGAATAGTGTGGAGCGAACAGGGAGCAGAGTGTTTGATATGTGGATTATATTGGGAGCAGAGTGTTTGACATGTGGATTATATTGGGAGCAGAGTGTTTGATATGTGGATTATATTGGGAGCAGAGTGTTTGATATGTGGATTATATTGGGAGCAGGGTGTTTGATATGTGGATTATATTGGGAGCAGGGTGTTTGATATGTGGATTATATTGGGAGCAGGGTGTTTGATATGTGGATTATATTGGGAACAGGATGTTTGATATGTGGATTATATTGGGAGCAGAGTGTTTGATATGTGGATTATATTGGGAGCAGCGTGTTTGATATGTGGATTATATTGGGAGCAGAGTGATTGATATGTGGATTATATTGGGAGCAGGGTGTTTGTTATGTGGATTATATTGGGAGCAGGGTGTTTGATATGTGGATTATATTGGGAGCAGAGTGTTTGATATGTGGATTATATTGGGAGCAGGGTGTTTGATATGTGGATTATATTGGGATCTGAGTGTTTGATATGTGGATTATATTGGGAGCTAAGTGTTTGATACGTGGATTACATTGGGAGCAGAGTGTTTGATATGTGGATTATATTGGGAGCAGAGTGTTTGATATGTGGATTATATTGGGAGCAGGGTGTTTGATATGTGGATTATATTAGGAGCAGGGTGTTTGATATGTGGATTATATTGGGAGCTGGGTGCTTGATATGTGGATTATATTGGGAGCAAGGTGTTTGGTATGTGGATTATATTGGGAGCAGGTTGTTTGATATGTGGATTATATTGGGAGCAGAGTGTTTGATATATGGATTATATTGGGAGCAGGGTGCTTGATATGTGGTTTATTTTGGGAGCAGAGTGTTTGATATGTGGATTATATTGGGAGCAGGGTGTTTGATATGTGGATTATATTGGGAGCAGAGTGTTTGATACGTGGATTATATTGGGAGCAGAGTGTTTGATATATGGATTATATTGGGAGCAGGGTGTTTGATATGTAGATTATATTAGGAGCAGAGTGTTTGATATGTGGATTATATTGGGAGCTGGGTGTTTGATATGTGGATTATATTGGGAGCAGGGTGTTTGATATGTGGATTATATTGGAAGCTGGGTGTTTGATATGTGGATTATATTGGGAGCAGGTTGTTTGATATGTGGATTATATTGGGAGCAGGGTGTTTGATATGTGGATTATATTGGGAGCAGGTTGTTTGATATGTGGATTATATTGGGAGCAGAGTGTTTGATATATGGATTATATTGGGAGCAGGGAGCTTGATATGTGGATTATATTGGGAGCAGAGTGTTTGATATGTGGATTATATTGGGAGCAGAGTGTTTGATATGTGGATTATATTGGGAGCAGGGTGCTTGATATGTGGATTATATTGGGAGCAGAGTGTTTGATATGCGGATTATATTGGGAACAGGGTGTTTGATATGTGGATTATATTAGGAGCAGGGTGTTTAATATGTGGATTATATTGGGAGCTGGGTGCTTGATATGTGGATTATATTGGGAGCAGGTTGTTTGATATGTGGATTATATTGGGAGCAGAGTGTTTGATATATGGATTATATTGGGAGCAGGGTGCTTGATATGTGGATTATATTGGGAGCAGAGTGTTTGATATGTGGATTATATTGGGAGCAGGGTGTTTGATATGTGGATTATATTGGGAGCAGAGTGTTTGATATGTGGATTATATTGGGAGCAGGGTGTTTGATATGTGGATTATATTGGGAGCAGGGTGTTTGATATGTGGATTATATTGGGAGCAGGGTGTTTGATATGTGGATTATATTGGGAGCAGAGTGTTTGATATGTGGATTATATTGGGAGCAGGGTGTTTGATATGTGGATTATATTGGGATCTGAGTGTTTGATATGTGGATTATATTGGGAGCTAAGTGTTTGATATGTGGATTACATTGGGAGCAGAGTGTTTGATATGTGGATTATATTGGGAGCGGAGTGTTTGATATGTGGATTATATTGGGAGCAGGGTGTTTGATATGTGGATTATATTAGGAGCAGGGTGTTTGATATGTGGATTATATTGGGAGCTGGGTGCTTGATATGTGGATTATATTGGGAGCAAGGTGTTTGGTATGTGGATTATATTGAGAGCAGGTTGTTTGATATGTGGATTATATTGGGAGCAGAGTGTTTGATATATGGATTATATTGGGAGCAGGGTGCTTGATATGTGGTTTATTTTGGGAGCAGAGTGTTTGATATGTGGATTATATTGGGAGCAGGGTGTTTGATATGTGGATTATATTGGGAGCAGAGTGTTTGATACGTGGATTATATTGGGAGCAGAGTGTTTGATATATGGATTATATTGGGAGCAGGGTGTTTGATATGTAGATTATATTAGGAGCAGAGTGTTTGATATGTGGATTATATTGGGAGCTGGGTGTTTGATATGTGGATTATATTGGGAGCAGAGTGTTTGATATGTGGATTATATTGGAAGCTGGGTGTTTGATATGTGGATTATATTGGGAGCAGGTTGTTTGATATGTGGATTATATTGGGAGCAGGGTGTTTGATATGTGGATTATATTGGGAGCAGGTTGTTTGATATGTGGATTATATTGGGAGCAGAGTGTTTGATATATGGATTATATTGGGAGCAGGGAGCTTGATATGTGGATTATATTGGGAGCAGAGTGTTTGATATGTGGATTATATTGGGAGCAGAGTGTTTGATATGTGGATTATATTGGGAGCAGGGTGCTTGATATGTGGATTATATTGGGAGCAGAGTGTTTGATATGCGGATTATATTGGGAACAGGGTGTTTGATATGTGGATTATATTGGGAGCAGGGTGTTTAATATGTGGATTATATTGGGAGCTGGGTGCTTGATATGTGGATTATATTGGGAGCAGGTTGTTTGATATGTGGATTATATTGGGAGCAGAGTGTTTGATATATGGATTATATTGGGAGCAGGGTGTTTGATATGTGGATTATATTGGGAGCTGGGTGTTTGATATGTGGATTATATTGGGAGCAGGGTGTTTGATATGTGGATTATATTGGGAGCTGGGTGTTTGATATGTGGATTATATTGGGAGCAGGGTGTTTGACATGTGGATTATATTGGGAGCAGGTTGTTTGATATGTGGATTATATTGGGAGCAGAGTGTTTGATATATGGATTATATTGGGAGCAGAGTGATTGATTTGTGGATTATATTGGGAGCAGGGTGCTTGATATGTGGATTATATTGGGAGCAGAGTGTTTGATATGTGGATTATATTGGGAGCAGAGTGTTTGATTTGTGGATTATATTGCGAGCAGGGTGTTTGATATGTGGATTATATTGGGAGCAGGGTGTTTGATATGTGGATTATATTGGAGCAGAGTGTTTGATATATGGATTATATTGGGAGCAGGGTGCTTGATATGTGGATTATATTGGGAGCAGAGTGTTTGATATGTGGATTATATTGGGAGCAGGGTGTTTGATATGTGGATTATATTGGGAGCAGAGTGTTTGATATGTGGATTATATTGGGAGCAGGGTGTTTGATATGTGGATTATATTGGGAGCAGGGTGTTTGATATGTGGATTATATTGGGAGCAGGGTGTTTGATATGTGGATTATATTGGGAGCAGGGTGTTTGATTTGTGGATTATATTGGGAGCAGGGTGTTTGATTTGTGGATTATATTGGGAGCAGGGTGTTTGATATGTGGATTATATTGGGAGCAGGGTGTTTGATATGTGGATTATATTGGGAGCAGGGTGTTTGATATGTGGATCATATTGGGAGCAGAGTGTTTGATATGTGGATTATATTGGGAGCAGGGTGTTTGATATGTGGATTATATTGGGAGCAGAGTGTTTGATATGTGGATTATATTGGGAGCTGAGTGTTTGATATGTGGATTATATTGGGAGCAGGGTGTTGGATATGTGGATTATGTTGGGAGCAGAGTGTTTGATATGTGGATTATATTGGGAGCAGAGTGTTTGATATGTGGATTATATTGGGAGCAGGGTGTTTGATATGTGGATTATATTGGGAGCAGGGTGTTTGATATGTGGATTATATTAGGAGCAGAGTGTTTGATATGTGGATTATATTGGGAGCAGGGTGTTTGATATGTGGATTATATTGGGAGCAGAGTGTTTGATATGTGGATTATATTGGGATCTGAGTGTTTGATATGTGGATTATATTGGGAGCAGAGTGTTTGATATGTGGATTATATTGGGAGCAGGGTGTTTGATATGTGGATTATATTGGGAGCAGAGTGTTTGATATGTGGATTATATTGGGAGCAGGGTGTTTGATATGTGGATTATATTGGGAGCAGGGTGTTTGATATGTGGATTATATTGGGAGCAGGGTGTTTGATATGTGGATTATATTGGGAGCAGAGTGTTTGATATGTGGATTATACTGGGAGCAGAGTGTTTGATATTTGGATTATATTGGGAGCAGAGTGTTTGATATGTGGATTATATTGGGAGCAGGGTGTTTGATATGTGGATTATATTGGGAGCAGAGTGTTTGATATGTGGATTATATTGGGAGCAGGATGTTTGATATGTGGATTATATTGGGAGCAGAGTGTTTGATATGTGGATTATATTGGGAGCAGAGTGTTTGATATGTGGATTATATTGGGAGCAGAGTGTTTGATATGTGGATTATATTGGGAGCAGGGTGTTTGATATGTGGATTATATTGGAAGCTGGGTGTTTGATATGTGGATTATATTGGGAGCAAGTTGTTTGATATGTGGATTATATTGGGAGCAGGGTGTTTGATATGTGGATTATATTGGGAGCAGGTTGTTTGATATGTGGATTATATTGGGAGCAGAGTGTTTGATATATGGATTATATTGGGAGCAGGAACCTTGATACGTGGATTATATTGGGAGCAGAGTGTTTGATATGTGGATTATATTGGGAGCAGAGTGTTTGATATGTGGATTATATTGGGAGCAGGGTGCTTGATATGTGGATTATATTGGGAGCAGAGTGTTTGATATGCGGATTATATTGGGAGCAGAGTGTTTGATATGTGGATTATATTGGGAGCAGGGTGTTTGATATGTGGATTATATTAGGAGCAGGGTGTTTGATATGTGGATTATATTGGGAGCTGGGTGCTTGATATGTGGATTATATTGGGAGCAGGTTGTTTGATATGTGGATTATATTGTGAGCAGAGTGTTTGATATATGGATTATATTGGGAGCAGGGTGCTTGATATGTGGATTATATTGGGAGCAGAGTGTTTGATATGTGGATTATATTGGGAGCAGGGTGTTTGATATGTGGATTATATTGGGAGCAGGGTGTTTGATATGTGGATTATATTGGGAGCAGGGTGTTTGATATGTGGATTATATTGGGAGCAGGGTGTTTGATATGTGGATTATATTAGGAGCAGAGTGTTTGATATGTGGATTATATTGGGAGCAGGGTGTTTGATATGTGGATTATATTGGGAGCTGGGTGTTTGATACGTGGATTATATTGGGAGCAGGGTGTTTGATATGTGGATTATATTGGGAGCTGGGTGTTTGATATGTGGATTATATTGGGAGCAGGTTGTTTGATATGTGGATTATATTGGGAGCAGGGTGTTTGACATGTGGATTATATTGGGAGCAGGTTGTTTGATATGTGGATTATATTGGGAGCAGAGTGTAGATATATGGATTATATTGGGAGCAGGGTGCTTGATATGTGGATTATATTGGGAGCAGAGTGTTTGATATGTGGATTATATTGGGAGCAGAGTGTTTGATTTGTGGATTATATTGCGAGCAGGGTGTTTGATATGTGGATTATATTGGGAGCAGGGTGTTTGATATGTGGATTATATTGGGAGCAGGTTGTTTGATATGTGGATTATATTGGGAGCAGAGTGTTTGATATATGGATTATATTGGGAGCAGGGTGCTTGATATGTGGATTATATTGGGAGCAGGGTGTTTGATATGTGGATTATATTGGGAGCAGAGTGTTTGATATGTGGATTATATTGGGAGCAGGGTGTTTGATTTGTGGATTATATTGGGAGCAGGGTGTTTGATTTGTGGATTATATTGGGAGCAGGGTGTTTGATATGTGGATTATATTGGGAGCAGGGTGTTTGATTTGTGGATTATATTGGGAGCAGGGTGTTTGATTTGTGGATTATATTGTGAGCAGGGTGTTTGATATGTGGATTATATTGGGAGCTGAGTGTTTGATATGTGGATTATATTGGGAGCAGGGTGTTTGATATGTGGATTATATTGGAAGCAGAGTGTTTGATATATGGATTATATTGGGAGCAGGGTGCTTGATATGTGGATTATATTGGGAGCAGAGTGTTTGATATGTGGATTATATTGGGAGCAGGGTGTTTGATATGTGGATTATATTGGGAGCAGAGTGTTTGATATGTGGATTATATTGGGAGCAGGGTGTTTGATATGTGGATTATATTGGGAGCAGGGTGTTTGATATGTGGATTATATTGGGAGCAGGGTGTTTGATATGTGGATTATATTGGGAGCAGAGTGTTTGATATGCGGATTATATTGGGAACAGGGTGTTTGATATGTGGATTATATTAGGAGCAGGGTGTTTAATATGTGGATTATATTGGGAGCTGGGTGCTTGATATGTGGATTATATTGGGAGCAGGTTGTTTGATATGTGGATTATATTGGGAGCAGAGTGTTTGATATATGGATTATATTGGGAGCAGGGTGCTTGATATGTGGATTATATTGGGAGCAGAGTGTTTGATATGTGGATTATATTGGGAGCAGGGTGTTTGATATGTGGATTATATTGGGAGCAGAGTGTTTGATATGTGGATTATATTGGGAGCAGGGTGTTTGATATGTGGATTATATTGGGAGCAGGGTGTTTGATATGTGGATTATATTGGGAGCAGGGTGTTTGATATGTGGATTATATTGGGAGCAGAGTGTTTGATATGTGGATTATATTGGGAGCAGGGTGTTTGATATGTGGATTATATTGGGATCTGAGTGTTTGATATGTGGATTATATTGGGAGCTAAGTGTTTGATATGTGGATTACATTGGGAGCAGAGTGTTTGATATGTGGATTATATTGGGAGCGGAGTGTTTGATATGTGGATTATATTGGGAGCAGGGTGTTTGATATGTGGATTATATTAGGAGCAGGGTGTTTGATATGTGGATTATATTGGGAGCTGGGTGCTTGATATGTGGATTATATTGGGAGCAAGGTGTTTGGTATGTGGATTATATTGAGAGCAGGTTGTTTGATATGTGGATTATATTGGGAGCAGAGTGTTTGATATATGGATTATATTGGGAGCAGGGTGCTTGATATGTGGTTTATTTTGGGAGCAGAGTGTTTGATATGTGGATTATATTGGGAGCAGGGTGTTTGATATGTGGATTATATTGGGAGCAGAGTGTTTGATACGTGGATTATATTGGGAGCAGAGTGTTTGATATATGGATTATATTGGGAGCAGGGTGTTTGATATGTAGATTATATTAGGAGCAGAGTGTTTGATATGTGGATTATATTGGGAGCTGGGTGTTTGATATGTGGATTATATTGGGAGCAGAGTGTTTGATATGTGGATTATATTGGAAGCTGGGTGTTTGATATGTGGATTATATTGGGAGCAGGTTGTTTGATATGTGGATTATATTGGGAGCAGGGTGTTTGATATGTGGATTATATTGGGAGCAGGTTGTTTGATATGTGGATTATATTGGGAGCAGAGTGTTTGATATATGGATTATATTGGGAGCAGGGAGCTTGATATGTGGATTATATTGGGAGCAGAGTGTTTGATATGTGGATTATATTGGGAGCAGAGTGTTTGATATGTGGATTATATTGGGAGCAGGGTGCTTGATATGTGGATTATATTGGGAGCAGAGTGTTTGATATGCGGATTATATTGGGAACAGGGTGTTTGATACGTGGATTATATTGGGAGCAGGGTGTTTAATATGTGGATTATATTGGGAGCTGGGTGCTTGATATGTGGATTATATTGGGAGCAGGTTGTTTGATATGTGGATTATATTGGGAGCAGAGTGTTTGATATATGGATTATATTGGGAGCAGGGTGTTTGATATGTGGATTATATTGGGAGCTGGGTGTTTGATATGTGGATTATATTGGGAGCAGGGTGTTTGATATGTGGATTATATTGGGAGCTGGGTGTTTGATATGTGGATTATATTGGGAGCAGGGTGTTTGACATGTGGATTATATTGGGAGCAGGTTGTTTGATATGTGGATTATATTGGGAGCAGAGTGTTTGATATATGGATTATATTGGGAGCAGAGTGATTGATTTGTGGATTATATTGGGAGCAGGGTGCTTGATATGTGGATTATATTGGGAGCAGAGTGTTTGATATGTGGATTATATTGGGAGCAGAGTGTTTGATTTGTGGATTATATTGCGAGCAGGGTGTTTGATATGTGGATTATATTGGGAGCAGGGTGTTTGATATGTGGATTATATTGGAGCAGAGTGTTTGATATATGGATTATATTGGGAGCAGGGTGCTTGATATGTGGATTATATTGGGAGCAGAGTGTTTGATATGTGGATTATATTGGGAGCAGGGTGTTTGATATGTGGATTATATTGGGAGCAGAGTGTTTGATATGTGGATTATATTGGGAGCAGGGTGTTTGATATGTGGATTATATTGGGAGCAGGGTGTTTGATATGTGGATTATATTGGGAGCAGGGTGTTTGATATGTGGATTATATTGGGAGCAGGGTGTTTGATTTGTGGATTATATTGGGAGCAGGGTGTTTGATTTGTGGATTATATTGGGAGCAGGGTGTTTGATATGTGGATTATATTGGGAGCAGGGTGTTTGATATGTGGATTATATTGGGAGCAGGGTGTTTGATATGTGGATCATATTGGGAGCAGAGTGTTTGATATGTGGATTATATTGGGAGCAGGGTGTTTGATATGTGGATTATATTGGGAGCAGAGTGTTTGATATGTGGATTATATTGGGAGCTGAGTGTTTGATATGTGGATTATATTGGGAGCAGGGTGTTGGATATGTGGATTATGTTGGGAGCAGAGTGTTTGATATGTGGATTATATTGGGAGCAGAGTGTTTGATATGTGGATTATATTGGGAGCAGGGTGTTTGATATGTGGATTATATTGGGAGCAGGGTGTTTGATATGTGGATTATATTAGGAGCAGAGTGTTTGATATGTGGATTATATTGGGAGCAGGGTGTTTGATATGTGGATTATATTGGGAGCAGAGTGTTTGATATGTGGATTATATTGGGATCTGAGTGTTTGATATGTGGATTATATTGGGAGCAGAGTGTTTGATATGTGGATTATATTGGGAGCAGGGTGTTTGATATGTGGATTATATTGGGAGCAGAGTGTTTGATATGTGGATTATATTGGGAGCAGGGTGTTTGATATGTGGATTATATTGGGAGCAGGGTGTTTGATATGTGGATTATATTGGGAGCAGGGTGTTTGATATGTGGATTATATTGGGAGCAGAGTGTTTGATATGTGGATTATACTGGGAGCAGAGTGTTTGATATTTGGATTATATTGGGAGCAGAGTGTTTGATATGTGGATTATATTGGGAGCAGGGTGTTTGATATGTGGATTATATTGGGAGCAGAGTGTTTGATATGTGGATTATATTGGGAGCAGGATGTTTGATATGTGGATTATATTGGGAGCAGAGTGTTTGATATGTGGATTATGTTGGGAGCAGAGTGTTTGATATGTGGATTATATTGGGAGCAGAGTGTTTGATATGTGGATTATATTGGGAGCAGGGTGTTTGATATGTGGATTATATTGGAAGCTGGGTGTTTGATATGTGGATTATATTGGGAGCAAGTTGTTTGATATGTGGATTATATTGGGAGCAGGGTGTTTGATATGTGGATTATATTGGGAGCAGGTTGTTTGATATGTGGATTATATTGGGAGCAGAGTGTTTGATATATGGATTATATTGGGAGCAGGAACCTTGATACGTGGATTATATTGGGAGCAGAGTGTTTGATATGTGGATTATATTGGGAGCAGAGTGTTTGATATGTGGATTATATTGGGAGCAGGGTGCTTGATATGTGGATTATATTGGGAGCAGAGTGTTTGATATGCGGATTATATTGGGAGCAGAGTGTTTGATATGTGGATTATATTGGGAGCAGGGTGTTTGATATGTGGATTATATTAGGAGCAGGGTGTTTGATATGTGGATTATATTGGGAGCTGGGTGCTTGATATGTGGATTATATTGGGAGCAGGTTGTTTGATATGTGGATTATATTGTGAGCAGAGTGTTTGATATATGGATTATATTGGGAGCAGGGTGCTTGATATGTGGATTATATTGGGAGCAGAGTGTTTGATATGTGGATTATATTGGGAGCAGGGTGTTTGATATGTGGATTATATTGGGAGCAGGGTGTTTGATATGTGGATTATATTGGGAGCAGGGTGTTTGATATGTGGATTATATTGGGAGCAGGGTGTTTGATATGTGGATTATATTAGGAGCAGAGTGTTTGATATGTGGATTATATTGGGAGCAGGGTGTTTGATATGTGGATTATATTGGGAGCTGGGTGTTTGATACGTGGATTATATTGGGAGCAGGGTGTTTGATATGTGGATTATATTGGGAGCTGGGTGTTTGATATGTGGATTATATTGGGAGCAGGTTGTTTGATATGTGGATTATATTGGGAGCAGGGTGTTTGACATGTGGATTATATTGGGAGCAGGTTGTTTGATATGTGGATTATATTGGGAGCAGAGTGTAGATATATGGATTATATTGGGAGCAGGGTGCTTGATATGTGGATTATATTGGGAGCAGAGTGTTTGATATGTGGATTATATTGGGAGCAGAGTGATTGATTTGTGAATTATATTGGGAGCAGGGTGCTTGATATGTGGATTATATTGGGAGCAGAGTGTTTGATATGTGGATTATATTGGGAGCAGAGTGTTTGATTTGTGGATTATATTGCGAGCAGGGTGTTTGATATGTGGATTATATTGGGAGCAGGGTGTTTGATATGTGGATTATATTGGGAGCAGGTTGTTTGATATGTGGATTATATTGGGAGCAGAGTGTTTGCTATATGGATTATATTGGGAGCAGGGTGCTTGATATGTGGATTATATTGGGAGCAGGGTGTTTGATATGTGGATTATATTGGGAGCAGAGTGTTTGATATGTGGATTATATTGGGAGCAGGGTGTTTGATTTGTGGATTATATTGGGAGCAGGGTGTTTGATTTGTGGATTATATTGGGAGCAGGGTGTTTGATATGTGGATTATATTGGGAGCAGGGTGTTTGATTTGTGGATTATATTGGGAGCAGGGTGTTTGATTTGTGGATTATATTGTGAGCAGGGTGTTTGATATGTGGATTATATTGGGAGCTGAGTGTTTGATATGTGGATTATATTGGGAGCAGGGTGTTTGATATGTGGATTATATTGGAAGCAGAGTGTTTGATATATGGATTATATTGGGAGCAGGGTGCTTGATATGTGGATTATATTGGGAGCAGAGTGTTTGATATGTGGATTATATTGGGAGCAGGGTGTTTGATATGTGGATTATATTGGGAGCAGAGTGTTTGATATGTGGATTATATTGGGAGCAGGGTGTTTGATATGTGGATTATATTGGGAGCAGGGTGTTTGATATGTGGATTATATTGGGAGCAGGGTGTTTGATATGTGGATTATATTGGGAGCAGGGTGTTTGATTTGTGGATTATATTGGGAGCAGGGTGTTTGATTTGTGGATTATATTGGGAGCAGGGTGTTTGATATGTGGATCATTTTGGGAGCAGGGTGTTTGATATGTGGATTATATTGGGAGCTGAGTGTTTGATATGTGGATTATATTGGGAGCAGGGTGTTTGATTTGGGGATTATGTTGGGAGCAGAGTGTTTGATATGTGGATTATATTGGGAGCAGGGTGTTTGATATGTGGATTATATTGGGAGCACGGTGTTTGATATGTGGATTATATTGGGAGCAGGGTGTTTGATATGTGGATTATATTGGGAGCAGAGTGTTTGATATGTGGATTATATTGGGAGCACGGTGTTTGATATGTGGATTATATTGGGAGCAGGGTGTTTGATATGTGGATTATATTGGGAGCAGAGTGTTTGATTTGTGGATTATATTGGGAGCAGGGTGTTTGATATGTGGATTATATTGGGAGCCGGGTGTTTGATATGTGGATTATATTGGGAGCAGAGTGTTTGATATGTGGATTATATTGGGAGCAGGGTGTTTGATATGTGGATTATATTGTGAGCAGAGTGTTTGATATGTGGATTATATTGGGAGCACGGTGTTTGATATGTGGATTATATTGGGAGCAGAGTGTTTGATATGTGGATTATATTGTGAGCACAGTGTTTGATGTGTGGATTATATTGTGAGCTGGGTGTTTGATATGTGGATTATATTGTGAGCAGAGTGTTTGATATGTGGATTATATTGGGAGCAGGGTGTTTGATATGTGGATTATATTGTGAGCAGAGTGTTTGATATGTGGATTATATTGGGAGCAGGTTGTTTGATATGTGGATTATTTTGGAAGCAGAGTGTTTGATATGTGGATTATTTTGGAAGCAGAGTGTTTGATTTGTCGATTATTTTGCTACTTGTTATGTTTAGAATCCTGGATAATTATAACCATTAATTATTGCTGTGTGGAATCAGTGCAGTCCATGTCTGCTGTTGCTGTCTGGGATGGTTTGAGAATCACCCCCAAATTGCCCAGTTGTGTTTCCCGGCTGTTTGCTCTCAGTCTGACATTGATTTTTTGCTTCCACCAAGTCTGCTGTTTGATTGGTTTTGATGATGAAAGAATCATTCACACTCTCTCCTGATCAAACGCCGTTCCTTCCCTGTTCCTCCAGGTGGTGATTGTACCCAGCACGATGAAGCCACCATTGCAGCTCTCGGCATCTTCTTCCCTTCAGCAAGACACTCAACGCACGGCCTTTCCAGACCACCGACTCCCAGCGATGATCAGTTAGCGAGGTATACCCACAATCAGCCTGTATTTGTGCGAGTGTGCCAGAGTGCGAGTATGTGTGTTTTTGATTATACATATGTATCGTGTGTGTGTGTATATCGTCTGTGTGTATGTATGTGCGTGTGTGTATGCATGTGTGTGTGTGCATGTTTGTGTGTGTATGCGCATTTGTATGTGTGTGTATCGCTTGTGTGTATGTGTGTGTTTGTGTATGCATGTGCATATGTGTATGCATGTGTGTGTGTGCATGTGTTTGTGTTTGTGTGTGTATCATGTGTATGTGTATGTGTGTGTATGCATATGTGTGTGTGCATGTGTGTGTATGTATGTGTCTATGTTTGTGTGTATGCATGTGCGTGTGTGTGTGCATGTGTGTGTGTGTGCGTGTGTGTGTGTGTGCATGTGTGTGTGTGCATGTGCGTGTGTGTGCATGTGTGCGTGTGTGAATGTGTCTGCGTGCATGTGTGTGTATGCGTGTGTGTGTGCATGTGTGTGTATGCATGTGCATGTGTGTATGCATGTGTGTGCATGTGTGTGTGCATGTGTGCGTGTGTGCATGTGTCTGTGTGCATGTGTGTGTATGCGTGTGTGTGTGTGCATGTGTGTGTATGCATGTGCGTGTGTGTGTGTGCATGTGTGTGTGTGATTGTGTGTATGTGTGTGTGTGCATGAGTGTGTGTGCATGTGACTGTGTGCATGTGTGTGTATGTGTGCATGTGTGTGTATGCATGTGCATGTGTGTGTGCATGTGTGTGTGTGTGCGTGTGTTTGTGTGTGTGCGTTTATCGTGTTTGTATCGTGTGTGTATGTGTGTGTGTTTGTGTGTATGTGTGTGTATGTATGTTTATGTGTGTGAGTATGTGTACATTACCTTGTGTGTTATTGCATATGTTATCACATGTATGTCAGCTCATTCTGCATATGTACCACCCTCTCTGTAAAAAAAAATTTGCTCTTCAGGTTCCCATTAATCTTTTCCCCCCTTAACTTAAACCCTCTCGATCTCGATTCCCCTATCCTAGGAAAATGACTGAGTGCATTCACCTTATCCATGTCTCTCATCATCTTATACACCTCTATAAAATCACCCTTCAGTCTACTACACTCCAGAGAACAAACTCCTTACTGTCCAGTCTCTCCCTGTAACTCTGTCCCTTGAATCCTGGCAACATCCGTGTTCACTGCGTGTTACTGTGTTGCAGTAGGAGTTCCAAATGGCCCCTGCAGAGGATTTTAATACTGTCTGGAAGTGAGGTGGGGTGCAGGGATGAGGAGTGAAGTCAGAAGGGAAGCTGCCATGGATAAGGAAAAGCTTGGGGTAGGAGACAGCCCAATGGCTGTCTGGCCAATGATGGGACAGGAGGAGGGATCCAGGTGACTCTACTTGCTGTAACCCGGGGTCAGACAGCTGATGGAGGTTGCTGCAGGAAAGTGATGGAGGCAGTTCCAAATCAGGATGTGGAATTTCAAATCCCTCCCAGGCCAGGGACGGTTACCAAAGAATGAAAAACAGGAAAGACCGATTTCATCTGCTCTAGAGCTCAGCTCATTCCGTTCTGGGATAGATCCGAGTTTGTTTGGGGTCAAACTCAGGAGGTGGGCGAGGAGCGAGATGGGGAGGCAGATGGGACTGGAGAGGCGGGAGCTGTCTCTGGGAAAACAAATGGAAAATGCTGGAATTATTCAGCCCGTCAGGCAGAATCTGTGGAGCGGGAACAGAATTCACGTTTCGAGTCAACTGCCTCTAATCAGAGCTGGGAAAAGTTAGAAATGTGATTGGTTTAAATCAAGTGAAAGGGGAGGTTTAAAAATAAATACTGGGAGGATGGAGGACGGCAGAGGTTAAATAATAAAAGAACTGGAGGTGCAGGGCCAATCGGAGAAGTGAAGAAAAGTCTGAAGGAGACGTGAGTGGCAGAATTTACTTTTGTATTTCAACAAGAGGTGCAGCAAGATAAAAGGGTGCATGGAGAAAGTCCAAAGATGTGTGGGTTTAAGTGGATTGTCCACACTAAATTGCCCCTTTGTGTTGGCAGGGGTAAATATGTAGGGTTCCAGGAATGGGACTTTGGGTTGGGTTGTGGTTGGCGCAGATTCGATGGGCTGGATTCCTCCTGAGTTGAGTTGGGGGGCAGGTGATTTCAGTAAACTTATTCACAAATGGCTAGAAAATGAACATGAATTGCAACAAGCAACTCGGAAGGTAAATGGTATGTTGGTCTTTATCACAGAGGATTGGAGTTGAGGAATAAAGGAAGTCTGGTCCCAGTTATGTCGCAGTTTGGTTGACCGCACTTGGAAGCAGTGCGGGGCAAGTTTGATCTCCATACCTGCCTTCAAAGGATGGATGAAAATTTCGCTCAGTGGATTCCCAGAATCCCAGCGCTGTTCCGTGCAGTGAGATTGAATAGGATAGACCGATATTCTCTAGAGTTTAGGAGAATGAGAGTAAAGTATCTTGGATTATGAAGTGGGTTAGCTGTGTGGATAGAGAGAGGCCGTCACCCTTGGCTGGAGCACTCACTCTGAATAAGGGATTGACCATTTATCTCTAAGATAACTTGAGTGAGGAACTCAAAGGGTGGTGAATCTCTGGAATTCTCTGCCCGTTGAAGTGGTGGAGGCTGCCTCGCTGAATATATTTAAGTCACGGGTAGATAGGTTTTTGACAGACAAGGGAATTAAGGGGAGAAAGCGGGAAAGTGGAACTGATCCACTTCAGATCAGCCATGATCTTATTGAATGGCGGGGCAGGCTCGAAGGGCTAGATGGCCTACTCCTGCTCCTATTTCTTATGTTCTTAGATATGGAGGAATGTTATTACTGAGAGGATTGGGAGGCTTTGGACTGTCTCCATCATTGTGCGGGTGTCGAGAAGATTCACACGGGTAATGTTTGGTCCCTGAGAGAATCCAGAGATTTAGTTGGGAAGGTGAATTGAGATTGAAGCTCAGTGCGATGAGCACAGAGGACACACAAACGGTTCGGGCATCTTCCTGTTCGTTATTCTTAAATGCTCAAAGCCTGACACTGCCAAGCCGGAACTGGCAGTGAGTGAATATTTTTCTATCGCCCAGGGATATGAAGATATCAGTGTGGGTGCTTGAGGGGGCAAGGAGATTGAAAGCCAACGACACAAAGATTTGGAATAAATTGCCGTTGGTGGTGACGTTGGGACAGATTGCCAACCCTCCAGGATTGGCCTGGGAATCAATCTCATTGCTGTGTGTGATTCCGGGGAAACATCATCCAAAATGCTGCTTTGTTGTTGTTTTCTTGGAACGTTTCTCTTTACCGGATATAAAAAATTGGGGAAAATGGCTGTTTGACAGATAGTCGAGCGATTGGGGTCATGAGATTTTTAGCTTGGTAATCGGTGTAGGAAGGCTATCTGTCACAAGGATTGATGTGTTGGCCAACTAGTGACCGGATTGTGGGGGCAAGTCATGTGAAGAACCTTCTAGAAAACATCTAATCACCCACTGAGGTTGGGGGGGAGGGGTTAGAGCAGGTGTCAATGTTGGGGTTAGAGAGGGTACTACTGGGGGAACTGGGTCTTTGTCTCTCCATTACAGAGAAAAATGGCAGGGTAGTGCCTTTCAGTGCCAGGTTTACAGAGATCTCAAAGCAACTGGAGGGGATTTGGGTGAGGGAGGGAGAGAATGCAGTTATTGTGGTCGATGTAAGGTTAAATTGTTAAGATGTAGAAGTTGATCTCCTTTTGAAAAGCCACGCCGAATCCCCTCAGAGGAATACCTCACGTTGTAACCTGTTAAAAATGTTTAGGAAGGTGTGAATTGTGACATTGAAGTTTAATGGTTAATTAACAGAAATACTTGACTCTGAATTAGCAAGTTATTTATTGAATCAATCAGGAACTTTAACTAAACAATAATGTACTGATTAAAGAAAAATATTATTGGAATGCTGTTCAAATAAATACAAGGACCATTCATTATCAAAAAAGTAGTAATTACAGAATTTAGTCACTCTCAAAAATATATACAACCAGGTTTTTGGCTTTGGAAAATTTTTGGAGTTCTTTAGTCAATTCCGCTGACAGTAAACTCTTCCAGATTTGGTACTCATTGTTAGATAGATGGAGCGTTCTCTCAAGAGAAGAGCTGCTCTTCCCTCTCTAGGTGTCGCGAGGTGGCAGCCCTTCAGTTGAACTGCAGGTGGGCAGTTGTATTCCTCTTCACAACTGTGATGACCTATCAATTTTCCTACACCAGGATTGGTCTGATGTCAACAACAGAAAATTCAAATTTGCTATGTTCCTGATAGTTGAGCATCTTCTTTAAACTGATAGGCTGCTGAATTCAAAATTCAAAAACCTATAAAGCCTGTTACCAAGGCAATCCTGATGTGTAGTCCTGATTACAAATGTTGCAATCTGTGTACCCTGTGTGCCTGCATGTTAAACATCCAGGCACTGGAGCTTATAAAGGGACCACACTTCACAAACTCAACCTCACAACATAATGTACATGTAGGAAGTAGGCTGAGGAAGCATTAAGACTTGGGATTTAAATTAAAATGCTGGATTACAAGGTTAATAATCTCTGGAGCATTGCCTCGAGCAAATCCGGAGTGAGGCAGAGACAAAGACTAGGAAAATTAACCCAGGGCTAAAAGGCAGGAGTCAGAAGTAAGGGATCTTTTTCAAGGCGGTTTGAGTCCTAGGGCAGGACAAAGAAGTATTGATGGAATATACATCAACTAAAGCAGGATGAGCCCCAGAGCCTGTGAGGAAGGATACATGAGAGCAAGCCAGTATTTTATACAAGTTTAACAATAATACTTGCTTTTGTGTTTTATATCCTCTTGATAAAGCCAAGGATACTGTATACTTTAATAAACGCGCTCTCAATCTTTCAATGATTTATGCAGATATATCCCCAGTCCTCTGCACCCTCTTTGGAATTGTAACCTCAGTACTGTCTCTGCTTTCTCCCAAAGGAATCAGTGCACACCTCCCTGCATTACATTCCATCCGCCACTCGTCCAACTAACTGTATCCTCTTGAAGTCTCACCTATCCTCCTCACAAAACTGCAAGATTTATCTCATCTGGAGATTTTAAAACAGTGCCCTGTACATTAATGGAATTAAATTTGAATCATCTCAACACCCCACATGCTAAAGCTGCAACACATATATTTAAGTCACGGGTAGATAGGTTTCTGATAGACAGGGGAATTAAGGGTTATGGGGAGAAAGCGGGAAAGTGGAACTGATCCACTTCAGATCAGCCATGATCTTATTGAATGGCGGGGCAGGCTCGAAGGGCTAGATGGCCTACTCCTGCTCCTATTTCTTATGTTCTTATGTTCTATTCCAATTGCCCTGGAACTGAGGACTAGGCCATTTCAAAGGGCATTTAAGAGTGTACCATGTTGTTATGGGTCTGGAGTCACATGTAGGCCAGACCAGGTAAGGATGGCAGATTTCCTTCCCTAAAGGATATTAGTGAACTGAATGGATTTTTACGACAATGGTCACCAATAGACTTTCAATTCCAGCTTTTCACTGAATTCAAGTTTTACTATCTGCTGTGACGGGATTCGAACCTGTTCCCCTGAGCATTACCCTGGGTCTCTGAATTATTAGTCCAATGGCAATACCACTGCCAGACTGTCTCTGAGTATTTTAATGCAGAGTTTGTCTTATAAAAGAGAGGAATAACAGCTTTTCCCTCGATGTGCTCAAACCCCTCACTCCCCACATACCCTGAGGTGAACGAGCTGTCAGAGTGGTATTCCGCTGAGCTGGATTTCGATTGTAGGGATTCCCCGATTTCACTTTGTTAATGAGAATTCGAATGGTGCAGGAAAACAAAGAGATCAGAGAGCACGAATCCACTGGTCACTGTGAGCAGTACGCAGGCTAATATTGCTCTCAAAACAAACACTAAAGTTTAAGACAGGAATTGTAACCTAACAAAGTTACATTAAACCACTATTGTGGGCAGCACCGTGGTTAGCACTGCTGTCTCTCAGCGCCAGGGACCCGGGATCGATTCCTGGCGTGGAACACTGTCTGTGTGGAGTCTGCATCTTCACCCCGTGTCTGCATGGCCAGGTTTCCTCTGGGTGCTCCAGTTTCCCCTGGGTGCTCCGGTTTTCTCTGGGTGCTCCGATTTCCCCTGGGTGCTCCAGTTTCCCCTGGGTGCTCCGGTTTTCTCTGGGTGCTCCAGTTTCCTCTGGGTGCTCCAGTTTCCCCTGGGTACTCCGGTTTCCTCTGGGTGCTCCAGTTTCCCCTGGGTGCCCCAGTTTCCTCTGGGTGCTCCAGTTTCCCCTGGGTGCCCCAGTTTCCTCTGGGTGCTCCAGTTTCCCCTGGGTGCTCCAGTTTCCTCTGGGTACTCCAGTTTCCTCTGGGTACTCCGGTTTCCTCTGGGTGCTCCAGTTTCCCCTGGGTTCTCCAGTTTCCTCTGGGTGCTCCAGTTTCCCCTGGGTGCCCCAGTTTCCTTTGGGTGCTCCTGTTTCCTCTGGGTGCTCTGGTTCCCTCTGGGTGCTCCGGTTTCCTCTGGGTGCTCCAGTTTCCTCTGGGTGCTCTGGTTCCCTCTGGGTGCCCCAGTTTCCTCTGGGTGCTCCGGTTTCCTCTGGGTTCTCCAGTTTCCTCTGGGTGCTCTGGTTTCCTCTGGGTTCTCCAGTTTCCTCTGGGTGCTCTGGTTTCCTCTGGGTTCTCCAGTTTCCACCCACAGTCTATATGATGTGCTGGTTTAGATGGATTGGCCGTGCTAAATTCTCCCTCAGTGTACCCGGCGACTAGGGGATTTTCACAGTAACTCCATTGCAGTGTTAATATAAGCCTACTCGTGACATGAATAAAAAATCTACATCAGGAGTAAAATTCTGAATTGTGTCGCTGGAATAAACTCCAGGAATTTTTCGACGTGTCAGAATGAGCAGAACTGAGCATTGATTTCAAATATCAGCAGGAACTCGAACAGAGAATTCAGAATAAACTTCTTCAGAATTATTGGAGAGGCAGAGGTCAGGTGTTAATAATAGTGGAAATAGAATAATATTAACATTATTACTGACTTTGAGACTGTAATGAAGGTTTTGTTACAGTTGTTTTTATCCTTGTTTCTGTTCCTTTCCGTGCAGTAAATCCTCCCCTGTGTTAAAGGCAGAATTTAATACAGCTCTTTCCTCCTCCCCTCCACTCCCCCCGCACACCCCCCCAGAGGCAGTGGGGGCGCTCAGATGATGGGGGTGGGGAAGGTACATGTACCTGCCCCAGTTCCTGCCGACTACGTCAGGGGCTGGGAGAGTTGAGGATGATGCTGGCGTTTGGACTGGGGTAAAACAGACAGAAATCCCACGACACCAGTTTAAAGTCCAAACAGGTTTATTTGTAGCAAAAGCCACAAGCTTTCGGGACAGCCTGTCCCTTCGTCAGGTGGCTGGGAGTCGAGGGCAGCATTCTGGGCTGGAAACCATGAAAGGCCAATGTATTCAACTAGCAGGAAGTTACATGTAACATGTTACATAGAACATAGAACACTACAGCACAAACAGGCCCTTCGGCCCACGAGTTGCGCCAATGATATCCCTACCTACTAGGCCTATCTATAACCCTCAATCCCATTAAATCCCATATACTCATCCAGAAGTCTCTTAAAAGACCCCAGCGAGTTCGCCTCTACCACCACCGACGGCAGCCGATTCCACTCACTCACCACCCTCTGAGTGAAAAACTTACCCCTGACATCTCCTCTGTACCTGCTCCCCAGCACCTTAAACCTGTGTCCTCTCGTAGCGACCATTTCAGCCCTGGGAAATAGCCTCCAAGAATCCACCCTATCTATTCCTCTCAACATTTTATAAACCTCTATCAGGTCGCCTCTCAACCTTCGTCTCTCCAGGGAGAAGAGTCCCAGCTTCCTCAACCTATCTTCATAAGGCATGTCTCCCAATCCAGGCAACATCCTTGTAAATCTCCTCCGCACCCTCTCAATAGCTTCCACATCCTTCCTGTAGTGAGGTGACCAGAACTGCGCACAGTACTCCAAGTGGGGTCTGACAAGGGTCTTATAAAGTTGCAGCATTACCTCCCGACTCCTAAACTCAATCCCTCGATTAATGAAGGCCAGTACACCATAGGCCTTCTTGACCACATCCTCCACCTGTGAAGCCGATTTAAGAGTCCTGTGGACCCGGACCCCAAGATCCTTCTGCTCCTCATCACTGCTAAGACTCCTGCCCTTGATAGTGTACTCGTTCATCTCATTGGTCCTGCCAAAATGGACCACTACACATTTATCCGCGTTGAAGTCCATCTGCCACTTCTCCGCCCAGTCCTGCATCCTATTTATGTCCTGCTGCAACTTCTGACATCCCTCCAGACCATCCACAACACCACCAACCTTCGTATCATCAGCGAACTTACTAACCCACCCCTCCACTTCCTCATCCAGGTCATTTATGAAAATGACAAACAGTAAGTTACGTGGGCACCCTACCTATCAGATACACCCTGGCTGCAGTCTGGGGAGGGGAGGTGGGGAGGGTCTCTCCTATTTGAGGGGAGCTCATTTCCAACTGAGAGGCCTTCTGATGACAAGGGGTGCCACTGAATGAAGACCCCCCCCTCAACTCCACCTGCTCTTGAAACAGCCTCCCATCCCTCACCCTGCAGCACAGGCATGGCCCCAGGGAGGCTGCCTCACCCTCCTTCATTGCTGCGATCGGCTGGGATCACCCTCTGACCACCAACACCAAACCGGTCACCGGTCACCGGCCACCAACTTAACTGCCTGACTGGCTTTACCTCGGGTCATGGGGGTTTGGAATTGCCGCAGAGGGGGATCCCTGTGCACAGCCCCCTACCACGAGGACTGAATCCCCCACTTGGCTGAGCCCCAGCTTCAAGTGCCCCTCTACGTCTACCCTGTGTGACCCTGGTGCAGTGCTGAGGGGGAGCTACATTGGCAGCGGTGCTGTTAGAACCATAGAATCATAGAACCCGACAGTGCAGAGAAAGGCCATTCAGCCCATCGAGTCTGCACCGAACACAATCCCACCCAGGCCCTACCCCCATATCCCTACATATTATACCCACTAATCCCTCTAACCTACACATCCCTGGACACTAAGGGGCAATTTCTTAGCATGGCCAATCAACCTAACCCACACATCTTTGGACTGTGAGAGGAAACCGGAGCACCCGGAGGAAACCCACGCAGACACGAGGAGAATGTGCAAACTCCACACAGACAGTGACCGGAGCCGGGAATCGAACCCAGGACCCTGGAGCTGTGAAGCAGCAGTGCTAACCCACTGTGCTACCGTGCCACCTGATTGTGATGTATCCATGCTGTTACCATACTGAGGTTTAGTGGGATCTTTGCCTTGGTCACAGTGAATCTCCCCACTTCCTGGTGTTAAACATCCACTCACTGCCTGGGGCTTATAGACTCGCAGCGTGATACTGACCTGGGACTGCTGTCAACGATCTGTCTGCCTTTAACCAGAGACCCTGCTCCTGATTACAATCCGGTGCCTGTCTCCAGCCCCCTGCCCAGCTCCTGGCAATTGTGTTTAGATGGAGCTCAGTCTTGCTTGCTCCTTCAGTCACGTACCGAGCAGTACGCAAGGCGATTTATCTGATTAAAAATGACTTTTATTTGGTGAAAGCTGTTGTGATGGATACAGAGCGATCAAATCTCACATCTTAACTTTCATATCAGTGGGAAGACACAAGGGATGGGAGATCATTAACTGGTTGCTAAGTTCCCATGAAAAGCAGGGAGCTATTTCTTGTTGCTGTGGTAGAAGTGACCTTACTCCCTGCAGTGTGAAGTGAACCCACTTTATTCCTGAGCATCCACCTGGGTTTATCTGCGGATCCAAGTCCGAGTGATATTGGCTGGAAGAGACAAACGTAAGAACATAGGAAATAGGAGCAGGAGTGGGCCATCTAGCCCTTCGAGCCTGCCCCGCCATTCAATAAGATCATGGCTGATCTGAAGTGGATCAGTTTCACTTTCCCGCTTTCTCCCCTTAATTCCCCTGTCTATCAGAAACCTATCTACCCGTGACTTAAATATATTTAGCGAGGTAGCCTCCACCACTTCAACGGGCAGAGAATTCCAGAGATTCACCACCCTTTGAGTGAAGAAGTTCCTCCTCAACTCTGATCTAAACTGCCCCCCTCCTTATCTTGAGGCTGTGCCCTCTAGTCCTGCTGTCCTTTCTAAGCGGGAAGAATCTCTCTACCTCTACCCTATCCATCCCCTTCATTATCTTATACGTCTCTATAAGATCCCCCCATCACCTTTCTAAACTCCAACGAGTACAGACCCAGTCTATTTAGTCTCTCTTCATAGTCCAACCCCCTCATCTCCGGTATCAGCCTAGTGAACCTCCTCTGCACTCCCTCCAAGGCCAAAATATCCTTGCGCAAGTGCGGCGACCAAAACCGCACACAGTACTCCAGCTGCGGCCTCACCAGTGCCCTGTACAGCCATCCCAATACAAATCCATCTTATCCAAGGTTAATGAGACAGAACAAACCAGAGGAGACCCAAACAGACAATGGAAAATTGGAAGATTAGATTGAAAATCCCAGTTATTAGATTTCAGTTCAAACATACAATTTGTATTTAAGACACTGGCCCAGTGTTTGGGCCTTGGCATTCCCAAATTATCGGCACTCACTGGCAAACCATCCACTGGGATGGGTGACATATCCGCCACTTTGCACTGGATATACAACCAACCAGATTGGTGAAGGCCGAACGCTGGATGTCCAGAGCTGTGTGAATTCACACCCATCGGATATTCCCAAGGCTGGCAAGGGGCCAATAACTTCTGCTGTGACTGGCACCCACCACAGTCAATTCGATCGGCTCCTTTACACTACAGATGGTTCCGGAAAGCGCTACAGAAAGAAGCTGAAACAACTGTTGCATTCATCTTGCCTACTGGTACATCCTGATTGTCCAAGGAGTTAGTACCAATGTGGGACACCTCCCAATACAGGGTTAGAGCAGCTCTGTCTGACAGCAAGGATGAAGGGCCTGAGAGGCATGTTGCATTGTGTCGAGAACCCTTTCAGAAGCTGAGCACGGTCACTTGGGAGTAGGAAAAGGAAGGATAGTCAGCATGGTTTTGTGGAGGGTAGATCGTGCCTTACTAACCTTATTGAGTTTTTTGAGAAAGTGACCAAAGAGGTGGATGGGGGTAAGGCAGTTGACGTGGTATATATGGACTTTAGTAAGGCGTTTGATAAGGTTCACCATGGAAGGCTTCTGCAGAAAATGCAGATGTATGGGATTGAGGGTGATCTAGGAAATTGGATTAGGAATTGGCTAGCAGATAGGAGACAGAGGATGGTGGTTGATGGTAAATATTCATCATGGAGTTCGGTTACGAGTGGTGTGCCTCAGGGATCTGTTTTGGGGCCACTGCTGTTTGTAATTTTTATAAATGATCTGGATGAGGGTATAGTTGGGTGGATTAGTAAATTTGCTGATGACACCAAAGTCGGAGATGTGGTAGATAGTGAGGAAGGGTATCATAGTTTACAGAGAGACTTGGACAAGTTGCAGAGCTGGGCCGAGAGGTGGAGGATGGAGTTTAATGCGGAAAAGTGTGAGGTAATTCACTTTGGCAGGAATAACAGATGTGTTGAGTATAGGACTAACGGTAGGACTCTGAATAGTGTGGATGAACAGAGGGATCTAGGTGTATGTGTACATAGATCCCTGAAAGTTGGGAATCAAGTAGATAGGGTTGTTAGGAAGGCATACGGTGTCTTGGCGTTTATTGGTAGGGGGATTGAATTTAGGAGTCGCAGCGTCATGTTGCAACTGTACAAAACTCTGGTGCGGCCGCACTTGGAGTATTGTGTACAGTTCTGGTCCCCACATTATAGGAAGGATGTGGAGGCTTTGGAGAGGGTGCAGAGGAGGTTTACCAGGATGTTGCCTGGTATGGAGGGGAGGTCCTATGAGGAGAGACTGAGGGATTTGGGGTTGTTTTCATTAGAAAGAAGGCGGCTAAGAGGGGATCTTATTGAAACAGATAAGATGATTAGAGGTTTAGATAGGGTGGATAGTGATAGCCTTTTTCCTCAGATGGAGAAAGCTAGCACGAGGGGGCATGGCTTTAAATTAAGGGGTGGTAGTTATAGGACGGATGTCAGGGGTAGGTTCTTTACCCAGAGGGTGGTGAGGGATTGGAATGCCCTGCCTGCTGCAGTTGTAAATGAGCCTAGTTTGGGGGCATTTAAGAGATCCGTGGATAGGTTTATGGATGAAAAGGGATTGGTTTAGGTTAGAGGGTCATTGTTTTTTAACTGGTCGGCGCAACATCGTGGGCCGAAGGGCCTGTTCTGCGCTGTAATGTTCTATGTTCTATGGTTAGAACTCTGACAACACCAGGTTAAAGTCCAACCAATTTATTTGATAGTAAACTCACTAGCTTTCAGGGTTTGTCCCTTGTCAGGTGAATGGAGAGTTCTGGCCTCAGACAGAGCGTATAAAGCACAGACAGTTTAGAGATTACTGATTAGAAATCGGTTAACCTGGCATTGTGAGATTTCTTACGGTTCTTACCCCAGTCCAACACCGGCATCCCCACATCATGTTCTTCCCTGACGCAGGGACGACCTGCTCTCACTCCCCACTGTCCTCACAGCTAAGATCATTTTCCTCATTTAGTATGACGTTATATCCTCAGAAATCATTTCATTCTGCCACCCTGACAATACTCAGTGTCTTATCTTTAATAACAGCGGCTCTCTGCTAAAATTGTATTTGTTGTGCTGATATTGGCAAAGGGAATTTGCTGTCGTTGTGTTTCTTTGTGGTACTGGGGTGTAACCTGTAACTATCCGAGGCTGTAGATTTATTCTCCTGAATCTTTTTACAATCTTCTGGTTTTTTTTCTTGGGTTAAAGCTGGCATTTTTGCTTTTGATGCCACTGTACCTATAGGTTCCTGCCCTAACTGATGGAGCACATCATCCTGAGGGTTCTGGAAAACTCCTCTCCAGGATCTCCATCTATTTCCAGCACCTTTTTGAAATTAATCGCAGTTTCTGCCAGTAACTTTCTCTGTGTGGCATCACATTTAGTCCACAAACCAATCGATCTCTCAGCATGTCATTTAACGTTGTTCCAAAGTGACAATGCTTCACAATTTTCCTAAGCCCTGCTGTGTAAATTGCAGTTGTTTCCTCTGGGAATCTTCCATGGAGTTGAACTTAAATCATTGCAACACTGCAGAGGGCTATGTAGCACCATTTACCAAATCCATCGTCTCTGCAAACAAGCTTGCATTGGATGTGTTTGAGGATGTTAGGCTGTGCATCAACCTGTAGGTTTGAGTCCCACACAAGCTCCGTAACATCACCTCCTTCTTTCCCTTCTCCTCCATTCTGTTTGCTCACCCACCCTTCAGCAGAAGCATTGCCGGGATCCACTGTCCCAAATACAGGCATTGACGGGATCCACTCTCCCAAATACAGGCATCGACGGGATCCATTCTCCCAAATACAGGCATCGACTGGATCTACTCTCACAGATACAGGCATTGGTGGGATCCACTCTCCCAAATACAGACATTGATGGGATCCATTCTCCCAAATACAGGCATCGACGGGATCCACTCTCCCAAATCCAGACATTGACGGGTTCCACTCTCCCAAATACGAGCATAGACAGGATCTACTCTCCCAAATACAGGCATAGACAGGATCCACTCTCCCAAATACAAGCACCGACGGGATCCACTCTCCCAAATACAGACATAGACAGGATCCACTCTCCCAAATACAGGCACCGACGGGATCCACTCTCCCAAATACAGGCACAGACAGGATCCACTCTCACAAATACAGCCACAGGTGGGATCCACTCTCCCAAATACGAGCATAGACAGGATCCACTCTCCCAAATACAGGCACCGACGGGATCCACTCTCCCAAATACAGGCACAGACAGGATCCACTCTCCCAAATACAGCCACAGGTGGGATCCACTCTCCCAAATACAGGCAGCGACGGGATCCACTCTCCCAAATACGGGCATAGACAGGATCCACTCTCCCAAATACAGGCAGCAACGGGATCCACTCTCCCAAATATGGGCATCGACAGGATCCACTCTCCCAAATACAGCCACAGGTGGGATCCACTCTCCTGAATGCAGGAATCGACGGGATCCACTCTACCCAATTCAGGAATTGACGGGATCCACTCTCCCAATACAGGCCTCTCTGCGGTTCTGTTCTGTTCTCTTGGTGAGTTTGACTGGATCAGGTTCTGAGCTGATGATCCTGTAATCACACTTGCTGCTTTTTACCTCAGTGCCAAATGTGGCTCCATCAGCTAAGGACAAACTTTTATGAATGAACAATAACTATATACAGGGCGATATCGGAGTCAATGCTTCCAGACGTGACTCCAGGGTCTGACTGCTGGGATCAGTCCAAACAAGTTGGAGTGAAGCCCCAACTCGGTTCCCGATTGGTCATCCTGAGTCATGTGACCTTTTCAGAAGCCTGCCCCTCACACCATAGGATCCCTACAATACAGGAGGGGCCATTCGGCCCATCGAGTCTATACTGAACACAATCCCACCCAGGCCCTATCCCCATAACCCTATACATTTACTCCAGCAACTCACTCTGACACCAAAGGGGCAATTTAGCATGACCAATCCCACCTAACCCGCACATCTTTGGACTGTGGGAGGAAACCGGAGCACCCGGAGGAGACCCACAGTCACACAGGATCACAGAAGGAGCAGAAGGAGGCCATTTGGCCCATCATGTCTGCCCTGACTCTCCAGATGAGCGTCTTGATTTAGTGCCATTCTCCTGCCTTTTCCCCATATCCCTGCAGATTGTCTCTGCTCAAATAATCACCTCATTCCCTCTTCAATGTCTCAATCGAACCTGCCTCCCCCACACTCCAGGCAGTGTATTCCAGACTCCAACCACTCACTGCCTGATAAAGATTTTTCACACATTTGCTCCTTTTGCAAATCACTTTAAATCGGTGCCCTCTTGGTCATTTTACAAATGGGAACAGTTTCTCCCAATCTAATCTGTCCAGCCGCCCCCCCGCTCACGATGTTGACCATCTCGATCAAATCTTCCCTTAATCTTCTCTCCAAGGAGAACAGTCCCAACCTCTCCAATCCAGCCTCATATCTGAAGTTTCTCATCCCTGGAACCATTCCTGTAAATCTCTCCTGCTCTCTCTCCAAGATAGGTTGAGGGAGCTCGGTCTCTTCTCCCTGGAGAGACGAAGGTTGAGAGGCGACCTGATAGAGGTTTATAAAATGTTGAGAGGAATAGATAGGGTGGATTCTCGGAGGCTATTTCCCAGGGCTGAAATGGTCGCTACGAGAGGACACAGGTTTAAGGTGCTGGGGAGCAGGTACAGAGGAGATGTTAGGGGTAAGTTTTTCACTCAGAGGGTGGTGAGTGAGTGGAATCGGCTGCCGTCGGTGGTGGTGGAGGCGAACTCGCTGGGGTCTTTTAAAAGACTTCTGGATGAGTATATGGGATTTAATGGGATTGGGAGTTACAGATAGTTCTATGGCCTGGTAGGTATGGATATGAACAGTGCCACTTGTGGGCCGAAGGGCCTGTTTGTGCTGTAGTGTTCTATATTCTATTAATAAATCCCAGAACACTATATGCTTTAACTGCTCTCTCCACCTGTCTCCACCTTCAATGATCAATGCAGAGATACACATATTGCTGTCTGTACACTCACTGGGTGCAGGTAGACTATGTGTTCTTCCAGATGTGCCCCATATCCAGTGGTGTATCCTGATGTGTTTGCAGCTGTTGATTTGAATTAATTCGGTTTCACTTCCAATTTAAAACTCAGTCAGAAGCTTCCCAAATCTGACAATAAAACCTTGCTGGAATAATAACATTGTACACTGGGCTAATTAGTGGTTTCTTTTCTGTGTGGAAACAGTCCACTTTAATTGTATCGAAACACAGTTTGATTCCGTGCGGAGGAGGGTCAGGGAGGGATTTTTCTGGGAATGACAGAGCTTTCCATCACCGCTCAGAGCTCTCTGCAGGGGGTTGTGCTCTGTCTTACTCTACACCATGGCCGCAGATCGACAAATCCGCCTCGGCAATATAAACACCAAATTAAAACAAACAGGGGAAGCTGGCCCACTGGGGAGCTTTCACAAGGCAGTCCGCGTGGGGAGTTCTTCACAAGCAAATAGTGCAAATAGGGAAACAGATTCTGGAGAGATGTTTTAATAACAGAGTTGTCGTGATGGGAGACTTCAATTTCCCAAACATCGACTGGAATATCCCTAGGGTAAGGGGTTTGGATGGGGAGGAGGTTGTTAGGTGTGTTCAGGAAGGTTTCCTGACACAGTATGTGGACAAGCCTACGAGGGGAGAGGCTGTACTTGACCTGGTACTGGCAAATGGACCAGGGCAGGTGATGGATCTCTCGGTAGGAGAGCATCTTGGATATGGTGACCATAATTCTATCTCCTTCACAATTGCGTTGGAACGAGATAGGATCAGGCAGGCTAGGAAGGTGTTTGTCTGGGGTAAGGGGAGATACGAAGAAGTCAGGAAGTTACTTGGACAAATAAACTGGAAGGAGGCGTTCTTAGGGAAAAGTACCGAAGGAAGGTGGCAGATATTCAAGGAATGTGTGTCTGGAGCTCTGAATGACAACGTTCCGATGAGACGAGGGGGTTTTGGTGGGTCGAGGGAACCGTGGTGCCCAAAGGATGTGTTGAACCTAGTCAGGAAGAAAAGGAAGGTGTACAAGAGGTTCAGGGAATTAGGAGAGGTTAAAGATCTTGAGGAGTATAAGGACTGTAGGAGGGAACTTAAAAGGGAAATTAGGAGAGCCAGAAGGGGTCATGAGAAGACCTTGGCGGGTAAGATTAAGGAGAATCCCAAGGCCTTCTATAAATATGTGAAAGGTAAAAGGATAAGAAGAGAAGGGATAGGACCTATAAAAGGTGAGGGGGGAAAGGTTTGTGTGGAACCAGAAGAAATGGCGGAGGTGCTTAACGAGTACTTCGCCTCAGTATTCACAGTGGAAGCCGATCTGGGAGATTTTGTTATGGATTTGCAGCAGATGGAAAAGATTGAGTACGTGAATATTAAGGAGGAGGATGTGTTGGAACTTTTGAATTCTATCAAGGTAGATAAGTCGCCGGGACCAGATGGGATGTACCCCAGGATACTGTGGGAGGCGAGGGAAGAGATTGCAGAGCCCCTGGCGATGATCTTTGCGTCGTCAATGGAGACGGGAGAGGTTCCAGAGGATTGGAGGATTGCGGATGTAGTTCCTATTTTTAAGAAAGGGAACAGAGATAGCCCGGGAAATTACCGACCGGTGAGTCTGACCTCAGTGGTTGGTAAGCTGATGGAGAGGCTTCTGAGGGACAAGATTTACGAACATTTGGAGAGGTTTGACATGATCAGGAATAGTCAGCATGGATTTGTCAAGGGCAGGTCGTGCCTTACAAGCCTAGTTGAGTTCTTCGATAATGTGACTGAACACATTGACGAAGGAAGTGCCGTGGACGTAGTGTACATGGACTTCAGCAAGGCGTTTGATAAGGTCCCCCATGCAAGACTTCTTGAGAAGGTGAGAGGGCATGGGATCCAAGGGCCTTTGGCCTTGTGGATCCAGAACTGGCTTGCCTGCAGAAGGCAGAGAGTGGTTGTGGATGGGGCTTTTTCTGAATGGAGGTCAGTCACCAGCGGAGTGCCTCAAGGATCTGTTCTGGGACCCTTGTTGTTTGTCATTTTCATAAATGACCTGGATGAGGAAGTGGAGGGATGGGTAAGTAAGTTCGCTGATGACACGAAGGTCGGTGGTGTTGTGGATGGTCTGGAAGGATGGCAAAAGTTGCAGCAGGACATAGATAGGATGCAGGACTGGGCGGAGAAGTGGCAGATGGACTTCAATGCGGATAAATGTGTAGTCGTCCATTTTGGCAGAACCAACGGGATGAACGAGTACACTATCAAGGGCAGAAGTCTGAGTAGTGTTGAAGAGCAGAAGGATCTAGGGGTCCGGGTCCACAGGACTCTTAAATCGGCCTCGCAGGTGGAGGAGGTGGTCAAGAAGGCGTATGGTGTACTGGCCTTCATTAATCGAGGGATTGAGTTTAGGAGTCGGGAGGTAATGCTGGAACTTTATAAGACCCTTGTCAGGCCTCATTTGGAGTATTGTGCGCAGTTCTGGTCGCCTCACTATAGGAAGGATGTAGAAGCTATTGAAAGGGTGCAGAGGAGATTTACAAGGATGTTGCCTGGACTGGGAGGCATGCCTTATGAAGTTAGGTTGAGGGAGCTGGGTCTCTTTTCCCTGGAGAGACGAAGGTTGAGAGGCGACCTGATAGAAGTTTACAAAATGTTGAGAGGAATAGATAGGGTGGACTCTCAGAGGCTATTTCCCCGGTTTGAAATGGTCGCTACGAGAGGACACAGATTTAAGGTGCGGGGAGGGAGGTTCAGAAGTGATGTTAGGGGTAAGTTTTTCACTCAGAGGGTGGTGAGTGAATGGAATCGGCTGCCGTCAGTGGTGGTGGAGGTGAACTCGCTGGGGTCTTTTAAAAGACTTCTGGATGAGTATATGGGGTTTAATGAGATTGAGGGTTATAGATAGGTCTGTAGGTTGGTAGGTGATGATGTGATCGGCGCAACTTGTGGGCCGAAGGGCCTGTTTGTGCTGTAGTGTTCTATGTTCTATGTTCTATGTTCTAAGCGTTGCTGTGGATAGGGACACAGTGTGTGATAAATGTGTCCACAACTTTACTGAGGCACTGGGAGAAGTGGAACAATCCACCAACGCACTCACTTTGTGGTTTATTGACACCTGATGCAGTTCAGTCCCCCCACCCCCCACACTGCCCTCCATGTTTACAGCATAGAAACAGTTCCTTCAGTCAACAGGCTGTTGGGCCGAAGGGCCTGTTTTCATACTGTAAACCTCGATGACTCTATGACATGGGGAGAATGTGCAAACTCCACACAGTCCACCCCAGGCCGGGATTGAACCCGGGTCCTGGCCCTGTGAGACAGCAGTGTTAATCACCTGGGATTCCTTCATTTAACCACTAACTTACAACACAATCCCAGAATGTAGCAAACTTGTAAACCTCATTATTGTAACAGATTAGATTGGGGATTGATACAGGGCTATGGGGAGAGAGCTTGGTTTCATTGGTCAGGACATTGAATACAGGAGTTGGGACGTCTTGTTGAAGTTGTACAAGACATTGGGAAGGCCACACTTGGAATACTGTGTACAGTTCTGGTCACCCTATTATAGAAAGGATATTATTAAACTAGAAAGAGTGCAGAAAAGATTTACTAGGATGCTACTGGGACTTGATGGATTGAGTTATAAGGAGAGGCTGGATAGACTGGGACGTTTTTCTCTGGAGCGTAGGAGGCTGAGGGGTGATCTTATAGAGATCTATAAAATAATGAGGGGTCAGCTCGACCTATTCTTTTCCCAATATCTTTTCCCAGAGGCCGGGGAGTCTAAAACTAGAGGGCATAGGTTTAAGGTGAGAGGGGAGAGATACAAAAGGGTCCAGAGGCTGTTGAATGTCTGGAACGAGCTGCCAGAAGAAGTAGTAGACCACAGAAGGATGTGGAGGCTTTGGAGAGGGTACAGAAAAGATTTACCAGGATGTTGCCTGGTATGGGGGGCATTAGCTATGAGGAGAGTTTGGAGAAACTTGGTTTGTTCTCACTGAGCGATGGATGTTGAGGGGCGACCTGATAGAAATCTACAAGATTATGAGGGGCATGGACAGAGTGGATAGTCAGAAGCTTTTTCCCAGGGTGGAAGATTCAATTACTAGGGGGGCACAGGTTTAAGGTGTGAGGGGCAAAGTTTACAGATGTACGAGGCAGATTTTTTACACAGAGGGTGGTGGGTGTCTGGAACTCGTTGCTGGGGGAGGGAGTGGAAGCGGATACGATAGTGAGTTTTAAGGGGTGTCTGGACAAATCCATAAATAGGATGGGGATAGAGGGATATGGTTCCCAGAAGGGTAGGGGGTTTAGTTCAGTCGGGCAGTATGGTCAATGCAGGCTTGGAGGGCCGAAGGGCCTGTTCCTGTGCTGTAATTTTCCTTGTTCTTAGCTAGACCACACCTGGAATACTGAGAACAGTTTTGGTTCCCTTAGCTAAGGAAAGATGTACTGGTATTAGAGGCAGAGAAGATTCACTAGGTTGATCCTGGAACTGGAACAATTTTCTTCCGAGGAGAGGTTGAGCCTGTACTCATTGGAGTTTAGAGGAACGAGGTGTGACCTTACTGAGACAGATAGGATTCTCGGGGGGGCTGAGAGGGTAGATGCTGAGAGGTAGTTTCCACTTGTGGGAGAGTTGAGGACCAGAGGGGATAATCTCAGAGTAAGGGATCACTGAGAAAAGGAGGAATTTCTTCTCTCTGAATCTGTGGAATTCTTTAGCACAGAGGGCTGTAGAGATTGGGTCGTTCAAGGTTGGGATAGACAGATTTTTAATCAATAAGGGAATCGCGGGTTTTGGGGATAAGACAGGAAAGTGGAGTTGGGGATTAAAATATCAGATCAGACATTATCTCATTGAATGGGGCAGCAGATTGAATGGGCCAAATGGCCTACATCTGCCCCTTGTGGCCTTATGGAGTTTTTCCAGCATTTTCTATTTTTACTTTGGTTTTCCAGAATCTGCTGCATTTCGCTTTTGGATGGATTTGTTATTCAGCTGAGACAAGGGGGGATTTTGATCTGTGGCGCAGGAAAACTGGGGGGCAATTTGAATGCCAGTGTGGTGTAAAACACGGTGGCACGGCGGTTAGCACTGCTGTCTCACTGCCCCAGGGACTCGGGTTCGATTCCGGCCTCGGATAACTGTCTGAACATTTTCCCTGTGTCTGCTTGGGATTCCTCCGGATGCTCCGGTTTCTTCCCACAGTCCAAAGGTGTTCAGTGATGGGGGGGTGTGTGTGTGTGTGCGGGGGTAGCCGGGGGGGGGGGCGTGGTTTGGGCCTGGCTGAGATGCTCTTTTCGAGAGTTAGCACAGGCGCAATGGGCTGAATCACCTCACAGAATTCAAATTAATTTGTCGGGTGTGATTTTCCCTTCATGAAGCCCGGATGATTCTGTTTGATAATACTGCATATTTCTCAATGCTCTGTTATTATTCAAACAGACTCTAAACTAACCGGCCTAGTAGCTCAGGGAAACAGAGTGAATGTTTCCGATCAGTGACCTTCCATCAGAAGCGCAAAAGTTAAAGATTGAATAGGTTTAAGCAGAGGATGGGTGAGGACAGGGTGGGAGATCTTTACCCTGGTGTTGTGAGACTTCTTACAGGCTGAGAGACAGCACAGACTGCAATAGAGGAGTTAAATTCTTGTGCCAAAGGGAATGGTGATTGGACAAGTAAAAAAAAATCTATGTCTGGAGCTGGCGGAATGGGGAAAAGCAGATCATTGAGATCAGTGGAGGGAGAGGTTAGAATTGGGAGTCCGGGAGACTGGGAGGTGGCTCATTGAGAGATGGTACTTGAGACCAGGGTGCCAAGGACAGGAGTGTGGGATTGGGATGGAACATAGAACACTACAGCACAAACAGGCCCTTCGGCCCACAAGTTGCACAGATCATATCCCTGCCTACCAGGCCTATCTATAACCCTCAATCCCATTAAATCCCATATACTCATCCAGAAGTCTCTTAAAAGACCCCAGCGAGTTCGCCTCTACCACCACCGACGGCAGCCGATTCCACTCACTCACCACCCTCTGAGTGAAAACCTTACCCCTGACATCTCCTCTGTACCTGCTCCCCAGCACCTTAAACCTGTGTCCTCTCGTAGCGACCATGTCAGCCCTGGGAAATAGCCTCCGAGAATCCACCCTATCTATTCCTCTCAACATCTTATAAACCCCTGTCAGGCAGATGGTCAGAAGCCAGAGGCCACAATTGTCGACAGAATAGAAATGTTTTCCAAAAGCAACCACGCAATCGGATTCGGTCCCTCAGTGTATGGGATACTGCTCTTTGCAACAAGGACAGTCAGATAAACGGAAAGTAAATCATTGTTTCAGCTGGGGGGGAGTCTAGACAGTGAGAAGAGAGAAGGTGAAAGAGTAACTATCACATCTTTCTCTCGTATGACTCCATCCCTCGTTCTAGAAAGAGAAATGGCGGAGAGTCCATTCGCTGTCATGTTCTCACACCGTTGTCCTTCCTGTAACACGGGTTCTCCTCGCCACAATGGCCTGGTGGAATGTCTGTACATCAGGGCCTAGTTTGTGTTATTGTGTTGCCACCTCACTGCAGAGTGGTATTTTCTCAGTGAGCATTCAACATCGAGACAGCAGTATCCTGAGCTGTGTCATAAGAACATAAGAAATAGGAGCAGGAGTAGGCCATCTAGCCCTTCGAGCCTGCCCCGCCATTCAATAAGATCATGGCTGATCTGTCGTGTCTCAGTTCCACATTCCCGCCCTCTCCCCATAACCCTTAATCCCCTCGCTTATCAAAAACCTATCAACCCGCGTCTTAAAAATATTTAGCGAGGCAGCCTCCACCACCTCAACGGGCAGAGAATTCCAGAGATTCACCACCCTTTGAGTGAAGAAGTTCCTCCTCAACTCCGTTCTAAACCGCCCCCCCTTTATCTTGAGGCTGTGCCCCCTAGTCCTACTGTCCTTTCTGAGCGGGAAGAGTCTCTCCACCTCTATCCTATCCATCCCATTCATCATCTTATACGTCTCAATGAGATCTCCCCTCATTCTTCTAAACTCTAATGAGTACAAGCCTAGTTTATTCAGCCTCTCCTCATAGTTCAGAGGAGAGGCTGAATAATTGTGTCTCTGGTTACAGTTTCAGAGCTTGGCTTGGGAATGAGGTAGCTTCTAACACTTCATGTGCACATTGTTATAATTCAGGTCAGCAGCTCCAAACTGTTTAATAAAGTCCGCCTGGATCATAGATTTTGTATCTTGAATTTAGTTAGGATAAGCTTGATAGGTTTCACGTCAGGGTATGGTTCAAATGACCCACTAGGGAGCTTTTATCAAACAAATTTTATTTAGGAATATCATTAACATGTATAGGCAGAAAATTGGCAATAACTTTTATCAATCACAAATAAAACAAAACCACCATGATAATGTATAACCCTTAAGAAATATAGTTAAAATATTCCAATCAAACAAAACTTCCCATTGACAAAAATCACAGCAAAAAAACAATGTTCACATGATGCAGGAACTGAGTCCTTTGTTTGGAGAACTGAAACCCTAACCTTCTCAGCCTTGTAAATTCTAGTAGCCCTTTAGATACCCCCAGAACAGTTTGAAGCCAGAACAGCCTCCCAGAACGCCAGCAAGACTCTCTGGCAATGTTCTACTCCAGGAAGGCAAGAAGCCTTTCTTCAGCTAATCAGCAGAACTTCCAAAACCAGGGGTGTTCTAAAACTAAAACTGCAGCCAGCCAAACTGAAAATGAAACTTTAAATTCACCCGAAGGAAAGAAAACTGTCTGAAACTCATGACCTGCCAATCAGTCTGTCTCCTAACAAATGCAGGGTCATCAAAACTGCCAGAGTAAAAATAAACAAGCCCATTTAAACCGAGCAGCAGTGAAGGGACCTCAACACACAGCTCGGCAGCAATGAGAGGCTGTGAGAGCTGCAGAGAACATGATTTTTAAAAATCTCTTTAAGGTACACTAACGTCACAAGAGGGTCTTTTCCAGCTCATTGCCGGGCTTCACGGGTGGGTGAGTGAGAAAGTTCAGTTCTTCCGCTGGCCCACACCATAATCACACCGAGAGCAACACGTACATTATGGGATGCGGTGGCAAAGCGATATTCTCACTGGGCTAGTAATCCAGAAACTTAGGGTAATGTTCTGGGGACCCGGGTCCAAATCCCACCACAGCTGATGGTAAAATTTTAGTGCACAGGACTGTGGCACTGTGGTTAGCACTGCTGCCTCACAGCACCAGGGATCCATGTTCGATTCCCAGCTTGGGTCACTGTCTGCGTGGAGTTTGCACATTCTCCTCGTGTCTGTGTGGGTTTCCTCCGGGTGCTCCGGTTTCCTCCCACAGCCCAAAGATGAGCAGGTTGGGTGAATTGACCTTGCTAAAATTGCCCCTTAGTGTCAGGGGGCTGAGTGGGGTAATCTGTGATGTTGTGGGGATAAGGCATATGTGGGATTGTGATCGGTGCAGGCTCGATGGGCTGAATGGCCACCTCCTGTACTCCAGAGATTCCATGATGATGATCTCAGAATGCTGTCTAAGGCTGTGTGCTGACAAGTCCCGAAAGGAGCTGCTTCTGGAACCTTCCGAGAGGATCCTACAATGAGGATTTTCAAAAGTGTTTGGTGGATTGGCCATGCTCGATTCCCCCTCAGTGTCCCAAGACGTGCCAGTCCGGGGGGATTAGCATGTGTGATGTTAGGGGGGGATAGGGCAGGGGGAGGCCTGGGTAAAACACTCTGTCAGAGAGTGGGTGGAGACTCAGTGGATCGAATAGCCTCCTCCTGAACTACAGAAATACCAAAACAAAATTGAATCCAAAAAATATTTGCAATGAATAAAGAAACAATATTAAATAAATGAAATTGAACAATCCCCAACAGTCCATTCACACTGGACACAGAATCCTTACGGCAGAGAACGAATCTATTATCTTACTGCCCGTGAAATATTTCCTCAAATAATCCTAATCCCACTGTCCCGCTCTCTCCCCAGAGCCCTGTATCAATCCCCAAACTAATCCCACTGCCCCGCTCCCTCCCCATAGCCCTGTATCAATCCTCAAACTAATCCCACTGCCCCGCTCTCTCCCCATAGCCCTGTATCAATCCCCAAACTAATCCCACTGCCCCGCTCTCTCCCCATAGCCCTGTATCAATCCCCAAACTAATCCCACTGCCCCGCTCTCTCCCCATAGCCCTGTATCAATCCCCAAACTAATCCCACTGCCCCGCTCTCTCCCCATAGCCCTGTATCAATCCCAAACTAATCCCACTGCCCCACTCTCTCCCCATAGCCCTGTATCAATCCCAGACTAATCCCACTGCCCCGCTCTCTCCCCATAGCCCTGTATCAATCCCCAAACTAATCCCACTGCCCTACACACACTCACAGGAGAGAACCCGTGCACCCTCCTCCTCACTCCCTGCATCCCGTCTCCCTCAGTCCCTGCCCACTATCTCCCCCAGAGGCTGCTGACTGTGTACTGCCTCCCCTAGTCGATGAGCCTTTCTGTTGCTGCTGTGTGTCAGCCCACTCCACAGCTCCAGTGAAAGTAGCTGTGTGCGGTTCACGAGGGGACTCCTGCACACACATTGTTCGTAATCAGCAGTCGAAGCTGTTATTTTCTGTTTTGCAGCTGAACTGCAGCGATGATATTGTGTAAATTAAAGTAAATTGTAACTCCAGACTTGCAGACAAGCCCGTCTCGCTCACATTGCACCCACTAACAGCTCTCTGGTCAGTCACAGCAGCAGAGCATTCGGGGTGCTGTGGGTTAACAATCGTCACCAGGAACTGAACCGTCATTCTCAGCAGGTCAGGGGGCATCTGTGAGGGAGAGAGAAACAAAACGAATGTTTCAGCTGAATGATCTTTCCTGAGATCTCGGAGTCACAGTGTGTGTGTTTAGGTTAGTGGGTCATTGTTTTTTAACTGGTCGGCGCAACATCATTGTAATGTTCGATGTTCTATGTTCTATGTGTGGCTGGAGGGGTAGAGAACGATGTGTAACACAGAGATGGAGAGGGCAATGTGTAACACGGAGATAGTGTGGAGATGCCGGCATTGGACTGGGGTAAACACAGTAAGGAGTCTCACAACACCAGGTTAAAGTCCGACAGGTTTATTTGGTAGTATGAGTCACTGCCTTTCGGAGCACTGCTCCTTCATCAGGTGAGTGGGAGTTCAGTTCACAAACAGGGCGTGTACAGACACAAACTCAATTTACAAAATAATGGTTGGAATGTGAGTCTTTACAGGTAATCAAGTCTTAAAGGTACAGACAATGTGAGTGGAGAGAGGGTTAAGCACAGGTTAAAGAGATGTGTATTGTCTCCAGACAGGACAGTTAGTGAGATTTTGCAAACCCAGGCAAGTCGTGGGGGTGAGACTGATAGCCAAGTTCCGCACACACAAGGACGGCCTCAACCGGGATCTTGGGTTCATGTCGCACTATCTGTAACCCCCGTGACTTGCCTGGGTTTGCAAAACCTCACTAACTGTCCTGTCTGGAAACAATACACATCTCTTTAACCCGTGCTTAACCCTCTTTCCACTCACATTGTCTATACCTTTAAGACCTGATTACTCGCATTCTAACCATTATTTTGTAAATTGAGTTTGTGTCTTTATATGCCCTGTTTGTGAACAGAACTCCTACTCACCTGATGAAGGAGCAGCGCTCTGAAAGCTTGTGACTTGTACTACCAAATAAACCTGTTGGACTTTAACCCAATGTTGTGAGATTTCTTACTGTGCTAACACAGAGGTGACAGCAGGAACATTGCAGGAAGCAGTCAGCAACAGAGTCAGGTGAGTGAGCTGGCAGGATTGCAGAGAAAGTGAAGGTTCAGCAGAGACAGGGAGCAGAAGGAGTTAGCTGTCTGCTCAGACTGCCGCAGATAAAGGCTATTCCCGGCTGATCACACTCCGACTGCCTGCTCAATGACAGCTCCCATAAAGACCAGCTCAATCACCCCAGCCTCAATTCCTTTATTTATCTCACACTCTCTCTCTCTAAACTTGCTTCACATCTTTCTCTCTTACTTTCTGACTCTTTCTGTTTCTCCGTCTCTCTTCTTTCTCTCTTTGCTCCTTTACCGTCTATCTCTCTATTTCCCTCCCCCTTTATCTCCCTCTCCCTCTATCTGTACATCTATGTCTCTCACATCTGTCTATTCATACATATATATAAATATATATAATTCCTCTATCTCTCTCTGCCCCTCTATCTATCTGTCTACATATATCTATTATATATCCCCTTCTCTGTCTGTCTCTCTCTATCCATCTCTCTGTCTCTCTCTGTCTGTCTCTCTCTATCCATCTCTCTGTCTCTCTCTGTCTCTCTCTCTCTATCTATCTCTCTGTCTCTCTCTGTCTCTCTCTCTCTATCTATCTCTCTGTCTCTCTCTGTCTCTCTATCTCTCAGTCTCCGTCTTTTTCTCCATCTATCTCTACCTCACTCCCTATCTGTCTATCAGTCTCTCTCTCTCCCCCGTCTATCTCTCCATCTAATGGAGGGGGTAATGTCAGGGGGTGGGGGGGTAATGTCGGGGGGTGGGGGGGTAATGTCGGGGGGTGGGGGGGTAATGTCGGGGGGTGGGGGGGTAATGTCGGGGGGGTGAGGGGGTAATGTCGGGGGGTGAGGGGGTAATGTCGGGGGGTGAGGGGGTAATGTCGGGGGGGTGGGGGGGTAATGTCAGGGGGGTGAGGGGGTAATGTCGGGGGGTGGGGGGGTAATGTCGGGGGGTGAGGGGGTAATTTCGGGGGGTGAGGGGGTAATGTCGGGGGGGTGAGGGGGTAATGTCGGGGGGGTGGGGGGGTAATGTCGGGGGTGAGGGGGTAATGTCGGGGGGGTGAGGGGGTAATGTCGGGGGGTGAGGGGGTAATGTCGGGGGGGTGAGGGGGTAATGTCGGGGGGTGAGGGGGTAATGTCGGGGGGTGAGGGGGTAATTTCGGGGGGTGAGGGGGTAATGTCGGGGGGGGTGAGGGGGTAATGTCGGGGGGTGGGGGGGTAATGTCGGGGAGTGGGGGGGTAATGTCGGGGGGTGAGGGGGTAATTTCGGGGGGTGAGGGGGTAATGTCGGGGGGGTGAGGGGGTAATGTCGGGGGGTGAGGGGGTAATGTCGGGGGGTGAGGGGGTAATGTCGGGGGGTGAGGGGGTAATGTCGGGGGGTGAGGGGGTAATGTCGGGGGGGTGAGGGGGTAATGTCGGGGGGTGAGGGGGTAATTTCGGGGGGTGAGGGGGTAATGTCGGGGGGGTGAGGGGGTAATGTCGGGGGGTGGGGGGGTAATGTCGGGGGGTGGGGGGGGTAATGTCGGGGGGTGGGGGGGTAATGTCGGGGGGTGGGGGGGTAATGTCGGGGGGTGGGGGGGTAATGTCGGGGGGTGAGGGGGTAATGTCGGGGGGTGAGGGGGTAATGTCGGGGGTGAGGGGGTAATGTCGGGGGTGAGGGGGTAATGTCGGGGGGTGAGGGGGTAATTTCGGGGGGTGAGGGGGTAATGTCGGGGGGTGAGGGGGTAATGTCGGGGGTGAGGGGGTAATGTCGGGGGTGAGGGGGTAATGTCGGGGGGTGAGGGGGTAATTTCGGGGGGTGAGGGGGGGTCTCCTTGTGAAAGTCAGTTTTGAGAGCAGGATTGCTGTGGGTAACAGAAGCAGAAAACACTGGGAAACCCCCAGCAGAGTGAGTGTCCAGCGAGGGAGGGTGGGGAGTTAATGTGCAGACTGTGTGTGACTCTCCCTCAGAGATAAGGAGGGGGAGAAATGTGATGGATTATGGGGGTGGCACGGTAGCACAGTGGTTAGCACGGCTGCTTCACAGCTCCAGGGTCCTGGGTTCAATTCCCGGCTTGGGGTCACTGTCTGTGTGGAGTTTGCACATTCTCCTCGTCTCTGCGTGGGTTTCCTCCGGGTACTCCGGTTTCTTCCCAAAGATGTGTGGGTTAGGTTGATTGGCCGTGCTAAGAAATTGCCCCTTAGTATCCAGGGATGTGTAGGTTAGAGGGATTAGTGGGTATAATATGTAGGGATATGGGGGTAGGGCCTGGGTGGGATTGTGGTCGGTACAGACTCGATGGGCTGAAGGGCTTCATTCTGCACTGTCGGGTTCTATGATTCTATACTGTGTAAGAGAGGGCAGAGCATCGGAGCAGAGTCAGTGATTGGTGCGAGCTCAGTGAAATTGGGACAAAGATAGGGAGGTGTTGTGATGTTGGAAAGTTTAATGAGCTGCCAATACTGACACAGAGGTGAGATATCAGGAGGTTAACAGCACAGTAATAGTCAGTAAGTGAAAATATAACTGAGGAACAAGCAACAAATGGCCCAGTGGAGGAGGGGGTGGAGAGGGCATTTATTGGGACAAAATATAATTGGGATATAAAAGTGATAAAATGGAAGGGAAAGTTATTAGAACATAGAACACTACAGCACAAACAGACCCTTCCGCCCACAAGTTACGCTGATCATATCCATACCTACCAGGCCATAGAACTATATAAATCCCATATACTCATCCAGAAGTCTCTTAAAAGACCCCAGTGAGTTCGCCTCTACCACCACCGACGGCAGCCGATTCCACTCACTCACCACCCTCTGAGTGAAAACCTTACCCCTGACATCTCCTCTGTACCTGCTCCCCAGCACCTTAAACCTGTGTCCTCTCGTAGCGACCATTTCAGCCCTGGGAAATAGCCTCCGAGAATCCACCCTATCTATTCCTCTCAACGTTTTATAAACCTCTATCAGGTCCCCTCTCAACCTTCATCTCTCCAGGGAGAAGAGTCCCAGCTCCCTCAACCTATCTTCATAAGGCATGCCTCCCAATCCAGGCAACATCCTTGTAAATCTCCTCTGCACCCTCTCAATAGCTTCCATATCCTTCCTGTAGTGAGGCGACCAGAACTGTGCACAGTACTCCAAGTGGGGTCTGACAAGGGTCTTATAAAGTTGCAGCATTACCTCCCGACTCCTAAACTCAATCCCTCGATTAATGGAGGCATTAAAGTTGTTGAACTCAGTGTTGAGTACAGACGGAATGTGTCTAATCGGAAGAGGAGGTTTGCACTGAGCTTCCTGCAGTATCGCAATAGGCCAAGGATGGACATGTGGGCATGACTCTGAGTTAAAATGGCAAGCGACAGGAGGGTTGGGGTCACGCTTGTGGTTGGAGTGAAGGTGTTCCACAAAGCGGTCACCCAGTCTGTGTTTAGTCCACCCAGTGTCGCAGACACTGCTTTGGAAGCAGGAGACCAAACTGAAGGAGGTTTGGGTGAAGTGCTGCTTCAGCTGAAAGGGGTGTTTGGACAGTGAGCAGGGAGGAGGGAATTGTCCCTCCTGCGATTGCGTGGGAAGGGGATGAGGGGTTGGGGCTGACGGAGGAGTGGGCCGGGGTGTCCCAGAGAGAATGGTCCCTCTGGAATGCTGTTGGGGTGGGGGGAATGTTGAGAGAGTTGTTTAGTGGCATCCAGCTGGAATTGGCAGAGGATGATGCATTGCATGCGGAGGTTAGTGGGGTGAAAAGTGAGGACAAGGCGGGCCTTATCCTGGTTCTGGGAGGGGAGGGGAAGGGAAAGGGGTGAGGACAGGGATACTGGAGAAGGATCAAGTGCAGTCAATGGCCCTGCTGACAAAATGTGCAGGCGATGAGGAAACAGGTCCCAAGTGGGGTCAGCAGGGCTGGGACGAGTGGCCGCAGGGTATCAGTTCACTGGCCCATTGCTGGGAGCTAACAGAACACCCCGAAAGGCCCTGAAACCCTCGTCAGCGTGTGGCGGACAGTGTCACAGGGATTGCTGCAATTTAATGGCTAACCCCGGGCTTAGCCATAGTGCACTCTGCCAAACTGAGAGCTGGCAGCAAGTGGAATGAAACCTCTCCGTAATAAGAGAGGTTATAAAACCCCAGTCAGACCCCACTTGGAGTACTGTGCGCAGTTCTGGTCGCCTCACTACAGGAAGGATGTGGAAGCTATTGAGAGGGTGCAGAGGAGATTTACAAGGATGTTGCCTGGATTGGGAGGCATGCCTTATGAAGATAGGTTGAGGGAGCTGGGACTCTTCTCCCTGGAGAGACGAAGGTTGAGAGGCGACCTGATAGAGGTTTATAAAATGTTGAGAGGAATAGATAGGGTGGATTCTCGGAGGCTATTTCCCAGGGCTGAAATGGTCGCTACGAGAGGACACAGGTTTAAGGTGCTGGGGAGCAGGTACAGAGGAGATGTTAGGTTCACCATGGTAGGCTTCTGCAGAAAATGCAGATGTATGGGATTGAGGGTAATCTAGGAAATTGGATCAGGAATTGGCTAGCAGATAGGAGACAGAGGGTGGTGGTTGATGGTAAATATTCATCATGGAGTTCGGTTACGAGTGGTGTGCCTCAGGGATCTGTTTTGGGGCCACTGTTGTTTGTAATCTTTATTAATGATCTGGATGAGGGTATAGTTGGGTGGATTAGTAAATTTGCTGATGACACCAAAGTCGGAGGTGTGGTAGATTGTGAGGAAGGGTGTCATAGTCTGCAGGGAGACTTAGATAGGTTGCAGAGCTGGGCCGAGAGGTGGCGGATGGAATTTAATGCGGAGAAGTGTGAGGTAATTCACTTTGGTAGGAGCAACAGATGTGTAGAGTATAGGGCTAACGGGAGGACTTTGAATAGTGTGGAGGAGCAGAGGGATCTAGGTGTATGTGTACATAGATCCCTGAAAGTTGGGAATCAAGTAGATAAGGTTGTTAAGAAGGCATACGGTGTCTTGGCGTTTATTGGTAGGGGGATTGAATTTAGGAGTCGCAGCGTCATGTTGCAACTGTACACAACTCTGGTGCGGCCGCACTTGGAGTACTGTGTGCAGTTCTGGTCCCCACATTACAAGAAGGATGTGGAGGCTTTGGAGAGGGTGCAGAGGAGGTATACTAGGATGTTGCCTGGTATGGTGGGGAGGTCCTATGAGGAGAGACTGAGGGATTTAGGGTTGTTTTCGTTGGAAAGAAGGCGGCTAAGAGGGGATCTTATTGAAACATATAAGATGATTAGAGGTTTAGATAGGGTGAACAGTGATAGCCTTTTTCCTCGGATGGAGAAAGCTAGCACGAGGGGGCATGGCTTTAAATTAAGGGGGGGTAGTTATAGGACGGATGTCAGGGGTAGGTTCTTTACCCAGAGGGTGGTGAGGGATTGGAATGCCCTGCCTGCTGCAGTTGTAAATGTGCCTAGTTTGGGGGCGTTTAAGAGATCTGTGGATAGGTTTATGGACGAAAAGGGATTGGTTTAGGTTAGTGGGTCATTGTTTTTGTAACTGGTCGGCACAACATCGTGGGCCGAAGGGCCTGTTCTGCGCTGTAATGTTCTATGTTCTATGTAAGTTTTTCACTCAGAGGGTGGTGAGTGAGTGGAATCGGCTGCCGTCAGTGGTGGTGGAGGCGAATTCGCTGGGGTCTTTTAAGAGACTTGTGGATGAGTATATGGGATTTAATGGGATTGGGGGTTACAGATAGTTCTATGGCCTGGTAGGTGAACAGCGCAACTTGTGGGCCGAAGGGCCTGTTTATGCTGTAGTGTTCTATGTTCTATGTATAAAAGTTGAATTGCTTTCGCACAGAAGGGTGAAGTGATTAGAAAGAGGTAATGCAGAGAACTCGATCGATCTGGAAACACAACGAACAGGATTCACTGGAGCTTGAGAAAGTGCAACAAACATGGGGAAATAACTTGGGGTATGCACAAACCTATAGAACACAGTTTGACAATTCAGAATCAGCACTGGTAACTGAGGGAGGTATTTATCTGGTGGCAGTCTGTGAAAAATATTAATTATTGTGTGTGAGACGTGGCAACGAAATTCCATTTCAGGCGAAGGTTCTGCTGATTCGTGTCTCAGTGAATGGAAGCTGTGATATGAATGGTCTCGGGACAGATGTCTCCATATGCTGAGGGGCCACTATTTCAAATTAGCACCATCAGTAACATGCTGTGTGCACACAGCCAGCAGCGTGGAGTTCAGATCAACCGCTCCATCGCTGCAACTTGTCCTGATCGTTTACCCAACACTCTGACTCTGTCCAAAGCTGTCAGCAAAGGAGAGACAATTTGTAATTCAAACTGACAGGAGGAGCTACATTTCTATAGCGCCTTTTCACAACCATCAGGACATGCCAAAGATTACAGTCAGTGAAGGGTGGCATGGTGGATAGAACTGCCGTCTCACAGCTCCAGGGACCCAGGTTCAATTCCAGTCTCAGGTCACTGGAGTGTGCACATTCTCCCTGTGTCTGCGTGGGTTTTCTCCCCCTCTCCACAGATGTGCAGGTCAGTGGGGATTGGCCGCGTTAAATACATGGGGTTACGGGAGTTATGGGGATAGAGCTTGGAGGTGTGGGCCTGGATAAGATGTTCCTTCAGACAGTCATTGCAGACTTGATGGGCTGAATGGTCTCCTTCTGTACAGGAAGGACTCTATGGTTCGATTCAATGGCAACGTAAAAAATGCGAAAGGCAATCTGTGCATAGCAAGATCCCAGCAGCAGGCGCGCACTAATGACTAAGTAATTAGCTTTACTGATATTGATTGAGGGATAAAAGGACACAGCAGTGGTGCCAGGAGCCTTTTACAAAAGTAAAGTAACAGGGTTGTTTTGTGGGAGATTTTAACTTCCTCTATATTTGTCTGGGACTCACTTAGTCTTAGGGCCTGGATGGGGCAGAGTTTGTAAGGAGCATCCAGAAGGGTTCCTTAAAACAGTATGTAGATAGTCCAACTAGGAAAGGGGCCTGGTATTGGGGAATGGGACCATCTAGGTGGTCGATGTTTCAATAGGGGAGCAGTTCGGGAACAGTGAGCACAATTCAGAAAGCTTTAAGGTACTGATGGATAAAGATAAGTGTAGTCCTGAAGTTAAGGTGCTAAACTGGGGTGCATGCGGTGTCCACAGGTACAGTTGACACATTCTGTGCCCAATGGGCACCGTAGGGGCTGGGGTGCACTATAGACCCCAACAATCCCTGCTTTTTCCCAGGGTGGAAGAGTCAATTACTAGTGGGAACAGGTTTAAGGTGCGAAGGACAAGGTTTAAAGGAGATGTGCGAGATAAGTTTTTTTACACAGAGGGCGGTGGGTGCCTGGAACTCGCTGCTGGGGGAGGGAGTGGAAATGGATATGAACATAATTTTTAAAGGGCTTCTTGACAAGTCCATGAATAGGATGGGAACAGAGGGATATGGTCCCTGGAAGGGAGTTAAGTCAGGCAGCATGGTCAGTGCAGGCTTGGAGGGTCGAAGGGCCTGTTCCCGTGCTGTAATTTTCTTTGTTCTTTATGTTCACTTGGTTTAACGTCTTACCTGAAAGAGAGCTCCTCCCACAGCCTGGACCCTCCCACAGCACAGCCCCTCCCACAGCATGGCCCCTCCCATAGCCTGGCCCCACCCACAGCGTGGCCCCTCCCACAGTCTCCCCCTCATAAGAACATAAGAACATAAGAAATAGGAGCAGGAGTCGGCCATCTAGCCCTTCGAGCCTGCCCCGCCATTCAATAAGATCATGGCTGATCTGTCGCTGCTCAGTTCCACTTTCCCGCCCTCTCCCCATAACCCTTAATCCCCTCGCTTATCAAAAACCCATCAACCCGCGTCTTAAAAATATTTAGCGAGGCAGCCTCCACCACTTCAACGGGCAGAGAATTCCAGAGATTCACCACCCTTTGAGTGAAGAAGTTCCTCCTCAACTCTGTTCTAAACCGCCCCCCCTTTATCTTGAGGCTGTGCCCCCTAGTCCTACTGTCTTTTTTGAGCGGGAAGAGTCTTTCCACCTCTATCCTATCTATCCCATTCATCATCTTATACGTCTCAATGAGATCTCCCCTCATTCTTCTAAACTCTAACGAGTACAAGCCCAGTTTATTCAGCCTCTCCTCATAGCTCAACCCCCTCAACTCCGGTATCAGCCTAGTAAACCTCCTCTGCACTCCCTCCAAGGCCAAAATATCTTCACGCAGGTGCGGCGCCCAAAACTGCACACAGTACTCCAACTGCGGCCTCACCAATGCCCTATACAGCTGCAGCAAGACCTCCCTACTTTTATATTCAGTCCCCCTCGCTATGAAGGCCAGCATCCCATTCGCCTTCCTGACCACCTGCTGCACCTGCAAGCTGGGTTTTTGCGACTCATGCACAAGGACCCCGAGGTCCCTCTGCACCATCGCCTGCTGCAGTTTTTTGCCCCATAAGTAATAGTCCTTCCTACCATTCTTCCTACCAAAGTGGACCACCTCACACTTGCCAACATTAAATTCCATTTGCCATTTCCTGGCCCATTCGCCCAGCCTATCTAGATCCTTCTGCAGACTCTCCACACCCTCCGCACAATTTGCCGTTCCACCAATCTTGGTGTCATCAGCAAATTTCAACACCATACACTCGGTTCCCTCCTCCAGATCATCTATATAAATGGTAAAAAGCTGAGGCCCCAACACCGACCCCTGGGGCACCCCACTAGTCACCATCCACCAATCCGAATAGCACCCATTGACCCCCACTCTCTGCCTCCTATTTGACAACCAATCCTCTATCCACGCTAACACCCTACCCCCAACTCCATGTCCCTCGACCTTCTGCAATAACCTCTTGTGAGGTACTTTGTCAAACGCCTTCTGAAAATCTAGAAAGACCACATCCACCGGCTCTCCTCTATCCACCGCCCTAGACACATCCTCATAGAACTCCAGTAAATTTGTCAGACACGACTTCCCTTTAATGAAACCGTGCAGCGTCTGCTCTATCAAGCAATTCCCTTCAAGATGCCTCGCAATTTCCTCCTTAATGACAGATTCTAACATTTTACCTACCACAGACGTTAAACTAACCGGCCTATAATTCCCCGCCTTTTGCCTGGCACCCTTCTTAAACAACGGCGTAACATTAGCCGTTTTCCAATCATCCGGCACTTCCCCGGAATCCAGCGACGTCTGGAAAATAACCACCAAGGCATCCACTATCACCTCCGCCATTTCTTTCAGAACCCTCGGATGCATTCCATCCGGTCCTGGGGACTTGTCCACAATCAGCCCCTCCAGTCTGTCGAGCACCGCCTCTCTAGTAACAGTAATGTCATTAAGACCCTCCAGTCCTACCACCTTTCCATCGCTAACATCCGGCAAATTATTCACGTCCTCCTCCGTGAAGACAGAAACAAAAAAGTTATTCAATACCTTAGCCATATCCCCATCCCCTACCACTAAGTCCCCTTTCTCATCCTCTAAAGGACCAACATTCACCCTGGCCAGCCTCTTCCTTTTATATATTTATAAAAACCCTTGCTATCCTTTTTTATATTAAGCGCTAGCCCAGCTTCATAGTTTCTCCTACCCTTCTTTATCAACTTCTTTGTCAATCTTTGTTGACATTTAAACCTCTCCCAATCCTCTTCTCGCCCACTACTCTTAGCTACTCTAAATTCCTCCGCTTTTAATTTAACACTTTCCTTCACCTCCTTCGTTATCCACGGCTTATTACCTCTCCTCCTACTATCCTTTTTGACCATCGGAATAAATTTCTGCTGAGCACCAAGAAAGATCTTTTTAAAGATCCTCCACTGCTCCTCAACAGACCCTCCCTCCAACGCGCTCCCCCAGTCCACATTCGCCAATTCTTCTCTCATCCTACCGTACTCCCCTCTATTCAAACAAAGGACGCGTGTCCGGGAACCCACTTTCTCCTCCTCCATCTGCACCAGAAACTCCACCATACAATGATCACTCTCCCCAAGAGGATCCTTCACCACAAGGTCCCTAATTCTACCCGCCTCATTACATAGCACCAGATCCAAGATAGCTCGCTCCCTCGTCGGCTCCAACACACACTGTTCAAGGAAACTATCCCGGCAGCATTCCAAGAACTCTTCCTCGAGCCCACCGCGTCCAACATGGGTCAACCAATCAATATGCAGATTGAAATCCCCCATAACTACGGCCGTCCCATTCCTGCACGCTGCACTTATTTGCGCGTTAACCTCAGTGTATTGCCTGTGGGACAGTCAGCCTGGGTGTGCTCTAATCTCTGGGGTGGGATTTTATGAGGACAGGAAGGTTTTGGTCTCAGTTCTGGAACATAATCAGTGTGTGTTTCCCCGGGGTATTGACTCTGCTGTCAGCACATCAGCCTGGTTCCAGCTAATGAGAGCAGTGTGCTGTCCTGGTCACAGCCTGTCCAGTTTGACCGAGTGTAAAGAATTGTAGCAATCGGCTGGATAATAGAGAAAGGCGGACTGTGAGAATGAGGCACTCTGCAAAGAAAATACGTGAATATTAAGGAGGAGGATGTGTTGGAACTTTTGAATTCTATCAAGGTAGATAAGTCGCCGGGACCAGATGGGATGTACCCCAGGATACTGTGGGAGGCGAGGGAAGAGATTGCAGAGCCCCTGGCGATGATCTTTGCGTCGTCAATGGAGACGGGAGAGGTTCCGGAGGATTGGAGGATTGCGGATGTAGTTCCTATTTTTAAGAAAGGGACCAGAGATAGCCCGGGAAATTACCGACCGGTGAGTCTGACCTCAGTGGTTGGTAAGCTGATGGAGAGGCTTCTGAGGGACAAGATTTACGAACATTTGGAGAGGTTTGACATGATCAGGAATAGTCAGCATGGATTTGTCAAGGGCAGGTCGTGCCTTACAAGCCTAGTTGAGTTCTTCGATAATGTGACTGAACACATTGACGAAGGAAGTGCCGTGGACGTAGTGTACATGGACTTCAGCAAGGCGTTTGATAAGGTCCCCCATGCAAGACTTCTTGAGAAGGTGAGAGGGCATGGGATCCAAGGGCCTTTGGCCTTGTGGATCCAGAACTGGCTTGCCTGCAGAAGGCAGAGAGTGGTTGTGGATGGGGCTTTTTCTGAATGGAGGTCAGTCACCAGTGGAGTGCCCCAGGGATCTGTTCTGGGACCCTTGTTGTTTGTCATTTTCATAAATGACCTGGATGAGGAAGTGGAGGGATGGGTAAGTAAGTTCGCTGATGACACGAAGGTCGGTGGTGTTGTGGATGATCTGGAAGGATGTCAAAAGTTGCAGCAGGACATAGATAGGATGCAGGACTGGGCGGAGAAGTGGCAGATGGACTTCAACGCAGATAAATGTGTAGTCGTCCATTTTGGCAGAACCAACGGGATGAACGAGTACACTATTAAGGGCAGAAGTCTGAGTAGTGTTGAGGAGCAGAAGGATCTTGGGGTCCGGGTCCACAGGACTCTTAAATCGGCCTCGCAGGTGGAGGAGGTGGTCAAGAAGGCGTATGGTGTACTGGCCTTCATTAATCGAGGGATTGAGTTTAGGAGTCAGGAGGTAATGCTGCAACTTTATAAGACCCTTGTCAGGCCTCATTTGGAGTATTGTGCGCAGTTCTGGTCGCCTCACTATAGGAAAGATGTAGAAGCTATTGAGAGGGTGCAGAGGAGATTTACAAGGATGTTGCCTGGACTGGGAGGCATGCCTTATGAAATTAGGTTGAGGGAGCTGGGACTCTTTTCCCTGGAGAGACGAAGGTTGAGAGGCGACCTGATAGAAGTTTACAAAATGTTGAGAGGAATAGATAGGGTGGATTCTCAGAGGCTATTTCCCCGGTTTGAAATGGTCGCTACGAGAGGACACAGGTTTAAGGTGCGGGGAGGGAGGTTCAGAAGTGATGTTAGGGGTAAGTTTTTCACTCAGAGGGTGGTGAGTGAATGGAATCGGCTGCCGTCAGTGGTGGTGGAGGCGAACTCGCTGGGGTCTTTTAAAAGACTTCTGGATGAGTATATGGGGTTTAATGAGATTGAGGGTTATAGATAGGTCTGTAGGTTGGTAGGTGATGTGATCGGCGCAACTTGTGGGCCGAAGGGCCTGTTTGTGCTGTAGTGTTCTATGTTCTATGTTCTATGTTCTATAAAATCCAACCACAGCCAACCAGCCTCAGAACTGCTCCAATCACAATTCTCTGGTTCATTTTCTCCTTAAAAAAAAACTTTGAACTCAGAATCTGTCAAGGTGAACATCGATGTTATTCCTCAGTCCGCACTGGACTCATGTCCAGTAACACTCCTGGCCACGTGTCAGCTTTCCTCAGGCCCCGAGCTTACCGCTGTCCCCCAGGGTCCCCTGGACTGGGCCAAGTCTGTGGAGGAGAGACAGAGGAACCAGACCACCAATCACCCCCTGGGCCACAGGCTGTGTCCAAGACAGGGTTCACCTCTCAGTTACATGACCCCCTCCAGACACAGTGGAACCTGCTGTGAGGGGGGCATGGGGAGGCTCTGGAGTTACCACTGATTCCTCATGTTTATCTTTGCTTTCTAGATACTATGATCTCATTGAACGATGTATTGACCCGTCCGTAGTGACTCCGCTGAGCAAGCAATCCCTGCACAGAGTCTACGCTTGCGTCCCAACTGACCAGTACACACGGTCAAAGGGCCTGTGTCAGTGTTTAACACAGGTAGGAGCTGGGGGAGAGTCGATATTCGCTGGGCTGTTGGCTGTGGGTATTTCATTGTTTGTAGCCTGAGGAGCACTGAGTGAAAGGTCGGCAGGGTCACTCTTTGCTACTTCACAGGAGGTGTCGATATATTTCACACATTGGTGTCAGGAATGTACACAGATATTCAGGATCCTGCTGATTCCCTTCCCCTGTCTGCTCCAGACATAAGAACATAAGAAATAGGAGCAGGAGTAGGCCATCTAGCCCTTCGAGCCTGCCCCGCCATTCAATAAGATCATGGCTGATCTGTCGTGGCTCAGTTCCACTTTCCCGCCCTCTCCCCATAACCCTTAATCCCCTCTCTTATCAAAAACCCATCAACCCGCGTCTTAAAAATATTTAGCGAGGTAACCTCCACCACTTCAACGGGCAGAGAATTCCAGAGATTCACCACCCTTTGAGTGAAGAAGTTCCTCCTCAACTCTGTTCTAAACCGCCCCCCCTTTATCTTGAGGCTGTGCCCCCTAGTCCTACTGTCCTTTCTGAGCGGGAAGAGTCTCTCCACCTCTATCCTATCCATCCCATTCATCATCTTATACGTCTCAATGAGATCTCCCCTCATTCTTCTAAACTCTAACGAGTACAAGCCTAGTTTATTCAGCCTCTCCTCATAGCTCAACCCCCTCAACTCCGTTATCAGCCGAGTAAACCTCCTCTGCACTCCCTCCAAGGCCAAAATATCCTTGCGTAAGTACGGCGACCAACCTTTTAAAATTATTTAAATTCTGACTTAATTTACTGATTTTAATTCTTTAGTTCCATTGAATTTCTACAATCAGATTTCAAATTCAATTCCATGAGAAATTTCCAACATTCAAGATTGGTTTGCTGCTTTGAGAACAATAATCTGCTTTCCCTCTCTTCCCACGCCCTGTCTTTGCCTCCCTTCCACCTCCCTTCATCCTCCAGTGGCCTCCAGTTCCCCCATCCCCAAGTCCTCCATTCTCCTTGACCCTACCCTCACCTTCCCTCCCTCTTTCCATGCCAAATCTCCTCTTCACTCAACCTGCCATACAACATCCACCTCCCCATAACCCTCACTGAGATCCCCGTAACCCTCACTATCTACAACACCCTCCCCATCTAGTATACCCTCACCCCTCACCTCCCCGTAACCCTCATCACCCCCAACACCCTCCCCATCTCCAATACCCTCACCCCCCCCCCCACCACCTCCCCGTAAACCTCACCATGGCCAACGCCCTAAGCTCCCACCTCCCCGTAACCCTCACTGGGATCCCTGTAGCCCTCACCATCTCCAACCCCCTCACCTCCCACCGGATAAAAGCAAAATACTGCGGATGCTGGAATCTGAAACCAAAAGAGAAAACACTGGAAAATCTCAGCAGGTCTGGCAGCATCTGTAAGGAGAGAAAAGAGCTGACGTTTCGAGTCCAGATGACCCTCACCTCCCAGATCCCTGTGACCCTCGGTCTCCTACTCTCTGCTCTGTTTATCTTCTCTCTAATCCAGACATCGTGCTCCTGCTGCTCTCGCCCTCAGCTGGACCCTGGGTCTGGACAGCTCTCCGCTGTGACTAGCCCAGCCATTTCCCAGTGTAGGAACACAAGATTTCGAGGCAGGAGGGGATCATTTAGCCCTTTGAGTCTGCTTCAGTCAGATCATGGCTGATCGGATTCAGAGACATTTACAGCACAGGGAGGCCATTCAGCCCAATGTGTCCATACTGGTCATCAAAGATCTGACGGCACCAATCCCATTTTCCAGCCTCCTGGTCCGAGTTCTGGAGGTTACGGCAGCAAGTGAACATCTAAGTACTTCTTAAATGTTACCATCCTACTGGGCAGTGAATCCCACACTCCCACTACTCTCTGGGGGAAAAAGTTTCTCTTCAACTGTCTTCCACCTCTTACCTTAAATCCATGTCTCCCATCCCAACCCCGGTTATTGACCCCTCGACTAATGGAAAAGTGCCTTCCTATCTATATCCCTCATAACCCTTAACTGGTTCCGCCCTCAATCTGCTCCGCACCCTCTCCGATGCAGTTGTGTTCTTCCTATGATGTGGTGACCAGAACTGTATGCAATACTCCATCTGTGGCCTAACCAGCATTTTACACAGTTCCAGCGTGACGGACCTGCTCTAGTATTTTATGCCTTGGTTAATAAATGCAAGTATCCCTTATACCTTCTCAACACTTATCTATCTTCCCTCCCACCTTTGGGGATCTGTGGAACTGTACCCAAGGTCCCTCTGATTTTCAGTACTTTCCAGGTGCTACCATTCCTAGTCTAATCCTTCACCTTGCTAGCCCTTCCCAAGTGGGCTGAATTCCATTTCCCACTGCTCTGTGTACCTAACCATTGCATTGATATCCTCCTGCAATCTATGGCTATCCTCCTCACTATTTACCACCCGACAGTTTGTGTCATCCTTGATCAAGCCCCCTGCATTTAAGTCTAAATTATTAATATATGCCACAAAAAGCAAGGGCCCAGCATCAGGCCCTGTGGGAACTCCACTGGGAACAGACTTCCAATCACAGAAACATTGGAAATATGATTTGGAGGAAAATGTAGCTGGTCTGATTCGTAAGTTTACAGACGGCACAAACATTGGTGGAGTTGCAGATAGTGAAGAGGATTGTCAGAGGATACAGCAAGATATAGACCAGTTGAGCGGAGAAATGGCAGATGGAGTTTAATTTGAACAAATGTGAGATAATGCATTTTGGAAGGTGCAATGTGTGTAGGAATTATACAGTAAACGATAGAACCCTTATCAGTATTGACAGGCAGAGGGATCTGGATGTACATGTCCACTGATCACTGAAAGTGGCAACGCAGGTGGATAAGGTAGTCAAGAAAATATAAGATGTGCTTGCCTTCGTTGATCAGGGCATTGAGTATAAAAATTGGTGGGTCATGTTGCAGCTATACAGAACCTTAGTTAGGCCTCATTTAGAATATTGTGTACAATTCTGGTCGCCACACTACCAGAAGGATGTGGATACTTTGGAGAGGATACAGAAGAGGTTTACCAGGATGTTGCCTGGGCTGGAGGGTGTTAGCTATGAGGAGAGGTTGGAGAAACTCGGTTTGTTCTCACTGGAATGAAGGAGGTTGAGGGGCGACATGATAGAGGTTTACAAGATTATGAGGGGCATGGACAGAGTGGATAGTCAGCGGCTCTTTCCTAGGGTAGAAAAGTCAAGTACTCGGGGACAAGGTGCGTGGGGAAAAGTTTAGAGGAGATGTGCAAGGCAGGTTTTCTTACACAAAGGATGGTGAATGTCTGGAGCGCACTGCCCCAGGAGGTGGTGGGGGCAGGTACAATAGTGGCATTTAAGGGGCAACTAGACAAATACATCAATAGGATGGGAATGAATGGATACGGGCTCCGTAAGTGCGTACAGTTTTAGTTTAGTTAGGGCATCATGATTGGCACAGGCTTGGAAGGGCCTGTTCCTGTGCTGTACTTTTCTTTGTTCATCCTGGGAATGAGTCCAATGAACTTCCTCTGAACTGCTTCTAATGCAATTATACATTTTTACGAAAACGGAGACCAAAACTGTACACAATATTCCAGATGTGGTCTCACCAACACCCTGTGTAACGGTAACAAAACACCTCGACTTTCATACCCCATTCCCTTTGCAATAAACACCAAACTCTCATCGCTTGCTGTGGGACTCAGATCCCTCTGCAGTATTCGGCTGTCTGATCTCTCTCATGTTCTGCTCTTCCTGCCCAGGTGAAATTTGAATCATTTTCATGCAGAGCCCTGGGATTGGTGCAGGATCCTTTTCGATATGAACCCAATGCCAAGGACACTGCAAAATGAATAAGTTCCAACAAAATTGTTGGAGCGTTGGTGATGAGATCACCTTGCAGGAACAGTCAGAGCTTTCTGTCTCAGGGAACAATGGTTTTTGATCAGTTCTGTGTTCAGCTTTGCCTGGTGTGGCTCAGGAGTCCTATTTCAGTACGACAGTCTCTGCTGCATTTGGACCAAGAAGATGCAAAATTCCCTGGCTCTCTCTGGGTCCTCTTCTTAGCCGATGATTGTGGTTGACCCAACGCAGACATCGTTGGCTTAGCAAATGAGTATATGCTGATGGAATTAGCATTCTCCAGGACGCCTGGCCTTGTGAGCTTGTTCTACCAAGAGATGCTGAGGATACGTCTGAGATATCAAGGCTGGAATGACTTAGCCTTTCCCCCTGCCTAGCTATGTTGTCCGGGTCTCGCCATTGTAGAGGATTCCACTCAGGACAGAGGCATACAAGATGATCAGAGGATTGGATAGGATGGACAGTGAGAGCCTTTTACCTCGGATGGTGACGGCTAACACGAGGGGACATAGCTTTAAATTAAGGGGTGATAATTATAGGACGGATGTCAGAGGTAGGTTCTTTACTCAGAGGGTAGTAAGGGTGTGGAATGCCCTGCCTGCAGCAGTTGTGGACTCGCCAACTTTAAGGGTGTTCAAATGGTCAGTGGATAGGCATATGGATAACATTGGAATAGGTTAGGTTAGAGGGTCATTAGATTGGTTCCACTGGTCGGCACAACATCGAGGGCCGAAGGGCCTGTACTGCACTGTTATGTTCTATGTTCTAGGGGCTTGGTAGACTCATAGCTTGGTGTTCTCAGTCAAGTTGCTCTTGTTCCACACTCTCTGACTCAGCTTGGACACAACGGCTGCAGCTTTTGTGATGTGCGTGTTGATGTTAGCATCAAGTGACAGATTGCTGGTGATTGTGGAGCTGAGATATGTGAAGCTATCAACAATCCCCAGCATCACGTTACTCATGCTGATAGATGGTGGTATGGCAACATCCCGAGCTAACTGGAACATTGCACTGAATTCAGAAGCACCGCATTTTCAGAAGAGACAAGACAAAGGGTGCAGTGGAGATTTGCTGGAATGTTCCAGGGATAAAGGGACTTCAGTTATTGGGCGAAAAACTGGGATTGTTCTCCTTGGAGTAGAGAAGGTTACGGGAAGATTTAAAATTGTTTTGTCAAAGTGACTGGGCGGGGCCATTGTTCTTCATGGCAATACTGTCAGTGTCTGGAGGGTACAGATCTGTAAGAATTAGCAATAGAACCAGATAAGGCCTTTTCTGGGTGCAGGGGGGCTCTGGGTGCAGGAGGGCTCTGGGTGTAGGGGGGCTCTGGGTGTAGGGGGGCACTAGGGTGTAGGGGGGCTCTGGGAGTAGGGGGGCTCTGGGTGTAGGGGTGCTCTGGGTGGGGGGTGCTCTGGGTGTAGGGGGGCTCTGGGTGGGGGGGCTCTGGGTGTGGGGGGTGCTCTGGGTGCAGGGGGCCTCTGGGTGCAGGAGGGCTCTGGGTGTAGGGGGGCTCTGGGTGTAGGGGGGCACTAGGGTGTAGGGGGGCTCTGGGAGTAGGGGGGCTCTGGGTGTAGGGGTGCTCTGGGTGTAGGGGGGCTCTGGGTGTGGGGGGGCTCTGGGTGTGGGGGGGCTCTGGGTGTGGGGGGGCTCTGGGTGTAGGGGGACTCTGGGTGTGGGGGTGCTCTGGGTGTGGGGGGGCTCTGGGTGTAGGGGGGCTCTGGGTGTGGGGGGGCTCTGGGTGTGGGGGGGCTCTGGGTGTAGGGGGGCTCTGGGTGTAGGGGGGCTCTGGGTGTGGGGGGGCTCTGCGTGTGGGGGGGCTCTGGGTGTGGGGGGGCTCTGGGTGTAGGGGGACTCTGGGTGTGGGGGGGCTCTGGGTGTGGGGGGGCTCTGGGTGTAGGGGGGCTCTGGGTGGGGGGGGCTCTGGGTGTAGGGGGGCTCTGGGTGTGGGGGGGCTCTGGGTGGGGGGGGCTCTGGGTGTGGGGGTGCTCTGGGTGGGGGGACTCTGGGTGGGGTTGCTCTGGATGCAGGGGGCTCTGAGTGCAGGGGGGGCTCTGGGTGTAGGGGGTGCTCTGGGTGTAGGGGGGCTCTGGGTGGGGGGGGCTCTGGATGGGGGTGCTCTGGGTGGGGGGACTCTGGGTGGGGGGGCTCTGGATGCAGGGGGCTCTGAGTGCAGGGGGGTGCTCTGGGTGCCGGGGTCTCTGGATGAGGGGGCTCTGTGCGTGGGTGAGCTCCGGGTTGGGGGGGGGTGCGCTCTGGATACAGGCAGGCTTTTAGCTCTGATTTGGCATTGATAAATTTGAGAAATGTGTTGCGAATGAACGAGTCAAACAGCTGACCCTGTCTACATCAGAGTAATGAATAAAACTCAGATTTACAAAGTGATTGAACAAACTGAAACTGGTTCCTCCGGGTCATTCTTTTCAAACTGCTGTGACTGCTGTTCAATAGGATAGAAAATTGAGAGACTGCATCTGATCAGAATCATTAACAGACTGGCAACAGAGAGAGAAACAAGTTAATATCATTGATCTAAAGCACATAAATACACCGTGATAGTGCAAAATCTTGAAGTCTTTGTTAGGATTCCATACCAGAACCTGACGGTATGCTATGAAGCCAGGCGAGACCACAACTATTTTCCATTTTGACATAAATGTGAGGAAAGGATAGTTTGCTCCAGGAATGATCCCACTGACAAATTAGGGATCTTTTATCAAAACAAACTTTATTCATGGCACATAATTCTAACAAAATGAAGCAGTTTAACTTATAACAGTTGAACAATAGTCTAAAAGAATGAAAGGAAGTAATTTTAATTTCTAGCTTATCCCTATTTCAGTTCCAAATAAGCAACATCCCTCTTAGACTCAACTGCCACTTTAAATACAGTTCGCAAACCCAGGCATACTTGCTATAAATGGCGTTAACAGTCTTGAAGGTTTCGGAGAGGTTTTGATTTTCAGAGCAGCTGTCTGGAAGCAACCACAGCCAGAAACCGCACAGAAAGTTGATTCTCTCTCTGCTTATATATCTAGCTCCTCCTGTTAGCCACATAATCACATCATTCCATATACTAAACCCACCTTTTGTTTCTTTAAGATCCTCACAGGATCTTTTCATCTATAAAGAGAAATCCATTAGTTCTCTCCTGAATAAACACTGAGCAATTATCTTACTCTCCCAGCATCTGAGCTGAATTCCCTCCAGACACACTGACTGCCTGGCTGAAAAACTACATTTCAAAACAGTCCTCATAAACATGAACCATTTCAGTAGCACAATATCATCACACCTTAAAAACAATGACCCAACAATATGAAAAGATGACTTTATTTTCTCAAGCCTCTAGTTATTTGCACCTCTAACGCACTACAGGTTTTTTTTGTGGGACATGGGCATCGCTGGCTAGACAGCATTTATTGCCCATCCCTATATCTTCTAACATCTAAGCATGCAAGTTCAATAATACTATAGTCCAGTTCAATCTGTCTTTCCCAACATTGAATATTCCATCCTTGCAAATCAAAGTTGTGATAAAACATCTACAATCACATTCTCTCTCTGCCACACGTATAATCTTCAAATTAAACAGTTGTAACAATAAGCTCCATCTAAACAATTATTAAGCATTACTTCCAAAGTGAATAACCTCACATTTATCCAAATTATACTGCATCAGCTACTGATTTGCCCATTTACCCAACCTGTCTAGATCGTTCTGAAGGATCTCTGATTCCTCGTCACAGTTCACCCTCCCACCCACCTTGGTATCATCTGCAAACTTTGAGATGTCACATTTTGTTCCCTCATCCAAATCATTAATATATATTGTGAATAGCTCGGGTCCCAGCACCAATCCCTGTGGCACTCCACTAGTTACTGCCTGCGCAATTTGAAAAGCACCCATTAATTCCTACTCTTTGTTTCCTCTTTGCCACCAGTTTTCTATCCACCGCATTACACTTCCCCAATCCCATGCACTTTAATCTTGTACGATAATCTCTTGTGCGGGACTTGGTCAAATGCTTTCTGAAAGAATAAATATACCACATCGACTGGTTCCCCCTTGTTAACTCTACTAGTTACATCTTCAAAGAATTCCAACAGATTTGTCGAACATGATTTCCCCTTTGTAAATCCATGTTGACTCTGACCCTGCCACTGCTTTCTAAATCCTCCACTATAAATCATAGAATCATAGAATCCCACGGTGCAGAAGGAGGCCATTTGGCCCATCAAGTGTGCACCGTTCACAATCCCACCCAGGCCCTAACTCCTTTAACCCTATATATTTACCCTGACACTAACGGGCAATTTAATATGACCAATCCACCTAACTCTCACATCTTTGGGATATGGGAGGAAACGGAACACCCAGAAGGCTTGGGGAGAACATGCAAACTCCACACAGACAGAGATCCAAGCCATGATTGAACCCAAGTCCCTGGAGCTGTGAGGCAGCAATGTTTGCCACTGTGCCACCCTAGTCCTTGATAATGGATTTGAGAATTTTCCCTACTACCGATGTTAAACTTACTGGTCAATAATTCTCTATTTATTCTCTACCTCCCTTTCTGAATATTGGAGTGACGTTAGCTACCCTCCAATCTGCAGGGGCTGTTCCAGCGTCTGTACAATCCTGGAAGATGATCACCAACACATCCACTATTTCTAGAGCTACTTCCTGAAGTATCCTGGGATGTAGATTATCAGGCCCTGGGGATTTATCCACCTTCAACCCCATCCATTTTCCCAGCACCATTCCGAGGGAGCTGAGGGGATAGGAGCAGAAAGAATGTTTCATCTGGCTGGGGGAGTCGAGGGGGATACAGTCCAAGAATGAGGAACAGATTAAGACTGAGAATTTCTTCACTCAGAATGTTGTAAAGCTTTGGAGCTGTTGATGCCAGAGGGCTGTGGGTACAAATGTCATTGTGGGGAAGGTTGGGGAAATGCACTGACATGGATAATGAGGCATGAACTAGCTGAATGGTGGAGAGGTTGGAAGGGCAAAGGGTCTATTCCTGCGTGACCCGCAATCTCATTACTCCATTGCAGAGAGAAAATACTATTCCCACAAATGATATAACGAAGAGTATAGAATCCTTATCGCGGATGTTAAATAACTACTAAATGACCATCCAATATAGTGTCTGCCATAAATAATACTTAACTTGCAAAGAACCACCCTGTCTAAATATTATTTGTTAGACTTGATTAGCCTAACATCACAGCTTCCAACATCTCATTGAAAAGCCTGCAGATCCATCCCCTGGCACGGTTCTGTCCCCAGATTATAATCTATTGAAGAAACTATTTGTGAGGATGCATTGACAATTAGCTGGAGAAATACTAAACACGGCTTTTAGTTGTTCCAGAGTGAAACTGTGTTTATGCTGACTGCCCCCCGCTGTCTCACAACCCTCACCGTGCAGTAGGGCAGACTTACAATCAGAGAGTACACAGGGAGGCCATTCGGCCCATCGAGTGTGCACCGACCACAGTCCCACCCAACCACTATCCCTATAACCCTATGCTTTTATCCTGACACTAAGGGGCAATTTAGCATGGCTGATCCACCTGAACCTTTTTGGACTGTGGGTGGAAACCAGAACACCCTGAGGAAACCCATGCAGACACGGGGACAACATACAAACTCCACACAGACAGTGACCCAAGCCATGTCCCTGGCAGTGTGAGACAGCAGTGCTAACCACTGTGCCACCTTCACAGTGTTAAAAACACTGTTTTTTTTGCGGTGGTACTTTTGGTTGAGCGTTGAGTGGTACCTGTACACGGAGTGTCGATTCAGCCTCGACAAACCAAAGAATAGTCCTCCCTAAATTATGTATCTGACTGGTGGTAATAGACATCTCCTATCAATCACATGTCAAAATAAATTGATGATTCCTTATGCATCATTGAGTCTTATGAGATGTAAAGAACAAGGGTTTGCTTTCTATTCAATAATTCATGTCAGTCTGATTACATATTAATATTTAAAAGTCTGTAGGTTTTAGCAGAAGTTTTTGAGTGGTTAGCAAACAGATATCTAACTAGTTGTGACTTGCTACAAGTTGTAACAGAGCAATGGCTATCACTGTCCCTATTTCTTGCACTGTCTATTAGGGATTTATTGATATGAGTTTGGCAGTGTAATATTTATTGGTGTAAACATTGATTTGAGCTTGTATTTCATGCAGAACAATGATTGCTTCATCCATCCTGAAGCACCTTACTCTCTCCCTTTGTGCACCTCACTGCTTGCTGATTATATCCAGGCTCTGTGCCTCCAGCAGCCTATTGAGAAGCCCACTGTTACTCAGGGCTTCAGATCTCACTCTTTGTAAACCAGGCTCATTCACGGTGGTACCACCACATACCAAAAAGGCTAGAAGCATTATTTAATCCAGCGTAGAAGACCATACGATATAGGAGCAAAATTGGGCCATTCAGCCCATCGAGTCTTCTCCATCATTCAATCATGTTTCTTAATCCTATTCTCCCACTTTTTCCCTGTAACCTTTAGAACATAGAACATAGAACATTACAGCGCGGAACAGGCCCTTCGGCCCACAATGTTGCGCCGACCAGTCTTATTTTTAAAAAAAGACATTGACCCACTAATCTAAACCACTCCTTTTTCGTCCATAAACCTATCCACCAATCTCTTAAACGCCCCCAAACTAGGCGCATTTACAACTGCAGCAGGCAGGGCATTCCAGTCCCTCACCACCCTCTGGGTAAAGAACCTGCCCCTGACATCCGTCCTATAACTACCCCCCCTTAATTTAAAGCCATGCCCCCTCGTGCTAGATTTCTCCATCCGAGGAAACAGGCTATCACCATCCACCCTATCTAAACCTCTAATCATCTTATATGTTTCTATAAGATCCCCTCTTAGCCGCCTTCTTTCCAGTGAAAACAACCCCAAATCCCTCAGTCTCTCCTCATAGGACCTCCCCTGCATACCAGGCAACATCCTGGTAAACCTCCTCTGCACCCTCTCCAAAGCCTCCACATCCTTCCTGTAATGTGGGGACCAGAACTGCACACAATACTCCAAGTGCGGCCGCACCAGAGTTTTGTACAGTTGCAACATGACGCTGCGACTCCTAAATTCAATCCCCCTACCAATAAACGCCAAGACACCGTACGCCTTCTTAACAACCTTATCTACTTGATTCCCAACTTTCAGGGATCTATGTACACATACACCTAGATCCCTCTGCTCCTCCACTCTATTCAAAGTCCTCCCGTTAGCCCTATACTCAACACATCTGTTATTCCTACCGAAATGGATTACCTCACACTTCTCCGCATTAAACTCCATCCGCCACCTCGCGGCCCAGCTCTGCAACCTGTCCAAGTCACCCTGCAAACTTCGACACCCTTCCTCACAATCTACCACACCTCCGACTTTGGTGTCATCAGCAAACTTACTAATCCACCCAACTATACCCTCATCCAGATCATTAATAAAGATTAATAAATAAAACCTTTGGTCACTTTGCCAATCAAGAACCTATCTTAAATACACTAATGACCAGGCCTCCACTGCCTTCTGTGGCAATGAATTCCATCAATTGGGTGGCATGGTAGCACAGTGGTTAGCACTGCTGCTTCACAGCTCCAGGGACCTGGGTTCGATTCCTGGCTCGGGTCACTGTCTGTGTGGAGTTTGCACATTCTCCTCGTGTCTGCATGGGTTTCCTCCGGGTGCTCCAGTTTCCTCCCACAGTCCAAAGGTGTGTGGGTTAGGTTGATTGGCCATGCTAAGAAACTGCCCCTTAGTGTCCAGGGATGTGTAGGTTAGAGGGATTAGTGGGTATAATATGTAGGGATATGGGGGTAGGGCCTGGGTGGGATTGTGTTCGGTGCAGACTCGATGGGCTGAAGGGCCTCTTTCTGCACTGTAGGGTTCTATGATTCTATGATTCTCCACTCTCTGGCTGAAGAAATTCCTCCTCATCTTGGTTCTAAAGGGTTGTCCCTTAACTCTGAGACTGTAGCCTCAGATCCCAGTCTCTCCGACAAATGGAAACATCTTCCCCACATCCACTCTATCCCGACCTTTCATTATTCTGTAACTTTCAATGATATCCCCTCTTTCATCCTTCTAAACGCCATCGAGTATCGGCCCAGAGTCCTCAGGCTCTCCTCACACATCAAACCTTTTGTTCCTGGGATCATTCTTGTGAACCTCTTCTGGATCCTTCCCAGGGCCAGCTCATCCTTCCGTAGATACGGGGCCCAAAATTGCTCTCAGTATTCTACATGTGATCTAAGCAGAGCCTTGTAAAGCCTTGGCAGTAGATCCCTGTATTCCAGCTCCCTCGATATGAATGCTAACATTGCATTTGCCTTCCTAATTACCAACTCAACCCACAGGTTAACCTGGAGAGAATCCTGAACCAGGACAAGATTGCAGTCCCAGGCTGCTATGCTTTCCCCGGAACACCCACAAACCTTCACCTTTTTAATCTTCTTGTACAATTATCCTTTGAAAGTTACAATTTAATCTACTTCCAGCGTCTTTTCGGACATGTACTCCAGATTACAACAGCACTGGCAAGAATGGAGTGTTGTTTTCGATTAACATCCCTGGATTTAGTTCAATAAGTGACAGCTGGGAATAACTGCAGTTTCAATAATTAATCTGAGGCAAAGGCTCCTTTCATCAAATTTAAGTTTGTTTCTGTTGAATCCAGTCTTGAGGTTATCCAAACTCATCAAATAGAACATAGAACACTACAGCACAAACAGGCCCTTCGGCCCACAAGTTGCCCCAGTCACATCCATACCTACCAGGCCTTTTTCTGCATGGAGGTTGGTCACCAGTGGGGTGCCCCAGGGATCTGTTCTAGGATCCTTGCTGTTTGTCATTTTCATAAATGACCTGGATGAGGAAGTGGAGGGATGGGTAAGTAAGTTCGCTGATGACACGAAGGTCGGTGGTGCTGTGGATGGTCTGGAAGGATGGCAAAAGTTGCAGCAGGACATAAATAGGATGCAGGACTGGGCGGAGAAGTGGCAGATGGACTTCAACGCGGATAAATGTGTAGTGGTCCATTTTGGCAGGACCAATGGGATGAAGGAGTACAATATGAAGGGTAGGAGTCTTAGTAGTGTTGAACAGCAGAAGGATCTTGGGGTCCGGGTCCACAGGACTCTTAAATCGGCCTCGCAGGTGGAGGATGTGGTCAAGAAGGCGTATGGTGGCCTTCATTAATCGAGGGATTGAGTTTAGGAGTCGGGAGGTAATGCTGCAACTTTATAAGACCCTTGTTAGACCCCACTTGGAGTACTGTGCGCAGTTCTGGTCGCCTCACTACAGGAAGGATGTGGAAGCTATTGAGAGGGTGCAGAGGAGATTTACAAGGATGTTGCCTGGATTGGGAGGCATGCCTTGTGAAGATAGGTTGAGGGAGCTGGGACTCTTCTCCCTGGAGAGACGAAGGTTGAGAGGCGACCTGATAGAGGGTTATAAGATGTTGAGAGGAATAGATAGGGTGGATGATGATCTGGAGGAGGGAACCGAGTGCAGGGTGTCGAAATTTGCTGATGACACCAAGATTGGTGGAACGGCAAATTGTGCGGAGGGTGTGGAGAGTCTGCAGAAGGATCTAGATAGGCTGGGTGAATGGGCCAGGAACTGGCAAATGGAATTTAATGTTGGCAAGTGTGAGGTGGTCCACTTTGGTAGGAATAATACTTACATGGTGAAAAACTGCAGCAGGCGACAGTGCAGAGGGACCTCGGGGTCCTTGTGCATGAGTCGCAAAAACCCAGCCTGCAGGTGCAGCAGGTGGTCAGGAAGGCGAATGGGATGCTGGCCTTCATAGCGAGGGGGATTGAATATAAAAGTAAGGGGGTCTTGCTGCAACTGTGCAGGGCGTTGATGAGGCCACAGCTGGAGTACTGTGTGCAGTTTTGGTCGCCGCACTTACACAGGGATATTTTGGCCTTGAAGGGAGTGCAGAGGAGGTTTACTAGGCTGATACCGGAGTTGAGGGGGTTGAGCTATGAGGAGAGGCTGAATAAACTAGGCTTGTACTCGTTAGAGTTTAGAAGAATGAGGGGAGATCTCATTGAGACATATAAGATGATGAATGGGATGGATAGGATAGAGGTGGAGAGACTCTTCCCGCTCAGAAAGGATAGCAGGACTAGGGGGCACAGCCTCAAGATAAAGGGGGGGCGGTTTAGAACGGAGTTGAGGAGGAACTTCTTCACTCAAAGGGTGGTGAATCTCTGGAATTCTCTGCCCGTTGAAGTGGTGGAGGCTGCCTCGCTAAATATATTTAAGACGCAGGTTGATGGGTTTTTGATAAGAGAGGGGATTAAGGGTTATGGGGAGAGGGTGGGAATGTGGAACTGAGCCACGACAGATCAGCCATGATCTTATTGAATGGCGGGGCAGGCTCGAAGGGCTAGATGGCCTACTCCTGCTCCTATTTCTTATGTTCTTATGTTCTTATTCTCAGAGGCTATTTCCCAGGGCTGAAATGGTCGCTACGAGAGGACACAGGTTTAAGGTGCTGGGGAGCAGGTACAGAGGAGATGTTAGGGGTAAGTTTTTCACTCAGAGGGTGGTGAGTGAGTGGAATCGGCTGCCGTCGGTGGTGGTAGAGGCGAACTCGCTGGGGTCTTTTAAGAGACTTCTGGATGAGTACATGGGATTTAATGGGATTGGGAGTTACGGATAGTTCTATGGCTTAGTAGGTATGGATATGATCGGCGCAACTTGTGGGCCGAAGGGCCTGTTTGTACTGTAGTGTTCTATGTTCTATCTATAACCCTCAATCCCATTAAATCCCATATACTCATCCAGAAGTCTTTTAAAAGACCCCAGCGAGTTTGCCTCCACCACCACCGACGGCAGCCGATTCCACTCACTCACCACCCTCTGAGTGAAAAACTTACCCCTGACATCTCCTCTGTACCTGCTCCCCAGCACCTTAAACCTGTGTCCTCTCGTAGCGACCATTTCAGCCCTGGGAAATAGCCTCTGAGAATCCACCCGATCAATACCTCTCAACATTTTATAAACCTCTATCAGGTCGCCTCTCAACCTTCGTCTCTCCTGGGAAAAGAGTCCCAGCTCCCTCAACCTATCCTCATAAGGCATGCCTCCCAATCCAGGCAACATCCTTATAAATCTCCTCTGCACCCTCTCAATAGCTTCCACATCCTTCCTGTAGTGAGGTGACCAGAACTGCGCACAGTACTCCAAGTGGGGTCTGACAAGGGTCTTATAAATGGCGAGTTGTATTGAAGAAAAGTCTTGCAACTTTCTGTTCAGTTTGCCACATTGTTCAGCAATTTGTTAAACCCTAATTCTTTCTCACAGGAGATTGAAGACATGTACACAGGAGCGATAAGGAAGGCCATTCTCGACTACGTACTTCTAGATCCAGTCGAACAGAAGAGACTTGGCATTGAACTCCCTCCCAAGGTTCGTAGGAAATATGATGTTTGTGTTCTCGTCATCATAAAAACTGGGGCAAGTTTAGAGTCTTCATGTTGCAGGATTAGATGCTCGTCACATATCCCTGCCTGTTGAAGGTCCATTCCTGAAACCCTGGATGTTGTCAGGAAGCAGGTCACGTGGGAAGGGTAGCAGAGCTCTGGAACTCTCAACACCAATAGGCAGCTAAGGATGGGAACTCCATTCAAAACTGAGATTGGTCGATCTTGTTCCGTGACAATGTTCAGACAAATGGAATGAAGGTGGCTGATGGGGTTAAAATGCCAGTCGGCAGTAATGTGACTGAATGGCAGGGGTTTGAGGGGTTAAATAGCCAGTTCTTGTTCCTGTGTAACAGACTCGAGGGGCTGAATGGCCACTCCTCTTACTATGGACCAATGAACAGCCTTGAATTCGCCCGAATTTCCACCATGTCTCTAGACTTCCCGACTGACCTTGTCCAGAGGGATATGTTAGAGGGCAGAACAGGTTCAATGGGCTGAATGGCCTTCACTTGTACCTCTATCTAATAGGACAGGAGGTGGATTTCGGGGTGAGCACCCACAGGGGCCCAGAGTGGCATCTGTGCCAATGTAATGGGGTCATCAGTGGATAGGACCCCTGAGTAACCACAAGGGTCACAGCCTTCCATTCTAATGGTGGACTAGGAGATACACACACACACACACACACACACACACCCATACACACACACACACACACACACACCCATACACACACACACACACACACACCCATACACACACACACACACACACACCCATACACACACACACACACACCCATACACACACACACACACACACACCCATACACACACACCACACACACACAGACACACCCATACACACACACACACAGACACACCCATACACACACACACACACACACACACCACACACACACAGACACACCCATACACACACACACAGACACACCCATACACACACACACACACACACACCACACACACACAGACACACCCATACACACACACACACCACACACACACACACACCACACACACACACACACACACCACACACACACAGACACACCCATACACAGACACACACACACACACACACACACAGACACACCCATACACACACACACACACCACACACACACACACACCCATACACACACACACACATACACACACACATCCATACACACACACCACACACACAAACACATATGCACACACTCACACAGACACACAATTGCACACATGTACACACGCTAACAGGGTAACAGATACAGGCTGAATCTCATGCACATACACACACATGCATGCACGCGCGCACACACAATATCGGCTGAATCACACATGGACACACAGTAATAGAGAGTAACACGTACAGGCTGCAACGCACACGGACATGCACTCATTCCCTTAGCCCCCGGAGGCCCCACTGCTCAGGGAAGTGAGCCTGGGTACACAGTCTGCTTTCTCTCCAGTAAATGTAGCCATGATAGAGGGGCAGAGAGTCGGCTCGGATCACTGCCCACTGCCTGGATCTGTCAATGGCTGACATGGCCAGGCCCAAGGACAGGCTCCCCCACTCTGCACTCCCCCCCACACCCCCCGCACCCCCCACACCCCCCGCACCTCCCCCACTCCTCACCAGAGTGGACCGGAGATCAGGAACGTGGAGCTGAAGTGCACCTAAATATTGAGGAGTAACCCCTTCACATAATTAAAAAGAGTCTGTAAACCCGGCCACATGGGACATGGACTCAGTCCCATTGCCCGCAGGAACGACACGCAGCCTGGGGGTCTGTGAAACACAAGAGGAACTCCACACGCAGGCCAATGGGAATACTAAATCGATTTGCGGGTATCCACAGGACAATATTGTCAGAGAATCACAACGTACGCTGATCAAATGCAACATTGAACAGCTATCTGAATCATGAGCTTAATGAACTCAGTACTGATGAGTTTCCGGGGTATTCCCAACATCGATCGACATCATTCCTGTAAACAATTTGATTTTTCCAGCTGTCACACACACTGGGACGAGCGAACCTTCCATGGCATGAAAGTGTAAACAGTGCACGGCGGAAGCTGAGTGATGTCTTGTACATCACCCACCCGGTAATGACCGCAATACTGCTGAACTTTCACACCAGGTACATCCACTCCCAATTGTTCAATACTTTTCAAATCAATGTGAGAAGCTCTTGCTGTTAGAACACAGAAGGCAGGACATTGCGGGTGGCACAGTGGTTCGCACTGCTGCCTCACAGCGCCACGGACCTGGGTTCGATTCTGGCCTCGGGTGACCATTGGGAGTTTGCACCTTCTCCCTGTCTCTGTCTCAAGATGTGGAGATGCCGGTGTTGGACTTACACAGTAAGAAGGTTGAGAGGCGACCTGATAGAAGTTTACAAAATGTTGAGAGGAATAGATAGGGTGGACTCTCAGAGGCTATTTCCCCGGTTTGAAATGGTCGCTACAAGAGGACACAGATTTAAGGTGCGGGGAGGGAGGTTCAGAAGTGATGTTAGGGGTAAGTTTTTCACTCAGAGGGTGGTGAGTGAATGGAATCGGCTGCCGTCAGTGGTGGTGGAGGCGAACTCGCTGGGGTCTTTTAAAAGACTTCTGGATGAGTATATGGGGTTTAATGAGATTGAGGGTTATAGATAGGTCTGTAGGTTGGTAGGTGATGTGGTCGGCGCAACTTGTGGGCCGAAGGGCCTGTTTGTGCTGTAGTGTTCTATGTTCTATGTTCTATGAACTCTGACAACACCAGGTTTAAGCCCAACCAGTTTATTTGATAGTAAACTCACAAGCTTTCGGGGTTAATCCCTTCGTCAGGTGAATGGAGAGTTCTGGCCTCAGACAGAGCATATAAAGCACAGACAGTTTACAGTCTATCTAATACACTGCAGGAAAGGATGTCCCGAAGCATGGTACATTGGGGAGACCATGCAGACGCTACGACAACGGATGAATGAACATCGCTCGACAATCACCAGGCAAGACTGTTCCCTTCCTGTTGGCGAACACTTCTGTGGTCACGGGCATTCAGCCTCTGACCTTCGGGTAAGCATTCTCCAAGGCGGCCTTCACAACACACGACAGCGCAGAGTCGCTGAACAGAGACTGATAGCCAAGTTCCGCACACATGAGGACGGTCTCAACAGGGATCTTGGGTTCATGTCGCACTACCTGTAACCCCCGTGACTTGCCTGGGTTTGCAAAACCTCACTTACTGTACTGTCTGGAGACAATACACATCTCTGTAACCTGTGATCAGTGCTCCTTCCACTCACATTATCAGCCACTTCAGGTCTCGAACAGCAGGTTAGGTGTAAAGATTCGCATTCTAATCAGTAATCTCTAAACTGTCTGTGCTTTATATGCTCTGTCTGAGGCCAGAACTCTCCATTCACCTGACGAAGGGGCTAACCCCGAAAGCTTGTGCGTTTACTATCAAATAAATCGGTTGGACTGAAACCTGGTGTTGTCAAACTTCTTACTGTGTTTCAAGACTCCAGTTACACTCAGTTTCATGGTTAGATTTCTGGAGTAGCGAGGCCCCCGTGTTAACATCACTGAGAGGCTGGACTCTGCGACTGTCACCTTTCCAGGATCCTGTAGTGTATCTTCGAGGTACCTCTGATCTCTGACCATCTAAACCAGCCCAGTGTTACAGTCGGGGGGGTGGGGGGAGGGCAGAGCGATTATCCAAGAAAACAAAGTGCCCAGTGTGTGTGGAGAAACGGGAGCCGTCCCCTCCTGGCTTTGAGCATTCCGGACCGGAGAGAATCATGGATGTTTCCGGCTTTCTAACACCTTCCCCTCAACTCAACGTCAGCCAGTCAGAAAATCGTTTCCAGTTTTGTCCATTTTGACCGTTGTGGGACAGGGTCCAGGGGCTGGATGGCCCCTCCTGGCTCCTGTTTCGTCTGTTCTCCAAGAACAGAACTCATCAGCAGCTGAACAGAGTGTGGCCCGATTCCAATCAGAAAAAGCAGCCAGTGCAGAGACTCCAGCGGTGTGCACTGGCACTGTGCTGGGGGAGGGGGGTGCGCACTGGCACTGTGCTGGGAGGGGGGGGGGGGTGCACTGTGCTGGGGGAGGGGGGGGTGCACTGGCACTGTGCTGGGGGAGGGGGGTGCGCACTGGCACTGTGGTGGGAGGGGGGGGTGCACTGGCACTGTGCTGGGGGAGGGGGGGTGCGCACTGGCACTGTGCTGGGAGGGGGGGGGTGCACTGGCACTGTGCTGGGGGAGGGGGGGTGCGCACTGGCACTGTGCTGGGAGGGGGGGGGTGCACTGTGCTGGGGGAGGGGGGGGTGCACTGGCACTGTGCTGGGGGAGGGGGGGTGCGCACTGGCACTGTGGTGGGAGGGGGGGGTGCACTGGCACTGTGCTGGGGGAGGGGGGTGCGCACTGGCACTGTGCTGGGAGGGGGGGGTGCACTGGCACTGTGCTGGGGGAGGGGGGTGCGCACTGGCACTGTGCTGGGAGGGGGGGGTGCACTGGCACTGTGCTGGGGGAGGGGGGCGGTGCGCTCTGGCACTGTGCTGGGGGAGGGGGGTAGTGCGCTCTGGCACTGTGCTGGGGGAGGGGAGGTGTGCACTGGCACTGTGCTGGGGGAGGGGGGCGGTGCGCACTGGCACTGTGCTGGGGGAGGGGGGGTGCGCACTGGCACTGTGCTGGGGGGAGGGGGGGGTGCGCACTGGCACTGTGCTGGGGGAGGGGGGCAGTGCGCTCTGGCACTGTGCTGGGGGAGGGGGGCAGTGCGCTCTGGCACTGTGCTGGGGGAGGGGGGGGTGCGCACTGGCACTGTGCTGGGGGAGGGGGGCAGTGCGCTCTGGCACTGTGCTGGGGGAGGGGGCAGTGCGCTCTGGCACTGTGCTGGGGGAGGGGGGGGTGCGCACTGGCACTGTGCTGGGGGAGGGGGGGTGCGCACTGGCACTGTGCTGGGGAGGGGGGGTGCGCACTGGCACTGTGCTGGGGGAGGGGGGCAGTGCGCTCTGGCACTGTGCTGGGGGAGGGGGGCAGTGCGCTCTGGCACTGTGCTGGGGGAGGGGGGGGTGCGCACTGGCACTGTGCTGGGGGAGGGGGGCAGTGCGCTCTGGCACTGTGCTGGGGGAGGGGGGCAGTGCGCTCTGGCTCTGTGCTGGGGAGGGGGGCAGTGCGCTCTGGCACTGTGCTGCACTGTCAGAGGTCTGTTCTTTGTCATAGTAAAAAGTCTGACAACACCAGGTTTTAGTCCAACCGATTTATTTGATAATATACTCGAAGCTTTCGGGGTTAGTCCTTCGTCAGGTGAATGGAGAGTTCTGGCCTCAGACAGAGCATATAAAGCACAGACAGTTTAGAGATTACTGATTAAAATGCGAATCCTTACACCTAACCTGCTGTTCAAGACCTGAAGTGGCTGATAATGTGAGTGGAAGGAGCACTGATCACAGTTTAAAGAGATGTGTATTGTCTCCAGACAGTACAGTAAGTGAGGTTTTGCAAACCCAGGCAAGTCATGGGGGTTACAGATAGTGCGACATGAACCCAAGATCCCTGTTGAGACCGTCCTCATGTGTGGGGAACTTGGCTATCAGTCTCTGTTCAGCGACTCTGCGCTGTCGTGTGTTGTGAAGGCCGCCTTGGAGAATGCTTACCCGAAGGTCAGAGGCTGAATGCCCGTGACCACTGAAGTGTTCGCCAACAGGAAGGGAACAGTCTTGCCTGGTGACTGTCGAGCGATGTTCATTCATCCGTTGTCGTAGCGTCTGCACGGTCTCCCCAATGTACCATGCTTCGGGACATCCTTTCCCTGCAACGTATCAGGTAGACAATGTTGGCCGAGTTGCAGGAGTATTTACCGTGTACCTGGTGGATGGTATTCTCACGTGTGATGATGGCATCCGTGTCGATGATCCGGCATGTCTTGCAGAGGTTGCTGTGGCAGGGTTGTGTGGTATTGTGGTCACTGTTCTCCTGAAGGCTGGGTAGTTTGCTGAGAACAATGGTCTGTTTGAGGTTGTGCGGTTGTCTGAAAGCAAGAAGTGGGGGTGTGGGGATGGCCCTGGCGAGATGTTCGTCTTCATCAATGATATGTTGAAGACTCCGGAGAAGATGTCGTAGCTTCTCCGCTCCGGGGAAGTACTGGACGACGAAGGGAACTCTGTCCACTGTGTCCCGTGTTTGTCTTCTGAGGAGATCGGTGCAGTTTTTCGCTGTGGCGCATCGGAACTGCCGATCTATGAGTCGAGCGCCATATCCTGTTCTTATGAGGGCATCTTTCAGGGTCTGGAGGTGTCTGTCACGATCCTCCTCATCTGAGCAAATCCTGTGTATACGGAGGGCTTGTCCATAGGGAATGGCTTCTTTAACATGTTTAGGGTGGAAACTGGAGAAGTGGAGCATTGTGAGATTGTCTGTGGGCTTGCGGTACAGTGAGGTGCTGAGGTGACAGTCCTATGCAGACGCTACGACAACGGATGAATGAACATCGCTCGACAGTCACCCAGGCAAGACTGTTCCCTTCCTGTTGGCGAACACTTCAGTGGTCACGGGCATTCAGCCTCTGACCTTCGGGTAAGCATTCTCCAAGGCGGCCTTCACGACACACGACAGCGCAGAGTCGCTGAACAGAGACTGATAGCCAAGTTCCGCACACATGAGGACGGTCTCAACAGGGATCTTGGGTTCATGTCGCACTATCTGTAACCCCCGTGACTTGCCTGGGTTTGCAAAACCTCACTTACTGTACTGTCTGGAGACAATACACATCTCTTTAAACTGTGATCAGTGCTCCTTCCACTCAGATTATCAGCCACTTCAGGTCTTGAACAGCAGGTTAGGTGTAAGGATTCGCATTCTAATCAGTAATCTCTAAACTGTCTGTGCTTTATATGCTCTGTCTGAGGCCAGAACTCTCCATTCACCTGACGAAGGGACTAACCCCGAAAGCTTGTGAGTCTATTATCAAATAAATAGGTTGGACTAAAACCTGGTGTTTTCAGACTTTTTACTGTGTTTACGCCAGTCCAACGCCGGCATACCCACATCATGACTACTTTGTCACAATAACAGGGATGTGTTTGAATCAGAGCTCTGTCTTGAAGAGTCGGCGGCCTCTCCCGAGTCTCCCGGCCGTCTGTCCCTCAATCCACATCATTGAAACACATTTCCCTCCATTAGCACATGGGATCTTGCTGTGCACAAGTTTCCAGCGTATATCTCCCAGGCTGGAAGGTGGGATTTCCTGATGTTGGGAAGGTTGCCCGTGTGGATGGATTTACATTTCTACAGAACGGTTTACAAACCTGGTGATATCAGCAAAAACCCATTTCAAAATTATCATAGGATTCCGCCAGCCCAGAACGAGGCCATTCAGCCCATCGAGACTGCACTGACCACAATCCCACCCAGGCTCCATCCGTGTAACCCCCAGCTATTTACCCTGCTCACCCCCCGACACTAAGGGGCAATTTGGCCAATCCACCCTAACCCGCACACCTTCGGACTGTGGGAGGAAACCGGAGCACCCGGAGGAAACCCACGCAGACACGAGGAGAATGTGCAAACTCCACACAGACAGTGACCCGAGCTGGGAATCGAACCCAGGACCCTGGAAGTGCTGAGCCCCCAGTGAATCTGTGCTGATCAGTCACTCTAATGAAACGTGGGAAATTTGGGAGAAAGTGTATTTTGTTTGTGATTCTTCCAGATACAGAGATTTCAGACTGATCAAACCCAAGGCTCTGTCACAGCTCTTCCCATTTCCCCTGGATCAGCTTATTCACCGTGTCGCCATGGTTACGGAGAACAGGGCTATCGTTTTGCAGGATCAGTGGTTGAAAGATTGTTCGGAGATAATTGGTGAGCGGAGAGAAGGTGTAGAATCCTGGATGCCTCAGGATAATGAGGTAAAATATTCCCATTCCGAATGAACCCCTGTGCTCTGTCCTGACCGGTCACTGCACTCCGCAGGTAAACTCCCATTCCCTTCCAGAGCTCCAGAGAGAGTGGATAAACTACCCCACCCCCTGACACACCCCACCCCCACCATACCCCACCCCCTCTGACACACCCCAGCCCACCCACAGGCACACCTCTCCCCACCCCGCTCCCTGAGACATACCTCCCCACCCACACCCCGCCCCATCCCCTTCCATACCTCACCCCACCACACTAAGCCCTTTCCATAACCCCAACCATTTACCCCACAGTTCTACACATGCTGGGACCTTAAGCCTCAGTTCAGCACGGCCAATCCACCTAACCAACACATCTTTGGAGTGTGGGAGGAAACCCGAGCACCCGGAGAAAACCCACATGGACACGGGGAGAATGTGCAAACTCCACACCAGACACCCAAGACTGGAATTGAACCTGGATCCCTGATGCTGTGAGGCAGCAGTGCTAACCACTGTGCCACCGTACTGCCCAGGGTCCCTGGCACTGTGAGGGAGCAGTGCTAACCATGTTTGTGTTCCTGCCTCTTACAGAAGCACATAATTATTGTCCTGGGAGTTGGACTTGGGCTGGAATCTGGGCTGCCACTTCCTGAAGGAGCCCAAAACTGGAATGGAGGCTTGTGGATCCTGGACAGGCTCAACACCCCACCCCTACTCACTGGGACAGTAACTTAGCTTTATTCAGGATTGTTAGAACCCCACTACAGGCCCTCAACTCTCAGCTTTATGCAACCTCTTCAGACCCCCATGCACATCTCCCATACCCCATTGTACCTCCCATGCCCCTCATATCTACAAACATTGGACCCCAATGACACATGGCTCATTACTGATGAATGCACGAGAGCTCTGTATCAAGTGGAGAAAGTACTCTAATGCATCGGAATACTGATACAATGCTGACCAATTTACGGGTTGCTTACCTTTCAAAGGCAGAGCTTGGTCATCATTGTATTAAAAATGTTTATAACTTAAATTCAGCATTTTATTACGACATGTAAAGTTGTCAAGATTGCTTAAGCTGACTTGTCAATAGTTCCTGACTCCACAAATGGGCTTCTCCAAGGTTCAGGATTAGCGCGGTTCACACTCTTACCTGCAGCTCACCTCCCTCAGTGACAATGCCAAGGATGCTGAAAATTACACTTCACACAGGCTTTAAAATCGGGATCCTGTTCCCAGATTATGGGAGTTTCAGACCTGCCCCGTTTCCCACACTAAAGGGTCTACATGTGGAAATACACTTACGTTCCCTGTTCAGCTCCTTGAGGTGGGATTGGACAGCATGAAGACAGCAAAATCCAGCCCAGATCTCAATGGGGTTTCACAAAACCGTCTGCTCAAATCTCCCAACCTCCCAGTGTCTAACACTCCAACATGCAAACCCCTGTTAATACGAGCAAAAACTGAAATGAGGATTGTAATAAAAAGTCAAACTAATCCGAGGAGAAAGGTGAGTATCTTTCACGGAGTGCGGAGGGAGAACAGGGGAACGAAACCTCACAAATCGAATCCAGATTGAGTGAACTGTCCCCCTCGATTGGAGGGCCAAGTTGCCAAAATCAATCACATCACATTCAGCCCCGTCACTTCCCCCTTCAGACAATTGTAATAATTAACCAGTGGAGATTGCATTCAATTCAGAAAGTTAAAGTCAATCTCTGTGAGAATCTATTTGTACAAAGCTCTTCCTTCCTCTTTAATTACGGACTGATACTTGTTTGGTGTTCTGGAGTGTAGGAGTTGAGGATGGTGAAGATGGACCATTTCTTCGCCAGTGTGGCCACTCTCACCTCCAACCTGCTGCGGAACATTGTGGAAGAGTCACTGGAGGAGCTGGTTCAGATGTTTGAGCTGTATCACCAAGGAAACGACTATGATGGGGATTACCCTGCGGATTCCCTGGGACTTCCTGTCAGACCTCATCCCATAACTGTCCGCATGGTGAGTGGGAGACTCCTTCACACATCATCCTTTGTGGTGAAGTTGGTGTTTGTAAAAAACATATTGCATGGTCCCTTTAAAAGGTGGTGCTTTTTCTATACTTGAAGAGGCAGGTGCATATGTAGTACACAGACTGAAACATTATATCAAAGGTTACGCAACAGCATTGCCTTGATAACAGGCTTCAAGCATTTGAATAATCAGAACAAGTATTGAATTTTACCCAATCAATTTAAATTAGGCACTTGACTAATAGCAGCCTATCAGATTTAAATTTGATGTTTTGGTAACCTGAGAACCAATCCTATTGTGGAGATTTTGGTATGTCTTCAGGGGTACAAGAGCCAGCTCTCAGCTCCGGAGAGACACAGCAGCTGCTCTCTCTGCCACAGCTAATAGCTCATCTAATCAGAGAATCCAGTAAGAAGTCTCACAACACCCGGTTAAAATCTAACAGGTTTATTTGGTAGCACGAGCTTTCGGAGCACTGTCTAATATTGTTGTGATTAGCCTTCCCCCAGTTTAGTACCTTAACTTGAGGACTGCAGTTATCTTTATTCATCAGTACCTAAAGCTTACTGAATTGTGATCACTGTTCCCAAAGTGCTCCCCGACTGAAACATCGACCACCTGACTGGGCTCCTTCCCTAGTTGGACTATCTACATTCTGTTTCAGGAAGCCCTCCTGGATGCTCCTTACAAACCCTGCCCCATCCACGTCCCTAGCACTAAATGAGTCCCAATCAATATAGGGGAAATTAAAATCTCCCACCACAACAACCCTGTTACTTTTACATCTTGCCAAAACCTGCCTACATATCTGTTCCTCTATCTCCCACTGGCTGTTGGGTGGCCTGTAGTAAACCTCCAACATTGTGACTCCACCTTTCCTATTCCTGAGCTCTGCACATATTGCCTCTCCGTATGAGTCCTCCGAGGTGTCCTCCTGGAGTACAGCTGTGATACTCTCCTTAACCAGTTGTGCAACTCCCCCATCACTTTTACATCCCCCTCTATCCCACCTGAAACATCTGTATCCTGGAATGTTAAGCTGCCAATCCTGTCCTTCCCTTAATCAAGTCTCTGTAATGGCAACAACATCATAATTCCTTGTACTAATCCAGCCTCTAAGTTTATCTGCCTTACCTGTTACACTTCTCGCATTGAAACAAATGCACTTCAGTCCACCAGACCCTCTTTCATTAGTAACCCCTTCCTGCTTGTTGTTTCTCTGAGTCTGACTGGCCCTACTCTCTGGTTTCCCTTCAGCTAATTCACCTTTGCTTTGGTTCCCATCCCCCTGCCAAACTAGTTTAAATCCTCCCACGTGACATTAGCAAACCTCCCAGCCAGAATATTTATGCCCTTCAATTTAGATGCAATCTTCTTGTACAGGTCCCATCTGCCCCGGAAGCGACCCCACTGGTCCAGATATCTGAAACCCTCCCCCCTGCACCAGCTGTTTAGCCATGAATTGAGCTGAACTATCTTCCTATTCCTAGCCTCACAGGCACGTGGCATAGGGAGTAATCCTGAGATTACAACCCCAGAGCTCCTGCTTTTTAACTTTCTACCTAACTCCCTAAATTGCTGCTGCAGGACCTCATCACTCTTCCTACCAATGTCGTTAGTACCAATATGTACCACAACCTCTGGATGTTCACCTTCTCCCTTCAGAATGCTTTCTGTCCGTTCAGAGACATCCTGGACCCTGGGCACCAGGGAGGCAACATACCATCCTGGAGTCTCTTTCACGTCCACAGAAGCGCCTATCTGCACTCCTAACTATAGACTCCCCGCAGAACTAATTGCTCTCGTCCTCTTTATTCCTTTATTAACAACAGAGCCAGCCGTGGTCCCACTGCCCTGGATATTGTTATCCCCTGATAGGCCATCTCCCCTCGCCCCCCGCCCCCCCCATCCCACTTCCCCCCCGAAAACCGTATACTTATCAGAGAGGGGGACAGCCACAGGGGATTCCTGCACCAACTGCCAGTCCCTTCTAGTGGTCACCTATCTATCTGCCTGCACCTTATGTGGTTTAACAGCAAGTGGGTATGATCTATTTATATATACAGTATTAGACCCGAGCTTGGAGTGGCCTCCACGCTTCCCTCTACACTGCCCAGGACAGGAGTGCTGCCTGCACTCAGGCCATGAATTACTGTATATCACACTGTACCCAGTCCCATATCAACCCTCTCAACACAGATCGTTAAACTACACCACCCTGAGTTTTTATCCAGCTGATGTATTCCTGTTTCCTCATTATATGGATATGAATTTTACCATCCCTTCTCCTATAGTCTGTGTTTACAGGTTCACACCACCTTCATAATTCTTCCAGACCTTGTCTTTATTACTGTTGACCCTGTTAGACTGGGCACAGCCTGTTGGACTGGAAGTTGTTTTGTTTGTGATCATTCTGCAATTTAACCAATAGATCCTAACCAGGCAGTGTTAGCGATGGTCATTGGTTAATCCAGCTCCGTATGGGGTGAATGAACTTGCAGATTATTCTGTTTCTCCCCCCATGTGTGCTTCACCCTGTCTGATACATAGAACATTACAGCGCGGAACAGGCCCTTCGGCCCACATGTTGGAATGGAAGCTGTCCCTTCCTGTTGGGTGGGTGTGGTGTGCGGATGGGTTTACATTGGAACCTACCTCTCCCTTTGGACCCTGCCCCTCCCCTTTTGGACCCTGCCCCTCCCCTTTTGGACCCTGCCCCTCTCCCTTTGGACCCTGCCCCTCCCCTTTTGGACCCTGCCCCTCCCCTTTTGGACCCTGCCCCTCCCCTTTTGGACCCTGCCCCTCTCCCTTTGGACCCTGCCCCTCCCCTTTTGGACCCTGCCCCTCCCCCTTTGGACCCTGCCCCTCCCCTTTTGGACCCTGCCCCTCCCTTTTGGACCCTGCCCCCCCCCTTTGGACCCTGCCTCCCCCTTTGGACCCTGCCCCCCTCTTTTGGACCCTGCCCCCCTCTTTTGGACCCTGCCCCCCTCTTTTAGACCCTGCCCCTCCCTTTTGGACCCTGCCCCTCTCTTTGGACCCTGCCCCTCCCTTTTGGACCCTGCCCCCCCACTTTGGACCCTGCCCCCCCATTTTGGATCCTGCCACCCCCCTTTGGACCTGCCCCCTTCATGTACCCTGCACCCCATGTGTACCTGCCCCCCATTTGTCTCCTCTCTCCTCTCCACCGCTCTCCTTTGCACCTAGTCACATGGTTTTCATATGTTAACTTGTTACCTGATAGGACCACTTCCAGGTCAAGGTTCACCAGGTCACATGCCCCAGTATTTCTTTTCAGGTCAAGAAACTTGCAATTGATCTGTTTTTAATGAATGCCGGCCGTTCAAGGTCCTGTTCAAACATTCTTAAAAACATTGAGTCATGCACAACTGTCAAAGCTTTTCATCTGAGACTCATCAGGACTGGTGCATGTTGCTAACCGTTCTGGGGTGTATTCTCCATGGCAACGCCTCTGCCAATCGGTGTCCATTTGTCAACCAGCTACAGCTCTCTTCTCACACAGTATAAATTGTTATTCTCTTTCCAATTGGAATTGATGCAAATCTGTCCTGATGAGTACAGGTTGAAAAGATTTGACAAAATGACTTTTTATTGAGCAATACTTCAAAACAATTGCTTCCAGGTCAAAGCTTGTGCTGGTCTGTTAGTACCTGAGATCACGATTTCTCTTGGTCTATTCACTCTGTATTCTATCCGGGTTCGATATAAATTACAAAGAGAAGTTCTCCTGCAGTTAAACACCTTCCATGTTTTCTGGCCTGGCTCATAACTGCTCGAAACTGAATTATGTTGAAATATTCACAGATTGTCTCCCTGCTGCTTAATGAGCTACCTGGTGTGTTTCACTGGGAAAGACGCAGTGGAATCATCAATCTGTCTGTTCTGACTCTGCAGCCTGTCCCATACACACAGGAAAGGCAGCAACACAGTGCAATAATAACACTGCCCCTATATAGTCAGATCACAGCAAATAGGAACATTAAACCCGGTGAAATACTGCAAATTTGAAGTGTTATCGTGGTACAAATCGTGTAGCTGACAGGAGAGGGGACTGAGCTGGACAATTTTAAACATTAATAATAACAATATTGAGTCTCTTTGATTGTTGAGCTCAAACGTTTAAAATCTGTTTCTTGGAATATAGAGTCACGTGAGAATGTGGGGACGGAACAGAGAGCGGGATTCATCCTGTTGTTGCTGTGTTTCAGGGGAATCTCCGTAAATACAGAAGGAATACAAGGGGACAGGAGACTGGTGCAGAGTGTGAACAACAGTCTCAACCTGTTGGTTAATGTCCCGTATGTTTAGTGTCACACAGGAGGGTACAGGTGACACTGTACAGGGGGAGGGTACAGGTGATGCTGTACAGGGGGAGGGTACAGGTGACACTGTACAGGGGGAGGGTACAGGTGATGCTGTACAGGGGGAGGGTACAGGTGATGCTGTACAGGGGGAGGGTACAGGTGATGCTGTACAGGGGGAGGGTACAGGTGATGCTGTACAGGGGGAGGGTACAGGTGACACTGTACAGGGGGAGGGTACAGGTGATGCTGTACAGGGGGAGGGTACAGGTGATGCTGTACAGGGGGAGGGTACAGGTGATGCTGTACAGGGGGAGTGTACAGGTGACACTGTACAGGGGGAGGGTACAGGTGACACTGTACAGGGGGAGGGTACAGGTGACGCTGTACAGGGGGAGGGTACAGGTGATGCTGTACAGGGGGAGGGTACAGGTGATGCTGTACAGGGGGAGGGTGCAGGTGATGCTGTACAGGGGGAGGGTACAGGTGACGCTGTACAGGGGGAGGGTACAGGTGACGCTGTACAGGGGGAGGGTATAGGTGATGATGTACAAGGGGAGGGTACAGGTGTGGAACCGGAAGAGATTGGAGAGGCATTGAACCAATATTTCTCTTCGGTGCTCACGCAGGGGGACATAAATAGCTGTGGAGAACACTGGGTTACAGGGTTGTAAACTGGACAGTATTGCAGTTGATAAGGGGGATGTGCTAGATATTCTTGAGGGTTTGAAAATAGATAAGTCCCCTGGGCCGGACGGGATTTACCCTAGGATTCTCTGGGAGGCAAGGGAGGCGATTGCAGAGCCTCTGGCTCTGATCTTCAGGTCGTCGTTGGTCACAGGTATAGTGCCAGAAGATTGGAGGTTAGCGAATGTTGTCCCATTGTTTAAGAAGGGGAACAGAGACTTCCCAGGGAATTATAGACCGGTGAGTCTTACTTCTGTTGTGGGCAAGGTTTTAGAAAAAATTATTAGGGATAGGATTTATAGTTATTTAGAGGGTAATGAATTGATTGGAGATAGTCAGCATGGTTTTGTAGCGGGTAGGTCGTGCCTTACTAACCTTATTGAGTTTTTTGAGAAAGTGACCAAAGAGGTGGATGGGGGTAAGGCAGTTGATGTCATATATATGGACTTTAGTAAGGCGTTTGATAAGGTTCACCATGGAAGGCTTCTGCAGAAATTGCAGATGTATGGGATTGAGGGTGATTTAGTTAATTGGATCAGGAATTGGCTGGCGGATAGGAGACAGAGGGTGGTGGTTGATGGTAAGTATTCATCATGGAGTTCAGTTACTAGCGGTGTGCCTCAGGGATCTGTTTTGGGGTCACTGCTGTTTGTAATTTTTATTAATGATCTGGATGAGGGTATAGAAGGATGGATTAGTAAATTTGCTGATGACACCAAAGTTGGAGATGTGGTAGATAGTGAGGAAGGGTGTCATAGTTTACAGAGAGACTTGGACAAGTTGCAGAGCTGGGCCGAGAGGTGGCGGATGGAGTTTAATGCGGAAAAGTGTGAGGTAATTCACTTTGGCAGGAATAACAGATGTGTAGAGTATAGGGCTAACGGTAGGACTCTGAATAGTGTGGATGAACAGAGGGATCTAGGTGTATGTGTACATAGATCCCTGAAAGTTGGGAATCAAGTAGATAGGGTTGTTAGGAAGGCATACGGTGTCTTGGCGTTTATTGGTAGGGGGATTGAATTTAGGAGTCGCAGCGTCATGTTGCAACTGTACAAAACTCTGGTGCGGCCGCACTTGGAGTACTGTGTGCAGTTCTGGTCCCCACATTATAGGAAGGATGTGGAGGCTTTGGAGAGGGTGCAGAGGAGGTTTACCAGGATGTTGCCTGGTATGGAGGGGAGGTCCTATGAGGAGAGACTGAGGGATTTAAGGTTGTTTTCGTTAGAAAGAAGGCGGCTAAGAGGGGACCTTATTGAAACATATAAGATGATTAGAGGTTTGGATAGGGTGGACAGTGATAGCCTTTTTCCTCAGATGGAGAAAGCTAGCACAAGGGGACATGGCTTTAAATTAAGGGGGGTAGTTATAGGACGGATGTCAGGGGTAGGTTCTTTACCCAGAGGGTGGTGAGGGATTGGAATGTCCTGCCTGCTGCAGTTGTAAATGCGCCTAGTTTGGGGGCATTTAAGAGATCCGTGGATAGGTTTATGGATGGAAAGGGATTGGTTTAGGTTTGAGGGTCATTGTTTTTTAATTGGTCGGCGCAACATCGTGGGCCGAAGGGCCTGTTCTGCGCTGTAATGTTCTATGTTCTATGTTCTATGTGACGCTGTACAGGGGGAGGGTAGAGGTGACCCTGATTCATATTTAGCAATATCTCAAAAAAGAGAAATGTTAGTGGATATTACAGAATGTTGTTGCTATGTCACAGGATTGATTAAAATTCAGATCTAATAACTGTCTGTGGAGCATGTTGGGACATCCCATGGACATAAAGAGGTGCTATGGAAATGCAATGCTGTTGTGTTAATCACAGTCTGTTTGATATCGGTGAGGCCCCCGGGACGCTGTCAGTATCTGGGTAGTTTTCCTCAGGAGTACAGTCTGAATCTGTGGCGCTATTTCCTCAGTGTTTGTTTTAATAAACAGCTGTACACAATTCTTCCAGCGAATGGCCCATTCAAAGCCCCTCTGTATTTGGGAGTAATTTTAATTCAGTAGTTGTGTATGGTCGCTGTGATCTACAATAGAAATATTTACAAATCCACCTTGATAAGTCTGCTCATTCTGCTAACTGTCTAGAAGCCTCACATAGAAGGATCCCACATCTTATTCACACCAACCATTGATGAGGTTGTGGAAGGTTTATCTCACGTCGTGGACCTGTTAGTCCTCAGTGCCCAGCGGATACCCAGAATCGAACACCAGCTCTTCCAGGTAACTATCCTTTAATTACTCTTCATGTCCTGCCCATGCGTCCAATCAATGCCCTGTTACAGCAGGCACTGTCTCCTGATCGCTCTGTGCTGGAGGTGTAGATTGTTAAAGTCCATGTCTGATCAAACTGACTGAGCTCACCATCCAAACCCTCAGTATTGGGAACAAAACTCCAAACTGTCCTCACCCGGTAAGGGGACAAACCCATCGGCAATGATAACTGGGAGTTGGGGTTGTCTATGGGCAGAGTTTCCACACTCATAGACAGGGGGTGTCCATGCGGGGGGTCTGTGTCCGTGCCGGAGGTGGGGGGGGGAGTGTTAGTGTGGGTATTTGTGCATGTGTGTTAGTGCATGTGGGCTGATGTGGGTGCGTGTGCATGTAGGCACATGTCTATCCGTGTATGTGCTTGTGTACCCCTGCATGTGTATGAGTCTGTCCCTGTGTCTGTGCGTGTAACTCTGCCTGCCTGCACATGTGTGTGTGTTTTGTGCATGTGTGTGTCCCTGCAAACATGTGTATGTGTGCACGTGTCCACACATAGTTGATCATGTGCTTGGGTCTGTGCATGCATGGTCCTTTTGTGCATGTTTGCACATGTGTGTCTGTGTGTGAGTGTGTTTTGGTGGGGGGGGTGGGGACAGTGTTTGTCTACAAGAAGTCTTGCTGGCACCCCAGCCCTGCTGGGTATCTGCTTTTGGCCAATCGTTCTGCTGTCCGTGGGGAAACTGGAAGATCCCACACTTCATACCTTCGAAACAGCTCATCCTGATCCCCTTTGCCTGCCTGTCTTGTGGGGTGGGTCCCTTTCTCCAGCTCCCCACCCCCCGCAACCTATGCCAGCTGAAATGGCTGGCATTAGGAACAAGGTCAGGAAACTGGCTGGCCTTGCCCTCATGGAGCCTCAGCCATTCTCACCATCAACACGAGAAACCAGCCCGGTGTCTCTGATTCCCCTGGAAAGGGCAGGCAAAGCTGTGTCCATGTTAATCTGCTGTACAGATATTTCCATATCCATATCGGGAAGAGATAATTTCATCTCAGGCCAATTTGTTTTCTAGATGAATGCAAAACAAATTTGTGATTGACTCCAGGAAGACGTGACTTGTGTTTTTATAATGCCTTATATCGTTTCCCCAATCAGCCTGATTGGACTTGGTTACTGTCAGGAACCTCTACATTTGTTCTGCAGGCTACAGATTACCAGGAAGTCAGATACATCAGCTCAGTGCAAATTGAAGAGGAGATAGTTCTGCGTGCTAAAGCCAGACTCCAGGCTGTGGTCTCAAATAACAGACATGGTCCATTTAGGTAAGAGCTGCTTTAATTACGGTAACATGGACATTTGGGATGTAGTATGTGAGTAATTGGGGAGGTGGTGAGTGTAACGTGTTTGGGAGAACAGGTGAGTTTAGACCTATGGGGCCATATTTCACCTAAACATCTGAAGCCACCTCCACGCAACACCCTCAGGAAAGACAGGGTTAAGAGTTAGAGAGGTTGACAGCAAGGAAACAGGCCCCTCAGCCCAAATTGTCCATGCTGCCCAGTTTTTACCACTACGCTAATCCCAATTGCCCGCATTTGGCCCATATCCCTCTATACCCATCTTACTCAAGTAACTGTCTAAATGCTTTTTAAAAGACAAAATTGTACCTGCCTCTACTACTACCTCTGGCAGCTCGTTCCAGACACTCACCACACTTTCTGTGAAGAAATAACCCCTCTGGATCCTTTTGTATCTCTCCCCTCTCACCTTAAACCTATGCTCTCTAGTTTTAGACTCCCCCAAGTTTGGGAAAAGATGTTGACTATCTACCTTATCAATGCCCCTCATTAGATCACCCCTCAGCCTCCTACACCCCAGAGAAAGAAGTCCCAGTCTATCCAGCCTCTCCTTATAACTCAATCCATCAAGTCCCGGTAGCATCCTAGTTAATCCTTTCTGCACTCTTTCTAGTTTAATAATATCCTTTCTATAATAGGGTGACCAGAACTGTACACAGTATTCCAAGTGTGGCCTTACCAATGTCTTGTACAACTTCAACAAGACGTCCCAACTTTTCAATGTTCTGACCGATGAAACCAAGCTTGCCAAATGCCTTCTTCACCACTCTGTCCACCTGTGACTCCACTTTCAAGGAGCTATGAACATGTACCCCTTGATCTCTTTGTTCTGTAACTCTCCCCAACGCCCTACCATTAACTGAGTAAGTCCTGCCCTGGTTCAATCTACCAAAATGCATCACCTCCCATTTATCTAAATTAAATGGCTGGAAACAGAGCCACAGGGGCGGCACGGTAGCACAGTGGGTTAGCACTGCTGTTTCACAACTCCAGGGTCCTGGGTTTGATTCTCGGCTCGGGTCACTGTCTGTGTGGAGTTTGCACATTCTCCTCGTGTCTGCGTGGGTTTCCTCCGGGTGCTCCGGTTTCCTCCCACAGTCCAAAGATGTGCGGGTTAGGTTGATTGGCCGTGCTAAGAAATTGCCCCTTAGTGTCCAGGGATGTGTAGGTTAGAGGGATTAGTGGGTATAATATGTAGGGATATGGGGGTAGGGCCTGGGTGGGATTGTGTTCGGTGCAGACTCGATGGGCTGAAGGGCCTCTTTCTGCATTGTATGGTTCTATGAATGGGAACAGTTTCTCCCGATCTACTCTGTCCAATCCCTCTCATGGTTTTGACCATCTCTATCAAATCTCCTCTCAGCCTTCTCTCCAAGGAGAACACTCCCAACCCATCCAATCTATCCTCATCATCATAGAATCCCTACAGTACAGGAGGAGGCCATTTGGCCCATTGAGCCTGCACTGACAACAGTCCCACCCAGGCCCTATCCCTATAACCCCACATATTTACCCTCCCAATTCTGCTGACACCAAGGGGCAGTTTACCACAGCTGATCAACCTAACCCGCACATCTTTGGAGGATGGGAGGAAACCGGAGAACCCAGAGGAAACCCACGCAGACACAGGGAGAACTCCACACAGACAGTGTTCCGAGGCCGGAATCGAACCCAGGTCCCTGGCGCTGTGAGGCAGCAGTGCTGACCACTACACCACTGTGCTGAACTGACATTCCTCGCCCTGGAACCATTCTCATGAATCTTCACTGCAGTCTCTCCAATACATTTACATCCATCCTATAGTGAGGCACCCAGAACTGGACACAATCCTCAGTTGATGAAGTTTTATACAGGTCTAACAGCACCTCTTTGCTCTAGAACTCCATGTCCCTGTGAACGTATACCATGTGGGACTTGTATTTGTATGAGATGGGTGAATCAGCAGTGAGCACCATGGATTAGGACAATCTGTATACTTTGCAATATGTAAAAATGGTAACATCATTTTCTTGCTCTAAAGACATAAATACTTACTCGAGTTGTTCTTCCGTTTGCTCAGTTGGTGTTGGCTGTTTCACTGTCTGGGTGGGAGCTGTCAGCTACAAGACTGCTCACTGTTTGAAGCTGACAATATTACCCAATGAAATTAGATCATTGTCTCTGAACTATCTACCATAGAGGCTTCCAACCAATCAACAAAGCTGTTGTATTGATTGCTGGGAGCTTGCTGTGCATTCATTCCCTGCTGGGTTTCCTATTGGCCAAGAGAAGACGCTGCAAACGCAGTTTATTGGTTGCTATTCTTCCGAACATTCGGAAGTTTTGTCTTTTAGTTGAAGGTTAATGATGTATGAATATCTCTGTAGTCACCTTGGCGACTGTATCTCTCTCACATATCGAGATATTGATCAGTATTCATCAATGGAGATCTCTGACAATAGCCTTTACCAATCGACTCCAGATTTCATTCACCAATCACTCCTGCTCTTGCAGCTTCTGGCCCAGATGTAGGGATGCCCCCCACTACACCACACCCCCTCGCTATGGAATTGCTACTCCGGATAAACCTGTTGGACTCACTGAAGTGATTCACCTTTTGAAGCCACTTTTCTCTGGTTAGCGCCAATAGTTGTCCATGGTGAAACCCAATGGGGGACTTGGGGTTCCCATTCTTAATTCAGATTCCTCCATGGCCTCACCCCTCATCCTCTCCATAACCTCCTCCAGCCTCACAACCCCCTGAGATATCTGCTCTTCTTCAGAACTGGTCTCTTCAGCCTCTCTGATTAGAATCGCTCCACCTTCCAGCGAACTGGGCTCGAAATTGAGGAAGGTCCTTTCTAAACTCTCAGCCTCTCCATCAACACACTCCTTAAAAGTGATCTCTTTGGATAGGATTTGAGCCAATATCTTTCCCCGTGAGAGATATCACTGGGTAGTATGGACAAGTTGGGCCGAAGGGCACATTTCCATGCTGTGAATCGCTATGACTCAATGTGGCCTGGTGTTGTTCCTTGTTTTCATAGAATCGTAGAACCCTACAGTGCACAAAGAGGCCCTTCAGCCCATCGAGTCTGCACCCACCACAATCCAACCCAGGCCCTACCCCCATATCCCTACATATTATACCCACTAATCCCTCTAACCTACACATCTCAGGACACTAAGGGGCAATTTAGCATGGCCAATCAACCTAACCTGCACATCTTTGGACTGTGGGAGGAAACCAGAGCACCCGGAGGAAACCCACACAGACACGAGGAGAATGTGCAAACTCCACAGACAGTGACCCCGAGCTGGGAATCGAACCCAGGTCCCTGGAGCTGTGAAGCAGCAGTGCTAACCCACTGTGCCACTTTTGTTCTATAAAGCAAGGGGGGAGTGTTTCATTACATGAAAGGGTACTAGAGAAATCTAAGTTGTTGTTGGATGCTGTTTTTAGCTAAAGGAGAAAGAATTTGTGTAGAAATATAAGATAAATTTTTGTCGTGAGGTTAAGTGAGAAAAACGAATGATTCTTAAAGTCCCTTTTGGCTTCGAACAGGTACAGCTCAGTGTACGAACCGTACAAATACCTGTTGTCTCCGGACACTGAGAGCAAGATTGAAGCTTTTACGAGCAGAGATTTGAACCTGAGCAGTTACAGAGCGGAAATAGAGAAACTGCACAGATTAGCAGTGGAACTGGCCTCTCTCCCGGTGCGTGTTCCACTGAACCTACTGCTCCTTGACTGTTCTGCACTCAATCAGGTAAGTGGCTGGATTATTGTGGAAACCAGACATTGAGGAGCCTTGTGACTGTAAACCCATTACTGAGTCCGAGCGTTCGGACAATCTGAAAGGATCAGGCGGGGTGGAGATTTGCGGAAGGGGAAGGTGTTTCTCTGCGACCTCGTTGAGATAGTTTCACAGCCAGGTGTCCCTGGAGAGGGAGCACGCGGTGTCCGCGGGCGCAGTTGACACATTCCATGCCCGTTGGGCACCGCAGGGGCTGGGGTGCGTTATAGACCCCGACAATCACATTTTGATTTGATGCGTCTTAAGTTTCCTTTGTAGTTTTGTTTTTGTTCAGGCCATTCCCCCTTCCTTTGGGGGAGTTGCCCCTTTTGCTTTATCCTAATATAAATGGAGTTTGTCTACTTGGTTTGACCCTAAAAGAGGAAGAGGGTCAAGGTGTGGGTGGGTGTTATGTACAATGACTGCCTCATGGCAATCCGTTAACATGTGAGGGGCAAAACACTTGGTGCCAATCCTCCCCAAAAAGCTATTGAGGCTGGTGACCAATTGGAAATGTCCAAACTGAGATTGCTGAGCTGTCATTGGGTTAATATAAGGGTCACGGAACAATGAGGGGTGAATCACAGTCAGATACAGATCATAGACCCTTATAGCACAGAGAGAGGCCACTCAGCCCATCTTCTCCATGGAGGCCGGTTAACACCCTTTCTAATCCCAGCTTCCTGTCTCTAACCCTGTCACTTACAGCACTGAGGTTCACATCCAGGTACTTTTTAAACCTGTTCAAAGTCTCTGCCTCCACCACCAACTAAAGCAGTGAATTCCAGACACCCGCCTCCCTCTACACAAAGAGGTTCTTCCTCATGTCCTCTCTGTACCTACTCCCACTCAGCTAGAATCTATGTCCCCTGGTTGTAGAATTCTCCACCAATTCTTCACAATTTTATCCTATCCACCCTATCTCTTCCCCTTATAATTTTGTACACTTCTATCACGTCACCCCACCCCCCCCCCTCACCCCCGGCCCCCTTTGTCCCAAGGGACCTCTCTCCTCATAGCTACACTTTGCCAGACCTGGCAACTTTCTACTAAACCTTCTCTGTGTTCTCTCCAGAGTAATTACACCCTTCCTGTAATTATGGTGACCAGAACTGCACACAATACTCCAGTTGTGGTCTCACCATGATCTCATAGAATGTGAAACAGGATCAAGAAATAGTGAAATATTCGCATTGATGTCACACTTTTCCCAATGACCCGATGTCTCAGACCCTTCACAGCCAGTGACATCCTTGTTGGAGTGCAGCAACTGTTGGAATGTCGGAAACACAACAGTCCATTTGTGCACAGCAAGCCCCCACAAACAGCAATGTGATTACAAATAGAACATCGAATATTCCAGCGCAGTACAGGCCCTTCGGCCCTCGATGTTGCGCCGACCAGTGGAGCCAATCTAATGACCCTCTAACCTAAACTATTCCAATGTTATCCATATGCCTATCCACTGACCATTTGAACGCCCTTAAAGTTGGCGAGTCCACAACTGTTGCAGGCAGGGCATTCCACGCCCTTACTACCCTCTGAGTAAAGAACCTACCTCTGACATCCGTCCTATAATTACCACCCCTCAATTTAAAGCTATGTCCAAATAAATAGATAAGTAAATAGATACCCTCCTTCTATTCCAATTTTCCTCTAACTCCAGCCACAACTCCAATGGGGATACACTGATAAGCCTACCTGTGTAGGTCCTGCGGTGATGTTGGGAGTTGCTGGTGGTTTCTGCATACCCCAGGATATGTAATTGGATGCAGTGAGGCTGAGAATACAGGACTCTCTCCTAGAGGAAGAGTAGAGGTGATGCAACCTGGTTCATGTGGGTTCCACGATATGGCGATGCCGGCATTGGACTGGGGTAAAAAACACAGTAAGAAGTCTCACAACACCAGGTTAAAGTCCAACTGGTTTATTTGGTAGTAAACACCACTAGCTTTCGGAGCACTGCTCCTTCATCAGGTGACCTCCACTCACTAGCTCACTAGCTAATTTGGAATATTGGAATAGTTTAGGTTAGAGGGTCATTAGATTGGTTCCACTGGTCGGCGCAACATCGAGGGCCGAAGGGCCTGTACTGCGCTGTAATGTTCTATGTTCTAATTTGGCGACATCTGTTACCAGATGTGCAGTTCTGGCTGCCTCACTACAGGAAGGATGTGGAAGCTATTGAGAGGGTGCAGAGGAGATTTACAAGGATGTTGCCTGGATTGGGAGGCATGCCTTATGAAGATAGGTTGAGGGAGCTGGGACTCTTTTCCCTGGAGAGACGAAGGTTGAGAGGCGACCTGATAGAGGTTTATAAAATGTTGAGAGGAATAGATAGGGTGGATTCTCGGAGGCTATTTCCCAGGGCTGAAATGGTCGCTACGAGAGGACACTGGTTTAAGGTGCTGGGGAGCAGGTACAGAGGAGATGTTAGGGGTAAGTTTTTCACTCAGAGGGTGGTGAGTGAGTGGAATCGGCTGCCGTCGGTGGTGGTAGAGGCGAACTCACTGGGGTCTTTTAAAAGACTTCTGGATGAGTACATGGGATTTAATAGGATTGGGAGTTATAGATAGTTCTGTGGCCTGGTAGGTATGGATATGATCGGCGCAACTTGTGGGCCGAAGGGCCTGTTTGCACTGTAGTGTTCTATGTTTTATAAACCTGTTGGACTTTAACCTGGTGTTGTGAGACTTCTTGCTTGTGGGTTCCAGCAAAGGTTCAAGGCCTAGGCCCCTGGAAGTCAGGGAACAAGTTAAAAACAATTCATATTGGGTGGCACGGTAGCACAGTGATTAGCACTGCTGCTTCACAGCTCCAGGGTCCTGGGTTCGATTCCTGGCTTGGGTCACTGTCTGTGTGGAGTTTGCACATTCTCCTCGTGTCTGCGTGGGTTTCCTCCGGGTGCTCCGGTTTCCTCCCACAGTCCAAAGATGTGCGGGTTAGGTTAATTGGCCATGCTAAGAAATTGCCCCTTAGTGTCCAGGGATGTGTAGGTTAGAGGGATTAGTGGGTATAATATGTAGGGATATGGGGGTGGGGCCTGGGTGGGATTGTGTTCGGTGCAGACTCGATGGGCCGAAGGGCCTCTTTCTGCACTGTAGGGTTTCAATGATTCATATAGATGCTGAATGAGGTGGGTGTGATTAACTGCTTTCCATGAGGGACTCACACCAACTCGGGATGTGTACCCGTCGTCTGTACCTGGCTGAGGGGGGACAGGTGGCACCCGCTGCACAACAGGGCTGCAATCAGATCTTTGTGTCTGATGTCAGTCAGTGTTGGGTGAGTAAAAATCCAAACAGCACGCACATGTAGCAGGATTTGAACAATGGAGCTGGCATAGGCAGCAGTATCGTCAGTGACCCATCCCAGCAAAAACTGTCAGAAATAAGAATGGGGCAGGAATCCAGGGTTTAGGTCTCAGTTTGTAAGGACTCCCAGATTGGCTTGAGTCCTCGCTGGGGAAGAAGCTGTTGCCAATGTCCAAGTGAAAGAGATGGGACACTAGACAGGTTAGAAATTGATAAAAGAGGGTTTGAAAAGACTAACTGTACTTAAAGGGGACAGGTCGCCACGATCAAATTAAATGCATGTGAGGGTACTGAGGGAAGTGAGAATGGAAATTGTGGAGACACTGCCTGTAAGTTTCCAGTCCTCCTTCAATCAGGAGAGGCGTCAGAGGACTGCAGAGTTGCAAATGTTACACATTTTAGAATTTAGGAGGCATGGTTAGTAAGTTTGCAGATGACACCAAGATTGGAGGCACAGGGGACAGTGAGGAAAGTTATCTCCGATTGCAACAGGATCTTGATCAATTGGGGCCAGTGGGCTGATGAACGGCAGATGGAGTTTAATTTAGATAAATGCGAGGTGATGCATTTTGGTAGATTGAACCAGGGCAGGACTTACTCAGTTAATGGTAGAGCGTTGAGGAGAGTTACAGAACAAAGAGATCTAGGGGTACATGTTCATAGCTCCTTGAAAGTGGAGTCACAGGTGGACAGAGTGGTGAAGAAGGCATTCGGCATGCTTGGTTTCATTGGCCAAAACATACAGGAGTTGGGACGTCTTGTTGAAGTTGTACAAGACATTGGTAAGGCCACACTTGGAATACCGTGTACAGTTCTGGTCACCCTATTATAGAAAGGATATTACTAAACTAGAAAGAGTGCAGAAAAGATTTACTAGGATGTTACCGGGATTTGATGGATTGAGTTATAAGGAGAGGCTGGATAGACTGGGACTTTTTTCTCTGGAGTGTAGGAGGCTGAGGGGTGATCTTATAGAGGTCTATAAAATAATGAGGGGCACAGATCAGCTAGATAGTCAATATCTTTTCCCAAAGGTAGGGGAGTCTAAAACTAGAGGGCAGAGGTTTAAGGTGAGAGGGGAGAGATACAAAAGTGTCCAGAGGGGCAATTTTTTCATACAGAGGATGGTGAGTGTCTGGAACAAGTTGCCAGAGGTAGTAGTAGAGGCGGGTACAATTTTATCTTTTAAAAAGCATTTAGACAGTTACATGGGTACAATGGGTATAGAGGGATATGGGCCAAATGTGGGCAATTGGGACTAGCTTAATGGTAAAAACTGGGCAGGGTGGACAAGTTGGGCTGAAGGTCCTGTTTCCATGCTATAAGCCTGTATGACTTGTTGAACAAAAGAGTGACAGAATAAAGCCAGTAAACAGAGGCCAGTCAGTGAAAGGGTTGCTGTAATGTGAGGCAAGGTTAACAGTTAACTCGACAAATGTGGAATAGTTAAGGCAAACCAGCATGGATTCTTTAAAGGCTAATCATATTTAACCAACTTACGAGGAGATAACAGAGAGGGTTGATGAGGATATCATGGTTACTGTGATGGACTTGCAGCAGACATTCTCAGTAAAGATGAAGCCAGAAGGAATTGGGTCGTTGACAGTATGGGTACAAAGTTGGCTGAATGGTGGGATTAGTCAGTAATTTGCTCTTTGACCCCAAGTCAGGCCTTCCCAGGATGCATTAGGTCTTGGATTTCTTCTTCCTGGGCCAGGGTTTCTCCTGTATCTGTGTTGGGTTTGGCAAGTGGTCGATGCCTCATGTTGGGGAGCTCTGCCCTGTGGGTGACTGGCAGGGTGAGATGTCAATGGGGGTGGGACACATAGAGCTGCAAAAGACACTCTCACCCCCATGTCAAGATCTAATGACCCGAACTCCGATATCTCCACTATGGTGAAGAACCCCTTTTGATTTTATTTGACCAGAGTGTGTCACCCTGATCTGGGGTGTGTCTTTGTAAGGCTGCAGGAAGGGGCTTGGTCACTATCTTATTTTATTAGTTAGTTGCAAACACATTTAAAAAAACACAAGAAAGGAGGGTGATGTATTTATTAACGCCTGTCATGGCTCTCGGAAGTACTTTATTGAATGTAGTCAGTGTTGTAAGGTAGCAAATATAGGAGCCAGTTCACACACTGCAAACTCCTCCAGACAGCAAAGTGATCATGAAATGGGGCAAAATTCTCCATTTTCGGACTGAATGTGCACTCTACACCAGCATCCCCCACAACGATGGCGTTGCTGCAACTGCCTCAGTTCTCAACGCCAACAACTGCCAGTTTCCAGACGCAATTTTACAACTCATCCACTTCATCCTGGACCACAATGTCTTCACCTTCAACAACCAGTTCTTCATCCAAACACATGGAACAGCCATGGGGTACAAATTCGCACCTCAATATGCCAACATCTTCATGCACAGGTTCGAACAAGACTTCTTCACCACACAGAATCTTCAACCGATGCTATACACTAGATACATCGATGACATTTTCTTCCTTTGGCCTCATGGTGAACAATCACTGAAACAACTATATGATGACATCAACAAGTTCCATCCCACCATCAGACTCACCATGGACTATTCCCCAGAATCAGTTGCATTCTTGGACACACGCATCTCCATTAAGGACGGTCACCTCAGCACCTCACTGTACCGCAAGCCCACAGACAATCTCACAATGCTCCACTTCTCCAGCTTCCACCCTAAACATGTTAAAGAAGCCATTCCCTATGGACAAGCCCTCCGTATACACAGGATTTGCTCAGATGAGGAGGATCGTGACAGACACCTCCAGACCCTGAAAGATGCCCTCATAAGAACAGGATATGGCACTCGGCTCATCGATCGGCAGTTCCGATGCGCCACAGCAAAAACCGCACCGATCTCCTCAGAAGACAAACACGGGACATGGTGGACAGAGTACCCTTCGTCGTCCAGTACTTCCCCGGAGCGGAGAAGCTACGACATCTTCTCCGGAGTCTTCAACGTATCATTGATGAAAATGAACATCTCGCCAGGGCCATCCCCACACCCCCATTTCTTGCCTTCAGACAACCGCACAACCTCATACAGACCATTGTTCGCAGCAAACTACCCAGCCTTCAGGAGAACAGTGACCACAATACCACACAACCCTGCCACAGCAACCTCTGCAAGACATGCCGGATCATCAACATGGATACCATCATCACACGTGAGAATACCACCCACCAGGTACACGGTACATACTCCTGCAACTCGGCCAATGTTGTCTACCTGATACGCTGCAGGAAAGGATGTCCCGAAGCATGGTACATTGGGGAGACCATGCAGACGCTATGACAACGGATGAATGAACACCGTTCGACAATCACCAGGCAAGACTGTTCCCTTCCTGTTGGTGAACACTTCAGTGGTCACGGGCATTCAGCCTCTGACCATCGGGTAAGCATTCTCCAAGGCGGCCTTCACGACACACAACAGCGCAGAGTCGCTGAGCAGAGACTGATAGCCAAGTTCCACACACATGAGGACGGTCTCAACAGGGATCTTGGGTTCATGTCGCACTATCTGTAACCCCCGTGACTTGCCTGGGTTTGCAAAACCTCACTTACTGTCCTGTCTGGAGACAATGTACATCTCTTTAACCTGTGCTTAACCCTCTCTCCACTCACATTGTCTGTACCTTTAAGACTTGATTACCTGTAAAGACTCGCATTCTAACCATTATTTTGTAAATTGAGTGTGTGCCTTTATATGCCCTGTTTGTGAACACGAATCCCACTCGCCTGGTGAAGGAGCAGTGCTCAGGAAGCTCGTGCTACCAAATAAACCTGTTGGACTTTAACCTGGTGTTGAGATTTCTTACTGACCTTTCCCGTTGCCCGCAGTGATGGGGCCCTGTGCCAGATTCAGCACTTGGAGCCTCAGTAATTATTCACAGGCGGGTTCTGGCAGGCCGGTAGCCGATTGGACCGGCCGCCATCGGTGCCTGGGTTTGAAGGTCTGGGTGCCATATTTAAACAGCAGTCCAGCACACTCCCATCACCCTCTCTCCCGCCCCCACCGCTTTCACCACATCATACAGGATGTGAACAACACTGAGGGAAAAGGCAGAGGGAGTCACCTTCTCCCCCAATTCCATCGCCTGTGAGACCCCCAGGCCCCACTTGGATCTCTACCCACCACACATGGATTTGGGCCGGTGTCTGTGGGAGTTTGCGCATTCTCCCTGTGCTTGCGTGGGTTTTCTCCGGGGGCTCCGGTTTCCTCCCACACCCCAAAGATGTGCTGTTAGGCTGATTGGCAGGAATGAATTGTCCCTAAATCAGTTTCCCTCAATCTGGATGGCCATAAAACATTAGACAGGGGTCATGGGTGGAGGGGGGGACTGGTGGTGTTGAGATGGGGGCGCGGGCTCATTGGGCCGAAGGGCCTGTTTCCCGGGCTGATTTTGTTCTCTTTGTTCATCCACCTCCCCCCCGTAACCGATGTGATATCCCTCTGGCCCCTTTGGGTGTGTGAGCTTTTCCAGCAGCTTTGCCAGGGGACCACCTTCCTCCCCTTGGTCTTCTCTCTGCCTCCCAATGTTCGTCTTCTTCATCCACTTCCTCGCCCCTCTGCCTCCCATGGTGACCCCTCACCCTTGCACAGCTCTGTTTCCGCATTGACCCCTTGTCTGCATCAGCCTGTTGGACAGGAGGGTATGTGGGTGCAGTAACACAGTCCTGTCCAGATAGGGAAGCTTGGCACACAGCTACAGGGCAGGAATCACTCTGCCTGGCAGTGTGCTGCCCCTCCGGGAGGGGCAGATTGGGAGGGTATCCCTGGGAGGGGCAGATTGGGAGGGTATCTCTGGGAGGGGTAGATTGGGAGGGTATCCCTGGGAGGGGCAGATTGGGAGGGTATCCCTGGGAGGGGCAGATTGGGAGGGTACACAAGGAGATATTAAGACAGCTAATCAAAGGTGTACATAAAGGGGAGAGAGGGAAAGATGGAGAGAAGGAATTCAAAAGCTTAAAGCTTGTTCACACACCACTGATGGAGCGATAAAAGTGGAGATGCACAAAAGGTCAGCACTTGCAAACTGTAGTGATCAGAGTGACGTAAAAACCGGGGGAGATACAGACAGAGTGATGTGGACTGGGGGAGATACAGACAGAGTGATGTGGACTGGGGGAGATACAGACAGAGCGATGTGGACTGGGGGAGATACAGACAGAGTGATGTAGACTGGGGGAGATACAGACAGAGTGATGTGGACTGGGGGAGATACAGACAGAGTGATGTAGACTGGAGGAGATACAGACAGAGTGATGTAGACTGGGGGAGATACAGACAGAGTGATGTAGACTGGGGGAGATACAGACAGAGTGATGTGGACTGGAGGAGATACAGACAGAGTGATGTGGACTGGAGGAGATACAGACAGAGTGATGTAGACTGGAGGAGATACAGACAGAGTGATGTGGACTGGAGGAGATACAGACAGAGTGATGTAGACTGGAGGAGATACAGACAGAGTGATGTAGACTGGAGGAGATACAGACAGAGTGATGTAGACTGGAGGAGATACAGACAGAGTGATGTGGACTGGAGGAGATACAGACAGAGTGATGTAGACTGGAGGAGATACAGACAGAGTGATGTAGACTGGAGGAGATACAGACAGAGTGATGTAGACTGGGGGAGATACAGACAGAGTGATGTAGACTGGGGGAGATACAGACAGAGTGATGTAGACTGGGGGAGATACAGACAGAGTGATGTGGACTGGAGGAGATACAGACAGAGTGATGTGGACTGGAGGAGATACAGACAGAGCGATGTGGACTGGGGGAGATACAGACAGAGTGATGTAGACTGGGGGAGATACAGACAGAGTGATGTGGACTGGAGGAGATACAGACAGAGTGATGTGGACTGGAGGAGATACAGACAGAGTGATGTGGACTGGAGGAGATACAGACAGAGTGATGTGGACTGGAGGAGATACAGACAGAGTGATGTAGACTGGAGGAGATACAGACAGAGTGATGTGGACTGGAGGAGATACAGACAGAGTGATGTAGACTGGAGGAGATACAGACAGAGTGATGTAGACTGGAGGAGATACAGACAGAGTGATGTAGACTGGAGGAGATACAGACAGAGTGATGTGGACTGGAGGAGATACAGACAGAGTGATGTAGACTGGAGGAGATACAGACAGAGTGATGTAGACTGGAGGAGATACAGACAGAGTGATGTGGACTGGAGGAGATACAGACAGAGTGATGTAGACTGGAGGAGATACAGACAGAGTGATGTAGACTGGAGGAGATACAGACAGAGCGATGTAGACTGGGGGAGATACAGACAGAGTGATGTAGACTGGAGGAGATACAGACAGAGTGATGTGGACTGGAGGAGATACAGACAGAGTGATGTAGACTGGAGGAGATACAGACAGAGTGATGTAGACTGGGGGAGATACAGACAGAGCGATGTAGACTGGAGGAGATACAGACAGAGTGATGTGGACTGGAGGAGATACAGACAGAGTGATGTAGACCGGAGGAGATACAGACAGAGTGATGTAGACCGGGGGAGATACAGACAGAGTGATGTAGACTGGGGGAGATACAGACAGAGTGATGTAGACTGGGGGAGATACAGACAGAGTGATGTAGACTGGGGGAGATACAGACAGAGTGATGTAGACTGGGGGAGATACAGACAGAGTGATGTAGACTGGGGGAGATACAGACAGAGTGATGTAGACTGGGGGAGATACAGACAGAGTGATGTGGACTGGAGGAGATACAGACAGAGTGATGTAGACCGGAGGAGATACAGACAGAGTGATGTGGACTGGGGGAGATACAGACAGAGTGATGTAGACTGGGGGAGATACAGACAGAGCGATGTGGACTGGGGGAGATACAGACAGAGTGATGTGGACTGGAGGAGATACAGACAGAGTGATGTAGACTGGGGGAGATACAGACAGAGTGATGTAGACTGGAGGAGATACAGACAGAGTGATGTAGACTGGGGGAGATACAGACAGAGTGATGTAGACTGGGGGAGATACAGACAGAGTGATGTAGACTGGGGGAGATACAGACAGAGTGATGTAGACTGGGGGAGATACAGACAGAGTGATGTGGACTGGGGGAGATACAGACAGAGTGATGTAGACTGGAGGAGATACAGACAGAGCGATGTGGACTGGGGGAGATACAGACAGAGCGATGTGGACTGGAGGAGATACAGACAGAGTGATGTGGACTGGGGGAGATACAGACAGAGTGATGTAGACTGGGGGAGATACAGACAGAGTGATGTAGACTGTGGGAGATACAGACAGAGTGATGTAGACTGGGGGAGATACAGACAGAGCGATGTGGACTGGGGGAGATACAGACAGAGCGATGTGGACTGGAGGAGATACAGACAGAGTGATGTGGACTGGGGGAGATACAGACAGAGTGATGTAGACTGGGGGAGATACAGACAGAGTGATGTAGACTGTGGGAGATACAGACAGAGTGATGTAGACTGGGGGAGATACAGACAGAGCGATGTGGACCGGGGGAGACACAGACAGAGCGATGTGGACCGGAGGAGATACAGACAGAGCGATGTGGACCGGAGGAGATACAGACAGAGCGATGTGGACTGGAGGAGATACAGACAGAGCGATGTAGACTGGGGGAGATACAGACAGAGTGATGTAGACTGGGGGAGATACAGACAGAGTGATGTAGACTGGGGGAGATACAGACAGAGCGATGTGGACTGGAGGAGATACAGACAGAGCGATGTAGACTGGAGGAGATACAGACAGAGTGATGTGGACTGGAGGAGATACAGACAGAGTGATGTAGACTGGGGGAGATACAGACAGAGTGATGTAGACCGGAGGAGATACAGACAGAGTGATGTAGACTGGAGGAGATACAGACAGAGTGATGTGGACTGGGGGAGATACAGACAGAGTGATGTAGACCGGAGGAGATACAGACAGAGTGATGTAGACTGGGGGAGATACAGACAGAGTGATGTAGACCGGAGGAGATACAGACAGAGTGATGTAGACTGGAGGAGATACAGACAGAGTGATGTAGACCGGAGGAGATACAGACAGAGTGATGTAGACTGGAGGAGATACAGACAGAGTGATGTGGACTGGAGGAGATACAGACAGAGTGATGTAGACTGGGGGAGATACAGACAGAGTGATGTAGACTGGGGGAGATACAGACAGAGTGATGTAGACTGGGGGAGATACAGACAGAGTGATGTGGACTGGGGGAGATACAGACAGAGTGATGTGGACTGGGGGAGATACAGACAGAGCGATGTGGACTGGGGGAGATACAGACAGAGTGATGTAGACTGGAGGAGATACAGACAGAGCGATGTGGACTGGGGGAGATACAGACAGAGCGATGTGGACTGGGGGAGATACAGACAGAGCGATGTAGACTGGAGGAGATACAGACAGAGTGATGTAGACTGTGGGAGATACAGACAGAGAGATGTAGACTGGGGGAGATACAGACAGAGCGATGTGGACTGGGGGAGATACAGACAGAGTGATGTGGACTGGAGGAGATACAGACAGAGTGATGTAGACTGGGGGAGATACAGACAGAGTGATGTAGACTGGGGGAGATACAGACAGAGTGATGTAGACTGGGGGAGATACAGACAGAGCGATGTGGACCGGAGGAGATACAGACAGAGTGATGTAGACTGGGGGAGATGCAGACAGAGTGATGTAGACTGTGGGAGATACAGACAGAGTGATGTAGACTGGGGGAGATACAGACAGAGCGATGTGGACTGGAGGAGATACAGACAGAGTGATGTAGACTGGGGGAGATACAGACAGAGTGATGTAGACTGGGGGAGATACAGACAGAGCGATGTAGACTGGAGGAGATACAGACAGAGTGATGTAGGCTGTGGGAGATACAGACAGAGTGATGTAGACTGTGGGAGATACAGACAGAGTGATGTAGACTGGGGGAGATACAGACAGAGCGATGTGGACCGGGGGAGATACAGACAGAGCGATGTGGACCGGAGGAGATACAGACAGAGCGATGTGGACTGAAGGAGATAACAGGTAGAGGTGAGGCCACTGGATGTGAGAATGTTAATGGACAGAATGTGAATTCATGAGATTATGAGTACAGAGTTCTCCACCCCACTCCTACTCTCCTAGGCAGGTCACACTTGGACTGGAAAATGGCAGGGTAAGGGAAATCGCACAGTTAGCATCAAGGAGAACTTCCTTTGGGATTTTCCCAATCCCCACACTCAGATGTAAACTGGTTCTCACCCAATGGGGACATGAGGCAGATTAGCAATGGAAATAATCATTTCAACATGTAGGGTCAGTTTGAATGGTGCCTGTGATGTACTGATCCTTGGGCAGGAACCTGATACAAATCACTCCACAGAGACCAGGCATGATGTCCATGCTCGAGGGTGAGGGGGGGAAGAGCCCTTGAGTGGTTGCGGACAGGGCGAGGCAGTACCCTGGCTTTACAATAGATAGTTAGTTTAGTTACTAAACTTGGTCACCAATCCTTTGAGCTGTCACACTCCCTGAGAGGATGAGACTGGGGAATTAATAATGGGAAACAGGAATGGCAGAAACTTTGAACAAGTATTTTGTATCTGTCTTCACAGTGGAAGACACAAAAAGCCTTCCAAGAATAGTAAAAAATCAAGTGGCAAATGGGAGAGTGAAATATCATCGCTAGAGAAAGGGTTCAGGGAAACCTGATGGGACTAAAAGTTGCCAAACCCCCTAAACTTGATGGCTTATACCCGAGGGTGTTTAAAAAAAAGTGTGTGCAGAGAAAGTAGATCCATTGGTTGCAATTTTGCTAGATTCTGGAAAGGTCCCAGCAGATTGAAAGAACACAAATATAAATACCTCTATTCAAGAAAGGAGGGAACTCTGGACCAGTTAGCTTAAAGTCAGTCGTTGGGAAAATGTTAGAATCCATATTTTGGAAGTAGAGGCAGGAAATTTAGAAAATAGTATTACAATCAGGCAGAGTCAGTGTTATTTTGTAAAAGAAAAATTGTGCTTGACAAATTTATTAAGAGTTCTTTCAGGATGTAACAAGCAGAATGCTTAAAGCAGAGCCTGTCAATGTAGTGTATTTGGATTTCCAAAACACGTTCAAAAGGTGCCACATGTCACATTATTGCGTAAGATAAGAGCTCATAGTGTTAGGTGCAATATATTAGTGTAGATAGAGGATTGACTAACAAACAAGGAACAGAGAGTCAGGAAAAATGGGTTATATCAGGTTGGCAAACTAACCAGCACTGTACGACTGGGCCATCAACTATTTACAATCCATATATTGACTTGGATAAAAGGGCAGCACGATGGTACAGTGGTTGGCATTGCTGCCTCACAGCAACATGAATCCGGGTTCAATTCTCGGCTTGAGTCACTGTCTGTGTGGAGTCTGCATGTTCTCACTGTGTCTGCGTGGGTTTCCCTGGGTGTTTCGGTTTCCTTCCACAGTTCAAAAGACGAGCTGGTTAGGTGCATTGGCCGTGCTAAATTCTCCCTCAGTGTATCTGAACAAGCACCGGAGAGTGTTGATTAGGGCATTTTCATAGTAACTTCATTTCAGCATTAATGTAAGCCTACTTGTGACGGAATTAACTAAATAAACTATTATAAACTTTTGTATCTATTATAGCCAGATTTGCTGACGATACACAGGTAAGAAAGCAAGTTTGGAGGAGGACCAGAATTTGCAAAGGAATGTAGATAGGTTAGTTGGGCAAAAGTTTGGCAGATGGAGTTTAATGTGGCAAAATGTAACCCTATCCACTTTGATGTGAGGAATAGAAAAGTAGAATATTATTGAAATGGAGAGTGACTGCAGAATGCTGTGGTACAGAAGGATCTGAGTGTCCTTGTACATCAATCACAAAATGTTAGCATGAAGGCACAGCAAATAATTCAGAAGGAAAATTGAATATTGGCCTTTATTGCAAGGGGAAGAGTGGGGTTGTGTTCGGTGCAGACTCGATGGGCTGAAGGGCCTCTTTCTGCACTGTAGGGTTCTATGATAAGAGTAGGGAGGTCTTGTTACAACTCTACATTGATAAAACCAAACAATAGTCCTGTATACAGTTTCAGGCACCTTAAGAAGGGATATAGATTTAGATTCACTAGATTGATTCCTGGGGGTGAAGGGATTTGTTTTATGAGAGATCAAGCAGGTTGGGCCAATATTCATTGGAATTTAGAAGAATGAGAGGTGATCTTATGGAAATGTAGAAAACTGGGAAAGCTCTTGATAGGTGGATGCTGTGAGGATGTTTCGCTACATTGGGGAATCTCGAACAAGGAGGCAGAGTTTAAAAGTAAAAGGATGGGGATGAGGTTAATTTTGGGGCTCTCCATGTGGAGCAGTGGAGACTGAGTCATTGAATATATTCCAGGCTGGGTTAGAGAGATTGTTGGCCTACAGGAGACCATAAAGCACAGGAGCAGAATTAGGCCACTCGGCCCATTGAGTCTGCTCTGCCATTCAATCATGGCTGATACTTTTCTCATCATGTGGAGATGCTGGCGTTGGACTGGGGTAAACACAGTAAGAAGTCTGACAACACCAGGCTAAAGTCCAACCGATTTATTTGATAGTAAACGCACAAGCTTTCGAGGTTTCCCTCTTCGTCAGGTGAATGGAGAGTTCTGGCCTCAGACAGAGCATATAAAGCACAGACAGTTTAGAGATTACTGATTAGAATGTGAATCTTTACACCTAACCCGCTGTTCAAGTCTTAAAGTGGCTGATAATGTGAGTGGAAGGAGCACTGATCACAGTTTAAAGAGATGTGTATTGTCTCCAGACAGTACAGTAAGTGAGGTTTTGCAAACCCAGGCAAGTCACGGGGGTTACAGATAGTGCGACATGAACCCAAGATCCCTGTTGAGACCGTCCTCATGTGTGCGGAACTTGGCTATCAGTCTCTGTTCAGCGACTCTGCGCTGTCATGTGTCGTGAAGGCCGCCTTGGAGAATGCTTACCCGAAGGTCAGAGGCTGAATGCCCGTGACCACTGAAGTGTTCGCCGACAGGAAGGGAACAGTCTTGCCTGGTGACTGTCGAGCGATGTTCATTCATCCGTTGTCGTAACGTCTGCATGGTCTCCCCAATGTACCATGCTTCGGGACATCCTTTCTTGCAACGTATCAGGTAGACAATGTTGGCCGAGTTGCAAGAGTATTTACAATGTACCTGGTGGATGGTATTCTCACGTGTGATGATGGTATCCATGTCGATGATCCGGCATGTCTTGCAGAGGTTGCTGTGGCAGGGTTGTGTGGTATTGTGGTCACTGTTCTCCTGAAGGCTGGGTAGTTTGCTGCGAACAATGGTCTGTTTGAGGTTGTGTGGTTGTCTGAAGGCAAGAAGTGGGGATGTGGGGATGGCCTTGGCGAGATGTTCGTCTTCATCAATGATATGTTGAAGACTCCGGAGAAGATGTCGTAGCTTCTCCGCTCCGGGGAAGTACTGGACGACGAAGGGTACTCTGTCCACCGTGTCCCGTGTTTGTCTTCTGAGGAGATCGGTGCGGTTTTTCGCTGTGGCGCATCGGAACTGTCGATCTATGAGTCGAGCACCATATCCTGTTCTTATGAGGGCATCTTTCAGCGCCTGGAGGTGTCTGGAGGATCGTGACAACGGATGAATGAACATCGCTCGACAATCACCAGGCAAGACTGTTCCCTTCCTGTTGGCGAACACTTCAGTGGTCACGGGCATTCAGCCTCTGACCTTCGGGTAAGCATTCTCCAAGGCGGCCTTCACGACACACGACAGCGCAGAGTCGCTGAACAGAGACTGATAGCCAAGTTCCGCACACATGAGGACGGTCTCAACAGGGATCTTGGGTTCATGTCGCACTATCTGTAACCCCCCGTGACTTGCCTGGGTTTGCAAAACCTCACTTACTGTACTGTCTGGAGACAATACACATCTCTTTAAACTGTGATCAGTGCTCCTTCCACTCATATTGTCAGCCACTTCAGGTCTTGAACAGCAGGTTAGGTGTAAAGATTCGCATTCTAATCAGTAATCTGTAAACTGTCTGTGCTTTATATGCTCTGTCTGAGGCCAGAACTCTCCATTCACCTGACGAAGGGGCAAATCTCAAAAGCTTGTGCATTTACTATCAAATAAATCGGTTGGACTAAAACCTGGTGTTGTCAGACTTTTTACTATTTTTCTCATCCCCATTCTCCTGCCTTTTCCCCATAATCCCTGATCCCCTTATTAATCAAGAATCTATCTATCTCTGTCTTAAAGACACTCAATGACCCTCCATACCCTTCTGTGGCAAAGAGTTCCATAGATTCCCCACTCTCTGGCTGAAGAAATTCCTTCTTATCTCTGTTTTAAAGCATTGTCCCTGAGGTTGTGCCCTCTGGTTCGAGTTTTTCCTACTAGTGGAAACATCCTCTCCATGTCCACTCTATCCAGGCCTTGCAGTATCCTGTAAGCTTCAATAAGATTCCCCCCCTCATCCTTCTAAACTCCAACAAGTACAGACCCAGAGTCCTCAATCATTCCTCATACAACAAGCTCCTCATTCCAGGGATCATTCTTGTGAACCTCCTCTGGACCCTTTCCAAGGCCGGCACATCCTTCCTTAGATATGGGGCCCGAAACTGTTTACAATACTCCAAATGGGGTCTGACCAGAGCCTTGTACAGCCTCAGAAGTACATCCCTGCTCTTGTATTCTAGCCCTCTCGACATGAATGCTAACATTGTATTTGCCTGTCTAACTGCCAACTGAACCTGCACATTAACCTGCATAGAATCCTGAACAATGACTCCCAAGTCCCTTTGTGTTTCTGATTTCCTAATCATTTCCCCATTTAGAAAATAGTCTACGCCTCCATTCCTGCTCACACTTTTCCACATTGTATTCCATCTGCCACTTCTTTGCCCACTCTCCTAACCTGCCCAAGTCCTTCTGCAGCCCCTTTACTTCCTCAATACTACCTGTCCCTCTACATATCTTTGTATCATCTGCAAACGTAGCAACACTGCCTTCAGTTCCTTCCTCCAAATCGTTAATGTATATTGTGAAAAGTTGTGGTCCCAGCACCGACCCCTGAGGCACATCACTAGTCATCGGCTGCATTCCTGAAAAAGACCCATTTATCCCCACTCTCTGCCTTCTGCCAATCAGCCAATCCTCTATCCATGCCAGGATCTTACCCTTAACACCATGGGCACTTATTTAACAGTCCCCTCTGCAGCACCTTGTCAAAGATCTTCTGGAAATCTAAATAAACCACGTCCACTGGTTCTCCTTTATCTAACCTCCTTGTTACCACCTCAAAGAACTAACCGATTTGTCAGACATGACCTCTCCTTGACAAAGCCGTGCTGACTCAGTCCTACTTTATCAAACATTTCCAAGTCCTCTGCGATCTCGTTTTCAATAATGGACTCTAAAAAAATCTCGCCAATGACAAAGTCAGGCTAACCGGCCTATAATTTCCCGTTTGGGGGGGGTGGTTATGGGCCGAGAAAATTAAGCTATGATCAGATTGTCTATAATCTTCCAGGATAGCAGAGAAGCTGAATGGGCCAAATGGCCTACTGTTTCTCCCATTTCTCATGTCCTTCTGTAACTCGCACCTCATCTGAATTTGTCAGGATTTATGTTGAAGTGGTGTGGGGGTGATTTGCACTGGGCGATTGCGTAGTGTGTGTATATTCTCAGATTAATTCTTCATTTACACAACGGAAGCTCAACTTGATCTCATCGAGTTCCCATCGAGTTCCCATCGTGTTCCCATCGAGTTTCCATCCACTGTGAAACTTCGCAGCATCCTCTGGGTTAATGCAAAAATTCCAGAATTGTGTCCAATCAAACCTGTACCCGAGGAATTCCTGTCTGTGCTAATTGGAATAGTAACAACACAAAGATCATTACACACCCCCCCAACCAACCAGCACTAAGTTCCTCAAGAATCTGTTCTGATTGTAATCATCGAGCTGCATATTCAGTCTCGATTCTTTGACTCTTTGTGTTTATCAAGAGTAAACATTTGGTTTATCTCACACCTTTAACCTTCACGGAGCATTAGTAAACATGTCACACTAAACCTCACAGGGTGGTATTCACAGAAGATCAAACGCTGGCTCCAAGAGGGAGATTTTAATGAGCGTGTTAAAGCAGAGGCAGAGAGAGCAGAGAGGTTCAGGAACAGTCCACACAGCTTCAAGCACTGCTGGTGAAGCAATTAAAACCAGCAAGGGACGGGAGGCCAAATGGGAGTGTGCAGACACATCAGTGAGTTGTCAGGGCTGGAGGAGCTAACAGAGATTGGGATGGTTGTGGAAACTGGAGGGGGTTACAGAGATACAGAGGGTTATAGGGGCTGGAGGAAATTACAGAGATAGGAACAGTTGAAGATAGGGAGGGGACTCAGGGCTGGAGGAGGTTATGAAGATAGGGACTTGCCTGGCAATGGAGTGGTTCAAAAATATGAGTGAGAATTTGCAGATTGAGTCTGTGAGGAATGGGGAGCCTGTGACATGTCAGTGGACACGGGACTGGTGGGTGAACAGGGCTTGTCGAGGTTAATGATTAAAATGAACTATTAATTTTCTAACTTTGCTCCATTAAATCAGCCTAGCTATAAAAGCTGTGTTTCTACCCTCCTCCTGACCCTGTCCATCCCTGATTGGGCCCTGGAGCAAGGCGAGAAGCTTCAGTTCACTTGCTACACAGTAAGGAGTCTCACAACATCAGGTTAAAGTCCAACAGGTTTATTTGGTAGCAAAAACCACTAGCTTTCGGAGATCTGTTCACAAACAGGGTATATAAAGACACAAACTCAATTTACAGAATAATGATTGAAATGCGAGTCTTTACAGTTGATCAAATCTTAAAGATACAGACAATGTGAGTGGAGGGAGGGTTAAGCACAGGTTAAGGAGATGTGTATTGTCTCCAGACAGGACAGTTAGTGAGGTTTTGCAAACCCAGGCAAGTCGTGGGGGTTACAGATAGTGTGACATGAACCCAAGATCCCAGTTGAGACCGTCCTCATGTGTGTGCAGAACTTGGCTATCAGTCTCTACTCAGCGACTCTGCGCTGTCGTGTGTCATGAAGCTTATCTGAAGATGAGAGGCTGAATCCCCATGACCGTTGAAATATTCCCCAACAGGAAGGGAACAGTCTTGCCTGGTGATTGTCGAGCGATGTTCATTCATAGAACATAGAACATAGAACATTACAGCGCGGAACAGGCCCTTCGGCCCACAATGTTGCGCCGACCAGTCTTATTTTTAAAAAAAAACACTGACCCACTAATCTAAACCAATCCCTTTTCGTCCATAAACCTATCCACCAATCTCTTAAACGCCCCCAAACTAGGCGCATTTACAACTGCAGCAGGCAGGGCATTCCAGTCCCTCACCACCCTCTGGGTAAAGAACCTGCCCCTGACATCCGTCCTATAACTACCCCCACTTAATTTAAAGCCATGCCCCCTCGTGCTAGCTTTCTCCATCCGAGGAAACAGGCTATCACCATCCACCCTATCTAAACCTCTAATCATCTTATATGTTTCTATAAGATCCCCTCTTAGCCGCCTTCTTTCCAGCGAAAACAACCCCAAATCCCTCAGTCTCTCCTCATAGGACCTCCCCTGCATACCAGGCAACATCCTGGTAAACCTCCTCTGCACCCTCTCCAAAGCCTCCACATCCTTCCTGTAATGTGGGGACCAGAACTGCACACAGTACTCCAAGTGCGGCCGCACCAGAGTTGTGTACAGTTGCAACATGACGCTGCGACTCCTAAATTCAATCCCCCTACCAATAAACGCCAAGACACCGTACGCCTTCTTAACAACCTTATCTACTTGATTCCCAACTTTCAGGGATCTATGTACACATACACCTAGATCCCTCTGTTCATCCACACTATTCAAAGTCCTCCCGTTAGCCCTATACTCAACACATCTGTTATTCCTACCGAAATGGATTACCTCACACTTCTCCGCATTAAACTCCATCCGCCACCTCGCGGCCCAGCTCTGCAACCTGTCCAAGTCACCCTGCAAACTTCGACACCCTTCCTCACAATCTACCACACCTCCGACTTTGGTGTCATCAGCAAACTTACTAATCCACCCAACTATACCCTCATCCAGATCATTAATAAAGATTACAAACAGCAGTGGCCCCAAAACAGATCCCTGAGGCACACCACTTGTAACCGAACTCCATGATGAATAATTACCATCAACCACCACCCTCTGTCTCCTATCTGCTAACCAATTCCTGATCCAAGTACCTAAATTACCACCAATCCCATACATCTGCATTTTCTGCAGAAGCCTACCATGGTGAACCTTATCAAACGCCTTACTAAAACCCATATATACCACGTCTACTGCCTTACCCCCATCCACCTCTTTGGTCACCTTCTCAAAGAACTCAATAAGGTTAGTAAGGCACGACCTTCCCGCTACAAAACCATGCTGACTATCTCTAATCAATTCATTACTCTCCAAATAACTATAAATCCTATCCCTAATAATTCTTTCTAAAACCTTGCCCACTACGGAAGTAAGACTCACTGGTCTATAATTCCCAGGGAAGTCTCTGTTCCCCTTCTTAAACAATGGGACAACATTCGCTGTCCTCCAATCTTCCAGTACTATACCAGAGACCAACGACGACCTGAAGATCAGAGCCAGTGGCTCTGCAATCACCTCTCTTGCCTCCCATAGAATCCTAGGGTAAATCCCGTCTGGACCAGGGGACTTATCTATTTTTAACCCTTCTAGAATATCCAACACATCCTCTGTATCAACTGCAATACTTTCTATTTTACACCCCTTCACCCCAGTGACCTCCTCAGCTACATTCATATCGTCCTGCGTGAACACCGAAGAGAAATAATGGTTCGATGCCTCTCCAATCTCTTCCGGTTCCACACACAACTTCCGCCTACTGTCTGTAACTGGCCCTAATCTTGCCCTAACCAACCTTCTGTTCTTGACATACCTATAGAACGCCTTAGGATTCTCCTTAATCCTATCAGCCAAAGTCATCTCATGCCCTCTTCTAGCCCTTCTTAACTCCCTCTTCAACTCCTTCCTAGCCAATCTAAAGCTTTCTACTGCACTACCCGAGCCCTCAAGCCTCATCCGAACATAAGCCTCCTTCTTCTTCCTAACCAACAAGTCAACTTTTTTTGTGCACCACGGTTCCCTAGCCCTACCAATTCCTCCTTGCCTGACAGGGACATACCTATCACAGACCCGCAGTAGCTGCTCCTTGAAAAAACTCCACATTTCAGACGTTCCTAGTCCCTGTAATCTCCTAGTCCAACCAATGCTTCCTAATTCTCTCCTAATGGCCTCATAATTACCCTTCCCCCAGCTAAAACTACTGACCCGAGGTTCATGCCTATCCCTTTCCATCACTAAGGTGAACGTAACCGAATTGTGGTCACTATCACCAAAATGCACACCAACTTCCAAGTCTAGCACCTGGTCTGGCTCATTTCCCAGCACCAAGTCCAATATAGCCTCACCTCTAGTTGGCCTATCTACATATTGAGTCAAAAAACCTTCCTGCACACTTTGAACAAAAACTGACCCCTCTAACGAGCTAGAGCTATAGCAATTCCAATCAATGTTAGTAAAGTTAAAATCCCCCATAACAATTACCCTATTACTTTCACTCCTAACCAGGATCGTCTCTGCAATCCTTTCCTCAACCTCTCTAGAACTTTTTGGAGGTCTATAAAAGACTCCCAACAGGGTGACCTCTCCTCTCCTATTTCTAATTTCTGCCCATACTACCTCAACAGACAAGTCCTCATTAAACTTCCTCTCTAACACTGTGATATAGTCCTTGACCAATAATGCTACTCCACCCCCCCTTCTACCTCCTTCTCTACTCCGACTAAAACATTTAAACCCCGGGACCTGCAACATCCATTCCTGACCCTGCTCTATCCACGTCTCTGAAATGGCCACAACATCAAAGTCCCAGGTACTGGTCCACGCTGCAAGTTCATCCACTTTATTTATTCATCCGTTGTCGTAGCGTCTGCATGGTCTCCCCAATGTACCATGCTTCGGGACATCCTTTCCTGCAACGTATCAGGTAGACAATGTTGGCCGAGTTGCAAGAGTATTTACCATGTACCTGGTGGGTGGTATTCTCACGTGTGATGATGGCATCCGTGTCGATGATCCGGCATGTTTTGCAGAGGTTGCTGTGGCAGGGTTGTGTGGTATTGTGGTCACTGTTCTCCTGAAGGCTGGGTAGTTTGCTGCGAACAATGGTCTGTTTGAGGTTGTGTGGTTGTCTGAAGGCAAGAAGTGGGGGTGTGGGGATGGCCCTGGCGAGATGTTCGTCTTCATCAATGATATGTTGACGATGTCGTAGCTCCTCTGCTCCGGGGAAGTACTGGACGACGAAGGGTACTCTGTCCATCGTGTCCCTGGTTTGCCTTCTGAGGAGATCGGTGCGGTTTTTTGCTGTGGTGCATCAGAACTGTCGATCTATGAGTCGAGTGCCATATCCTGTTCTTATGAGGGCATCTTTCAGAGTCTGGAGGTTTCTGTTGTGATCCTCCTCATCTGAGCAGATCCTGTGTATACGGAGGGCTTGTCCATAGGGAATGGCTTCTTTAACATGTTTAGGGTGGAAACTGGAGAAGTGGAGCATTGTGAGATTGTCTGTGGGCTTGCGGTACAGTGAGGTGCTGAGGTGACTGTCCTTGATGGAGATGCGTGTGTCCAAGAATGAAACTGATTCTGGGGAATAGTCCATGGTGAGTCTGATGGTGGGGTGGAACTTGTTGATGCCATCATATAGTTGTTTCAGTGATTGTTCACCATGAGGCCAAAGGAAGAAAATGTCATCGATGTATCTAGTGTACAGCATCGGTTGAAGATTCTGTGCAGTGAAGAAGTCTTGTTCGAACCTGTGCATGAAGATGTTGGCATATTGAGGTGCGAATTTGTACCCATGGCTGTTCCGTGTGTCTGGATGAAGAACTGGTTGTTGAAGGTGAAGACATTGTGGTCCAGGATGAAGCGGATGAGTTGTAAAATTGCATCTGGAAACTGGCAGTTGTCAGCATTGAGTACTGAGGCAGTCGCAGCAATGCCATCGTCGTGGGGGATGTTGGTGTAGAGTGTAGAGTGGTTCAACTGCTCCATGTGTGCTGAGTTTCAGTAGGAAGTCCGTAGTGTCACGACAAAAGCTGGGGGTTCTTTGTACAATGGGTTTCAGGATGCCCTCGACGTAGCTGGAGAGGTTCTCACACAGAGTCCCATTGCCCGATATGATGGGACGGCTGGGTGTGTTTGCCTTGTGCATCTTTGGGAGGCAGTAGAGATCTCCAATGCGTGGAATGAGAGCACGGAGGGTGCTCTGAAGGTCCAGATCAAAGGTCTTGATCAGAGTGTTGAGTTGGCGAGTGTGTTCTTTGGTCGGATCTGTGGGTAATTGTCTGTAGTGTTCCTCATTATTCAGTTGTCGGTACACTTCTTTACAGTAATCCGTTCTGTTCAGTATGACGATGGCCCCTCCTTTGTCTGCTGGTTTGATGACAATGTTGTGGTTGGTTTTGGGAGTGTGGATGGTGTTGCGTTGTGCTTGGGTGATGCTCGGGGCTGTCTTGTGAGTCAGTTGGTGAATCTGGTGTTGACGCACCTCCTGATGGTTTGGACACACAAGTCCAGTCGAGGGCAGCGGCCTTCCGGAGGATTCCAATTGGACTCTCTCCTCTTAGGTTGCTGCACTGTGGATCTCTCTGGCTGTTTCCGTTCATTGGCTGTCTCATTGTGTTCGCTGTTGGCCTCTCGGGGTTTGTGGAAGATCTCCTGCAGCCTCATTCTCCTGATGAATTCCTCTGTGTCCGCTGTGAGACTGATGGGGTCTATTTCGGTTTATGGGGCAGAAATTGAGCCCTCGGCTGAGAACTTCGATTTTTGTCTGGTTGAAGTGTGTAGTCCGACAACTGGACAATGGACTTCGCTGCGGTGGTTCTGTTTTCTACTGTGGGGGAGGCTTGGTTGCAACTTGCCTGGGCTTGCAAAATCTCACTAACTGTCCTGTCTGGAGACAATACACATCTCTTTAACCTGTGCTTAACCCTCTCTCCACTCACATTGTCTGTATCTTTAAGACTTGATTACTTGTAAAGACTCACATTCCAACCATTATTTTGTAAATTGAGTTTGTGTCTTTATATTCCCTGTTTGTGAACAGAACTCCCACTCACCTGATGAAGGGGCAGCGCTCTGAAAGCTTGTGGTTTTTGCTACCAAATAAACCTGTGGACTTTAACCTGGTGTTGTGAGAGTTCTTACCCCAGTCCAACGCTGGCACCTCCACACCATGTTCACCTGCTACCTCAGGGGAAGGTTGCAGATATGGATTTCACCCACAAGAAACCTCCTCTACCCCCACCCCCCGGCTCCTGTGCACTTATACCTCATCCCAATGAACATACTGACCCCCAACCATTGTCCACTCAGGGACTGGGCATTGGAAACTCCTGGTCATTTCAACCTGGTGTCCTGTAACACATCCCATCATTGTACTGGGAGATCAGTGAGGGGGGTCCAGCCAGTATTTAACTCTTAACCAATGTTACTGAGGTGAATGATTTGTTATTGATTTTGTTGCTCGCTGGGAGAGGTCACAGTGCACAGACTGATGCTGTGTCACCATCGTTCTACACGTCATAAGAACATAAGAACATAAGAAATAGGAGCAGGAGTCGGCCATCTAGCCCTTCGAGCCTGCCCCGCCATTCAATAAGATCATGGCTGATCTGAAGTGGATCAGTTCCACTTTCCCGCTCTCTCCCCATAACCCTTCCCTTGTCTATCAGAAACCTATCTACCCGTGACTTAAATATATTTAGCGAGGCAGCCTCCACCACTTCAACGGGCAGAGAATTCCAGAGATTCACCACCCTTTGAGTGAAGAAGCTCCTCCTCAACTCTGATCTAAACTGCACACCCCCTTATCTTGAGGCTGTGCCTTCTAGTCCTGCTGTCCTTTCTGAGTGGGAAGAATCTCTCTCCCTCGACCACTGCATTCAAAAATACATCATTTCCCTGAGATGTTCTGGGGTGAGACAAGATGCTCCTTAAATGCCTTTTGCTGTTAAAGATTTGTACGTAACAACTGATGACACTAAGGTCGGTGGTGTTGTGGATGGTCTGGAAGGATGGCAAAAGTTGCAGCAGGACATAAATAGGATGCAGGATTGGGCGGAGAAGTGGCAGATGGACTTCAACGCGGATAAATGTGTAGTCGTCCATTTTGGCAGAACCAACGGGATGAACGAGTACACTACCAAGGGCAGGAGTCTTAGTAGTGTTGAAGAGCAGAAGGATCTTGGGGTCCGGGTCCACAGGACTCTTAAATCGGCCTCGCAGGTGGAAGAGGTGGTCAAGAAGGCGTATGGTGTACTGGCCTTCATTAATCGAGGGATTGAGTTTAGGAGTCGGGAGGTAATGCTGCAACTTTATAAGACCCTTGTCAGGCCTCATTTAGAGTATTGTGCGCAGTTCTGGTCGCCTCACTATAGGAAAGATGTAGAAGCTATTGAAAGGGTACAGAGGAGATTTACAAGGATGTTGCCTGGACTGGGAGGCATGCCTTATGAAGTTAGGTTGAGGGAGCTGGGACTCTTTTCCCTGGAGAGACGAAGGTTGAGAGGCGACCTGATAGAAGTTTACAAAATGTTGAGAGGAATAGATAGGGTGGACTCTCAGAGGCTATTTCCCCGGGTTGAAATGGTTGCTACAAGAGGACACAGATTTAAGGTGCAAGGAGGGAAGTTCAGAAGTGATGTTAGGGGTAAGTTTTTCACTCAGAGGGTGGTGAGTGAATGGAATCGGCTGCCGTCGGTGGTGGTGGAGGCGAACTCGCTGGGGTCTTTTAAAAGACTTCTGGATGAGTATATGGGGTTTAATGAGATTGAGGGTTATAGATAGGTCTGTAGGTTGGTAGGTGTTGATGTGATCGGCGCAACTCGTGGGCCGAAGGGCCTGTTTGTGCTGTAGTGTTCTATGTTCTATGTTCTATGTTAACTAATGAGTTTGTGCTGATGGTGGGACCCCCAGTTTATTCACACAGGTCCCTCACGTAATTCCACTCATGTTTACTCTCTCACACACTCTATGCAATGATGATGATTTTCTATTGGCGTCAGTGCAATGTAGAGGAATGTATAATCATTAAAAGGAGTGTGATGTAAAATTGTATATAGATTTCAATTGACCCGTGATAGATTACGATGCACAGTCATTGGAGACAAAGACACTAACAATCACTGCCAGATATATAATTCAAGAAGAATACTGCTTTCCTTTATCAAATATTAATGTTTCTATAAATATGAGTCATTTTAATATCTTAAGGGAGATAATATCTTTGCATGCTTTGTACATTAATGATTATGTTCTGGGGTTGCGGGGGGAGGTTACTGGGTAAAAGTGAATGTGCAGGGTAAATGATATCACTCCCTGAGAATGGGTAGACTGTCCCTTAATGCTAACGAACTGGAGCAGAGGAGCCAATTAAAAATTATCTGCCCTCTTGTAGCAATATTCTCAAAGCAGCAGAGGAACTCACACCGCCAACTCAGAGGAACACATTCAGTATTTTCATTGTTAATATTCATGGCGCTTTGAAATAAATGTCACAAAACTACTGCAACTGTACAGGGCACTGGTGAGGCCGCAGCTGGAGTACTGTGTGCAGTTTTGGTCGCCGTACTTGCGCAAGGATATTTTGGCCTTGGAGGGAGTGCAGAGGAGGTTCACTAGGGTGATACCGGAGATGAGGGGGTTGGACTATGAAGAGAGACTAAATAGACTGGGTCTGTACTCGTTGGAGTTTAGAAGGATGAGGGGGGATCTTATAGAGACGTATAAGATAATGAAGGGGATGGATAGGGTAGAGGTAGAGAGATTCTTCCCGCTTAGAAAGGACAGCAGGACTAGAGGGCACAGCCTCAAGATAAGGGGGGGGGGCAGTTTAGATCAGAGTTGAGGAGGAACTTCTTCACTCAAAGGGTGGTGAATCTCTGGAATTCTCTGCCCGTTGAAGTGGTGGAGGCTGCCTCGCTAAATATATTTAAGTCACGGGTAGATAGGTTTCTGATAGACAGGGAATTAAGGGTTATGGGGAGAGAGCGGGAAAGTGGAACTGAGCCACGACAGATCAGCCATGATCTTATTGAATGGCGGGGCAGGCTCGAAGGGCTAGATGGCCTCCTCCTGCTCCTATTTCTTATGTTCTTAACTTGAGTGTATTATCATCAGAGGCAAGGTCGAGGATAGACTGAATGTGAACTACAGCCTGAGTTCAGAAATGGTTAATGATATTGATAAGTTGGATGGTGCTTCTTGGCCCCAAATCAATCACATCAGCCTTCAGCAAGCAAGGAGAGGTGAGAAGGACCATCCACCTGATTGCCATGGGGCAACTACTGACACCTGCTCTTCCGGAGTTCCCAGTCTCAGGGCACGGTGGGGAGCAGTGCAGCCTCACAGCGCCCAGGAACCCGGGATCAATTCCCTGTCACCGTCTGTGTGGCGACTACACATTCTCCCCGTGTCTGCATGGGTTTCTTCCCACAGTCCAACGGACGTGCTGGTTAGGGCTATGCTAAATTTCCCCTCAGTGAACCCGAACAGGGTCCGGACTGTGGCAGCTAGGGGATTTTCACAGTAACTCCATTGCCTACTGGTGACACTAATAAATAAACATTAGAAAAGCTGACAGCTCGGAGTGGGATTGGGGAAGTTGTGACCGGGGCTAAGGCGAGAAAGGACACCCCCTCCCCCCCATCACCCCCTCCCCCCAACACCCCTCCCCCCAACACCCCCTCCCCCAACACCCCCTCCCCCCAACACCCCTCCCCCCAACACCCCTCCCCCCAACACCCCCTCCCCCCCACACCCCCTCCCCCCCACACCCCCTCCCCCCCACAACCCCTCCCCCCAACACCCCCTCCCCCCAACACCCCCCTCCCCCAACACCCCCTCCCCCCACCCCCTCCCCCCAACACCCCCTCCCCCCCACACCCCCTCCCCCCCACACCCCCTCCCCCCAACACCCCCTCCCCCCAACACCCCCTCCCCCCCACACCCCCTCCCCCCCACACCCCCACCCCCCAACACCCCCTCCCCCCAACACCCCCTCCCCCCACACCCCCTCCCCCCACACCCCCTCCCCCAACACCCCCTCCCCCCAACACCCCCTCCCCCAACACCCCCTCCCCCCCAACACCCCCTCCCCCCCACACCCCCTCCCCCCCAACACCCCCTCCCCCCCACACCCCCTCCCCCCACACCCCCTCCCCCCAACACCCCCCTCCCCCAACACCCCCTCCCCCCCAACACCCCCGCAGCACGTAACCCTCCTAATGCCAAGACTGAGAGTGTTCCATGGTTTCCAATCCACAGTGGCTGATCCATCGCACCCAGAAACTGGCTGACTCCGTGATCAATAAAGTTCTTACCACGTCGCAGAAGTTGAATCGGAGGATCTGTCAGCAGTACGGCAGCATCATGAGGAAAATAACAAACACAACTGACTCCACTCGCAAACTGGTACAGGTGCAGAATTATGTGGATACGCTGAGGAGCTGCGAGGTGCTTCAGCTGAAGGTGGGGTAATTTCTCTCTGACTGGGGGGTTTGAATGGTGAAGGCATTCCAGTGGGGAAGAGAGAACTGCCTGAATTTCTCTGTGATTATATTCCCTGCGGCTGATTTTTCAGCAGGTTATGGTTCCACCTGCAGAGCGAGCTGTGTACGATTCTACAACAGCGCACAGTTAATGCCGCATGTTTCAAATTTGTCACAAATGAAACAGCATTGGTAATGTGTGATTATGGAAAGATCTGCCTTTATTCCCTGATGTTTAATTCTGTACAGGGTGTGTAGCTGCTGGCTAAAAGTGTCACCGTGATGTCTCACTAATGAGAATACCTGTAAGGAGCAGTGTGTCTGCCAGGGAGTCTGTACTCAGGGTGAGAGGGGGACATGGCATTTTCTGGCAATGTTAATGTCTCTTTTTCAAATTAAACATGGGGAACACGTTTAATTATTGTCGCAAGAGTGAAGGTATGGGCACTGATGGATTGTAAAAATCCTGATCTCTGGATTAAAGCCAAATTACTGCGGATGCTGGAATCTGAAGCCAAAAGAGAAAATGCTGGAAAATCTCAGCAAAATTTGCCTGAGGAATGCAGAATGTGAAAAAGCAGAGTCTGTTTTAGAGAGTGATACAGCTGAGTAAAGCTATCTGTGCCTTATGCAGTGATTCCAAAGCACACTGATTTAAAATAACTGCAACAACCATGACTAGAGAGACAAGCTGTGCGTTTGCATTTTGTCTCCTGGATATTAGTGAGCTGGGAATCATTCTGATTATCATTTTGTGTCACTGGGATTGGCACTCCCCAGCACTGGGACATGGTGTACGGATTGTGGGCTGGAACCTAAGAGTTCTGTGTAATCTTGGATAGGACAAGCTGGACATCGCAGCTGGAAATCTTCTCTTCCTGCTGGATTATGCCTCGCTTTCCAAGAAGGACATTGCTCTGAACGGCAGCACCTTCTCGTGGCCGGAGAGGATCAGTCCGCTCATCAGAAACAGGTCAGTTTGCAAATCAGCGTGTCTCAGAGCAGAACGACATATCTGTGTAAAATCAGACTCTGTCTGCTAATGATTTGTAACCTGTCACCAGAGCTCTGAGATGCCGGCGTTAGGCTGGGTTGTGCAGGGTGAGAATTCTCACAACACCAGGTTCAAGTCCGACAGGATTATTGGGATCAGGAGCTTTCGGAGTGCAGCTCCTTCATCAGGTATTGGACTTGTTGTATAACACAGTGAGGAAGAGCAGAGCTCGCCAAGGAGATGAGAAGATTGGTGAGGTTAGGTTTTGCATTTTGGTTTCAAGTAGCAAACATTCAGGAAGTATTGAGCTTGAGTCACGAGCTAAAAGGGGGTGGCATCGTTGATAGACAGCAAACAAATCTGAGCTTCTAATTTCAATGGAACTAACAATCTGAATAAGTTTTGACACAACATCCTGAATCATACCAACATTGAGATTTCCTTGCGGGAATATATCTGGGGCTGCATCAATATGACATCCACTGAGGGTTAAAATTAAATTCTGTTGGGGTGGATTGTTAATTGTGGTGTAAACAGCCTGAACCCCCACCCTGAGCTTCTCCACCTCGCTTTCCTCCTTTTAACACCAACCTCTTCCAGCCAAATCTCACCCCTTGTGGCTCAGTGTCCAATCTGATTGGACAATCATTCCTGTGAAGCACTTCCAAAAGCTGAAAGAAGTGATTAACTCTCTGGGAAATTCCGGGATTCCCATCACTAACTCTCTGGGAAATTCCGGGATTCCCATCGCTAACTCTCTGGGAAATGCTGAGATTCCCATCACTAACTCTCTGGGAAATGCCAGGATTCCCATCACTAACTCTCTGGGAAATGCCGGGATTCCCATCACTAACTCTCTGGGAAATGCCGGGATTCCCATCACTAACTCTCTGGGAAATGCTGAGATTCCCATCGCTAACTCTCTGGGAAATGCTGGGATTCCCATCACTAACTCTCTGGGAAATGCAGGATTCCCATCACTAACTCTCTGGGAAATGCCAGGATTCCCATCGCTAACTCTCTGGGAAATGCCAGGATTCCCATCGCTAACTCTCTGGGAAATGCTGAGATTCCCATCACTAACTCTCTGGGAAATGCTGGGATTCCCATCACTAACTCTCTGGGAAATGCCGAGATTCCACATCATTCCCAACGCTAACTCTCTGGGAAATGCTGGGATTCCACATCATTCCCAACACTAACTCTCTGGGAAATGCTGGGATTCCACATCATTCCCAACACTAACTCTCTGGGAAATGCTGGGATTCCACATCATTCCCAATGCTAAGACCAAACAACCCTTGTTTTTCCCCCTTTTTCAGTGAGGTGCGCTTACAGAGGGAACATGATGTGGCCGTTTCCAAACTGCTTCACTGGCAGGACGATTTCACGAGGCGTATCGCAGAAACTGCAGCCCTGCTGAAGAAATTCCAAAAGGAGGATCGCATGTCGGAGGCACAGCAATACGTCCACAAGCTGGAGGACATCAGTACGAGACTCAGGGAGTTTACAGAGGAGGTGAATTTACTCTTTAGGAAATATCAACAACTTTATTCAGAAATAAGGGGTGTGTGTGAAAGGAGCTCAGACTGTGTGCAGTTTACTAGGTTTCTGCATAATCTCTGTTCTCAAATATGCTGCTTTCCATTTACTGAGAGTTGTTAAGGACAGTTTAAGGGAGTGCAGAGGAGGTTCACTAGTCTGATACCGGAGATGAGGGGGTTGGACTATGAAGAGAGACTAAATAGACTGGGTCTGTACTTGCCGGAGTTTAGAAGGATGAGGGGGGATCTTATAGAGACGTATAAGATAATGAAGGGGATGGATAGGGTAGAGGTAGAGAGATTCTTCCCGCTCAGAAAGGACAGCAGGACTAGGGGGCACAGCCTCAAAATAAGGGGGGCGCAGTTTAGATCAGAGTTGAGGAGGAACTTCTTCACTCAAAGGGTGGTGAATCTCTGGAATTCTCTGCCCGTTGAAGTGGTGGAGGCTACCTCGCTGAATATATTTAAGACGCGGGTAGATAGGTTTCTGATAGACAAGGGAATTAAGGAGAAAATGGGAAAGTGGAACTGATCCACTTCAGATCAGCCATGATCTTATTGAATGGCGGGGCAGGCTCGAAGGCTAGATGGCCGACTCCTGCTCCTATTTCTTATGTTCTTATGTTCTGTTCCCAGAGTTGTATTGAATAGAAATCTAACTCTCGGTTACTGACTGATATCAGGAAGATTAGCAGCAGCTGAACTTTCTGAATGTTAGAATTCAGGAACCAGCGTCAGACTGGGGACAAAGTAACTCCTGTAAATAAACACAGCGAATCCTGCTGACAACAGAGCCAAAACCTTCACTGATGAATGACAAATGCCATTAGTTAAATATCTGTTCAGAGTCGGTGTCCAGGAGGGAAATCCATTTTAGCCCAGTCACCCTGAGTTTGTGAAAATATTGCATTTTCTACCCTGGCCAAACCTTCTGTCAGGGAGGCTGAGAGTGGGCGGGTGTGGGTGGCAGTGGGGTGGGAGTGGGGTGGGTGGAGGGTGAGTGGGGGTGACAGAGGGTGGGGGTGGAGTGATAGTGGGTGGGTGGAGGGTGGGGGTGGGGCGTCAGTGGGTGGGGGTGGAGTGACAGAGGGTGTGGGTGGGGCGGCAGTGGGTGGGGTGGGGGTGGCAGTGGATGGGGGTGGAGTGACAGTGGGCTGGGGTAGGGCGGCAGTGGGTGGGTGGGGGTGACAGGGTGGGGGGTGGAGTGACAATGGGTGGGGGTGGGGTGGCAGTGGGTGTGGGTGGCACAGCAGTGGGGTGGGGTTGGCAGTGGGTGTGGGTGGTGTGGCGGGGTGGGGGTGGGGTGGGGGTGGGGTGGTGGGGTGGGGGTGGGGGTGGGGTGGCGGGGTGGGGTTGGGCGGGGGTGGGGGTGGGGGTGGGGTGGGGGTGGGGTGGCAGGGTGGGGGTGGGTGGGGGTGAGGTGGTGGGGTGGGGGTGGGTGGGGGTGAGGTGGTGGGGTGGGGGTGGGCGGGGGTGGGGGTGGGGTGGTGGGGTGGGTGGGGTGGGGGTGAGGTGGCAGGGTGGGGGTGGGTGGGGTGGGGTGGGGGTGGGGGTGGGTGGGGGTGGGGTGGGGGTGGGGTGGGGGTGGTGGGGTGGGTGGGGGTGGGGGTGAGGTGGCGGGGTGGGGGTGGGGGTGGGTGGGGGTGGGGGTGGGGTGTCAGTGAGTCAGTTCCGGTTGTGGGGTTGTGACTGTTGCTCTTATTGCTGATCAGAAAGCCCTGATTAACCGTGAGGAGGTTCTGCTGGAGACGGGACACATCAGCCCTTACCATCAAATCCAGAACATTATTAACACAAAGGAACCCTTTGAGAAACTCTGGAAAACAGCAGTTCAGTTTAACCTGCACTATGACAGGTGGATGAATGGACCCTTACTACACATTAATGCTGAAGAGGTGGATCAGGAGGTTAGAAATAAATACAATCTCTCGTTTAAACAGAAATTCTGCTGTGCAGCAACTATGGCTGGTTAATCTTTATAAATGTGCGGATCGGAACCTTTGCAGAGTATTTGAAAAACGATGCCTGCCTTAAACTTCCCCAGGCTGAAAGCAGGAATCACCTGAGATTAAGTTAAAGATTAAGATGACAGATCCTTTAAATTGCATCGCCTTTAAAATTAAACTTGTTAGAAGCATCAAAAAAAACATGCAAATGAATTGTTTGTTCATGACTACTTAAAATAAATCTTTTCTACTTGTGAAATGTTCCTTTCAGGTGCAGAGTTTATGGAGGGTCAGCTATAAACTAACTAAGGTTTTCAACCACCCAGATTTGCACAGACCTCTGAAAGTTGCGACTACCATCAAAACTAAACTGGAGAAATTCAAAATCAGTATGCCACTGATCAATGCTCTCTGCACTCCGGGGATTAAACCACGGCACTGGAATGCCATGAGCCAAAAGGTATGGTCACCAATACCCGGGCCCAAACTTCTTCACCAAAACTCTGCCAAAGAATTTTTCACCCGCGTATGGTGTACTGACCTTCATTAATCGAGGGATTGAGTTTAGGAGTCGGGAGGTAATGCTGCAACTTTATAAGACCCTTGTCAGACCCCACTTGGAGTACTGTGCGCAGTTCTGGTCGCCTCACTACAGGAAGGATGTGGAAGCTATTGAGAGGGTGCAGAGGAGATTTACAAGGATGTTGCCTGGATTGGGAGGCATGCCTTATGAGGATAGGTTGAGGGAGCTGGGACTCTTCTCCCTGGAGAGACGAAGGTTGAGAGGGGACCTGATAGAGGCTTATAAAATGTTGAGAGGTACAGATAGGGTGGATTCTCGGAGGCTATTTCCCAGGGCTGAAATGGTCGCTACGAGAGGACACAGGTTTAAGGTGCTGGGGAGCAGGTACAGAGGAGATGTCAGGGGTAAGTTTTTCACTCAGAGGGTGGTGAGTGAGTGGAATCGGCTGCCGTCAGTAGTGGTAGAAGCGAACTCACTGGGGTCTTTTAAAAGACTTCTGGATGAGTATATGGGATTTAATGGGATTGGGAGTTATAGATAGTTCTATGGCCTGGTAGGTATAGAAGTGATCGGCGCAACTTGTGGGCCGAAGGGCCTGTTTGTGCTGTAGTGTTCCATGTTCTATGTTCATTTGCTGCTCCTCTATAACTGGGGGCAAGCGGTTGAGTAGACCCTGTGGCCCTGCTTGTGACAATGCGTGGGAGTTTAAGACAGGCCCACTCTTTGCATCAAATGTTAATCCATTTCAGAATGGCCACCACTCGTGCCGGAGACTCACTTTAACTCCGTGCTGAGGAATTTTCCCATCCGGCCTGCCACAGGGAACCCTGAGAGGCGGAACACACACCATGCAAACACCCTTGGGCTGGATGTTCCGGTCTCAGACCGAGTAAATCCCACCCATAGAGCAATACAACATGGAAACAGGCCCTTCGGCCCAACCAGTCCATGATGCCCTCACAGCTAAACCCCAAGTGCCCATGTTTGACCCAGTATAAATCGATCCCTGCTTTCGAGGGGATTTTTTGAAAGGTGAACATATATATACCTACGTCTACAGAAGGCCATGTGTGGGTTAGGTTGATTAAATTGCCCCTTTGCGACAGGGGGATTAGTAGGGTAAATACGTGGGGATAAAGCCTGGGTGGGATAGTGGTTGGTGCAGACTCGATGGGCCGAATGGCACTGTAGAGATTCTGTGATTGATTGTATGAGATAAATGGTGAAGTGGAACAGGGAAACGTGCAGGTATACCGGTCGATAAAGTTAAAATCATTCCCTTTGGATCCAAGAAAGATCAAATTAATATATTGGGCAGCACGGTAATACAGTGGGTTAGCACTGCTGCTTCACAGCTCCAGGGTCCTGGGTTCGATTCCCGGCTCGGGTCACTGTCTATGTGGAGTTTGCACATTCTCCTCATGTCTGCATGGGTTTCCTCCGGGTGCCCCGGTTTCCTCCCACAGTCCAAAGATGTGTGGGTTAGGTTGATTGGCCGTGCTAAATTGCCCCTTAGTGCCCAAGGATGTGTAGGTTAGAGGGATTAGTGGGTATAATATGTAGGGATATGGGGGTAGGGCCTGGGTGGGATTGTGTTCAGTGCAGACTCGATGGGCTGAAGGGCCTCTTTCTGCACTGTAGGGTTCGATGATTCTATGATTTTCTGGTTGTGAGAGACCAGGAACTGTGGAGAAACAATCAGATTTGGCAGTTTTGGGCAGATAAATCATAAAAGACTGGCGAATGCATATAGAAAGTCACCCAAAAGCCTGAAAGAAGGTTGACTTTAATGTCGTAGCATAGAATGAATCTTAGAATCTCTACTCTGCAGAAGGAGGCCATTCTTCCCATTGAGTCTACACTGATCACAATCCCACCCAGGCTCTATTCCCGTAACCCCCACATATACCCACAAAGAGGAGGAAGTGATGTTACAGCCAGGCAGAGAGTAGGTGAGACACCACGTGGAGGAACTGGCTTCAGTTCTGGGCCCCTCACCTCACAGCAAGGTGAGATTGGTCTTGGATTGGGTGCAGTGGGGAATGGGCAGAGTGCTGCTGGGGTTAAATCATGAGGAGGGGTTACACAGACTGTAAACTTGTATTTCTTTGAGTTTGGAAGATGAAGAAATGATTGCAATCGAGGTGTTTAAAACTGAGAGTGACTAGCAGGAAGCTGGTTCCTGAGCAAGTCTTGGGCTCAGGCTGGGGTTAAGGGGATTCCTCCGAGATTCTCCCTCTGCGTTGTGGTAAGTTTGATGTAATCTCTGAGTACGGAGTCAGGGTCTGCAGAATCCAGCCTTGTGTTGGCAACCCTGGACACCCAGGGTTCTTCTAACCTTGGCATGGCCTCTCAGAGCTCACCAAGCATGGCATTCAGGGATTGGGAAGAACATTCTGCTGGGCCTGGCATTTACAGGATCATAATGGTAATAGTGAGCTGGTCACGAGGAGGGAGGTACCAGTGTCCACAATGGCTGCCAACATGAGGTGTCGCACATGTTGGGCAGCAGATGTGGGCAGTAAGGCCAAGGGCACTTCCTGTATCGTCTGACCTTCTGGCACCTGGCAGGAACTCTCGTGACAAATCCACCCTCATAACAACCCCGCCCTCGTGACAACCCCATCCTCATGACCACCCCACCCTCATGTCAACCCCACCCCTCCCTCCTCGTGACAACCCCGCCCTCCTCGTGACAACCCCGCCCTGGTGACAAACACCCCACCCTGGTGACAAATCCGTCAACGTGAGTAGGAGAATCACCGGCCAAAACACAGAAATGACTGTGGATAGCGCCGAGGAGAATGGCATTGACAGCTGGTTGGAAAAGAATAGGAAAGAATGAGAGTGTGTAACACCTATCATGGGAAGTCTTTAATATCTAACAACATCGAGAGGTTACACTGACCAGAAACTAAACAGGAGCAGCCATATAAATACCGCGGCCACTGGAGCAGGTCAGAGGTTGGGAATCCTGTGGTGAGTGACTCACTTTGATTTGATTTGATTTATTATTGTCACATGTATTAACATACAGTGAAAAGTATTGTTTCTTGTGTGGTATACAGACGAAACATACCGTTCATAGAGAAGGAAAGGAGAGGGTGCAGAATGTAGTGTTACAGTCACAGTGAGGGTGTAGAGAAAGATCAGCTTAATGCGAGGTAGGTCCATTCAAAAGTCAGACAGCAGCAGGGAAGAAGCTGTTCTTGAGTCGGTCGGTACGGGACCTCAGACTTTTGTATCTTTTTCCCGACGGAAGAAGATGGAAGAGAGAATGTCCGGGGTGTGTGGAACCATAGAATCATAGAATCCTACAGTGCAGAAAGAGGCCCTTCGGCCCATTGAGTCTGCACCAAACACAATCCCACCCAGGCCCTACCCCCATATCCCTACATATTATACCCACTAATCCCTCTAACCTACACATCCCTGGACACTAAGGGGCAATTTCTTAGCACGGCCAATCAACCTAACCCGCACATCTTTGGACTGTGGGAGGAAACCGGAGCACCCGGAGGAAACCCACGCAGACATGAGGAGAGTGTGCAAACTCCACACAGACAGTGACCCGAGCCTGGAATCAAACCCAGGTCCCTGTGAAGTAGCAGTGCTAACCACTGTACTACCGTGCTGCATGGGGTCCTTAATTATGCTGGCTGCTTCTCCAAGGCAGCAGGAAGTGTAGATGCGTCCATGGATGGGAGACTAGTTTGAGTGATGAACTGGACTTCATTCACAACCCTTTGTAACTCTTTGTGGTCTTGGGCAGGGCAGGAGCCCAGACCAAGCTGTGATACAACCAGAAAGAATGCTTTCTCTGGTGCATCTGTAAAAGTTGGTGAGAGTTCACATATTCTCAAGGGTGACAAATTTCCTTAGTCTTCCAAGAAAGTAGAGGCATTGGTGGGGCTTCCTTAACTATAGTGTCAGGATGCGGGGACAGGACAGGTTGTTGGTGATCTGGACACCTAAAAGCTTGAAGCTCTTGACCCTTTCTACTTTGTCCTTATTGATGTAGACAGGGATATGTTCTTCCCTAATCTTTCTTAAGTCCTCCTGACCCCCCAAATCCTTTGCACCATCTACAAGGCACAAGTCAGGAGTGTGATGGAATAACCTCTGTATGTCTGAATGGGCGTAATTCCAACAACGGTCAAAATGTTTGCCACCATCCAGGACAAAGTAGCCACTTGATTGGCACCCCATTCACAAATATCCGTTCCCTCCACCATCGATGAATAGTGGCAGCTCTTTGTACCATCTACAGGATGCACTACAGGACCTCACTAAGATAGCACCTTCCAAACCCACAACCTCCACCACCTCAAAGGACAAGGGAAGCGGACGCTTTGCATCCAATAGCTCCTCCCAAAGCCACCCACTTTCCTGACTTGGAAAATATCACCGATCTTTCACAGTCCCTGGGTCAAAACCCTGGAACTCCCTTCCTAACAGGGCTGTGGATGTATTTACAACAGGGGGACTGTGGGAGGTCCAGCTGAAGGAGCAGCACCTTCATTCTAAAAGCAGACTAGTACTGTGGAATACTTTAAACTGTCCTGATCCATTACCGCATCCACAATTGCTTTGCTTTGGCCCATTTCACATGAAGGTAGCCATATAAAGGATGCGGTTTACTAGTTTGACGTGACTGCGTGTACCTCGAAATGGAGGAAGCACCAGGAATGAGCCAGGAGTCAGCCACCCAAACCGAGAAATCATTCTCAAAAAAGGATCAGGCCCTACCCCCCCCACCGTCCTGCCAAGAGTCTCGGTTTTATTCAAGTGATGTTGTTTCAGTAGAGAACTAGAGGTTGATTTACTGCAGTCAGTCAGCACTGCGACATCACCTGCCACGTACAAAGCCTCTAACTCAGTTTGAAGGGAACATTCATCGAATGTCAAACCTCCAGCGAGGTACGATTTGTGTAATCGCTTGTGTTGTCATAGAAAGTGATGTTGTTAAAATGTCACTGGGCTCTCATCCTGTACAGACCAATAAATGTAACCAGCGTGGGTTCCATCCCCCAGGACATGACACTATTACCACCGCTCTGCATCCATGACAACCACCCTGACAAGACACACAATAACCAACCGAATCCTTTGCATTCCGATGAACACTTCCTCCTGCTGGATGCTAGACCCCTTGCCCAGTGCATACAAAGAAAAAAAATTCACAACAATCCTCTATCCACTCATCAGTTAATTAATTCTAGACCTGCAGGTCGGAGATCTTATCCGTGATGTCATTCCCACCGGCAGTGATCGCATTTTTCCCCTACTCACATCTGAAGATCTGATTACTAGAAGCCGCTTGGGGAAACTGCAGGACCTCACTAAGGCTCCTTACATAGCACCTTCCAGACCCACAACCTCTTGCATGTTCCAGCCACTGAGAGTTAGAGGATGTGGTCAAGAAGGTGTATGGTGTACTGGCCTTCATTAATCGAGGGATTGAGTTTAGGAGTCGGGAGGTAATGCTGGAACTTTATAAGACCCTTGTCAGACCCCACTTGGAGTACTGTGCGCAGTTCTGGTCGCCTCACTACAGGAAGGATGTGGAAGCTATTGAGAGGGTGCAGAGGAGATTTACAAGGATGTTGCTTGGATTGGGAGGCATGCCTTATGAAGATAGGTTGAGGGAGCTGGGACTCTTCTCCCTGGAGAGACGAAGGTTGAGAGGCGACCTGATAGAGGTTTATAAAATGTTGAGAGGAATAGATAGGGTGGATTCTCGGAGGCTATTTCCCAGGGCTGAAATGGTCGCTACGAGAGGACACAGGTTTAAGGTGCTGGGGAGCAGGTACAGAGGAGATGTCAGGGGTAAGTTTTTCACTCAGAGGGTGGTGAGTGAATGGAATCGGCTGCCGTCGGTGGTGGTAGAGGCGAACTCGCTGGGGTCTTTTAAGAGACTTCTGGATGAGTACATGGGATTTAATGGGATTGAGGGTTATAGATAGGCCTGGTAGGTAGGGATATGATCGGCGCAACTTGTGGGCCGAAGGGCCTGTTTGTGCTGTAGTGTTCTATGTTCTATGTTCTCGAATCAGCAGCTCCTTTCACAACATCAAGAAAAGTGTTGTTACTGAAAAGCCAGACTTTAAAACAAGAAAATGAAAATAGAGATTCCTCCCTCTGGCCTAGAACTTGTCCCAAATTGAATACCAATTGAAATAGAACATAGAACACTACAGCACAAACAGGCCCTTCGGCCCACAAGTTGTGCTGATCATATCCCTACATACCAGGCCTATCTATAACCCCCAATCCCATTAGATCCCATGTACTCATCCAGAAGTCTTTTAAAAGACCCCAGCAAGTTCGCCTCCACCACCACCGACGGCAGCCGATTCCACTCACTCACCACCCTCTGAGTGAAAAACTTACCCCTAACATCTCCTCTGTACCTGCTCCCCAGCACCTTAAACCTGTGTCCTCTCGTAGCGACCATTTCAGCCCTGGGAAATAGCCTCCGAGAATCCACCCTATCTATTCCTCTCAATGTCTTATAATGAGCTAGAAAAACCCTGAAACTGCAATTGCTGCTATCCCTGGGCTAAAACACCCTGTGGACCTGAAACCCTAGCATAGTGAGAGACCTGTTTTATGACTAGATTCTAATTCAACACCATTTTACCCTCCTTATCTCCTGCTTATGTGGATGAGGGAAGTGCAGTTGATGTGGGTTATATGAATTTCAGCAAAGCCTTTGACAAAGTCCCACGTGGGGGACTAATAAAGAAGGTCGATGCACGAAGGATACAGGGTAATAAGATAAAGTGGATTCAAAATTGGCTCAGTCGTAGGGGACAGAGGGTGGTGTCAGAAGGCTGGTTGAGTGACTGGAAGCCAGCGTCTAGTCGCATATCACAGGGATCTGTGCTGAATTCCCCTATTATTCATCATTTATACAAACAACATAGATGATTATTTGGGGGTCAGGTTAGTAAGTCTGTGGATGACACAAAGATTGGCCAGGTGGTTAATAGTGAGACTGAGTGTCTTGCGAAGATATAGATGGAATGGTCAAATAGGCAGATAGGTAGCAGATGGAATTTAACCCTGAAAAGTGCAAGGTGATACACTTTGGAAGGAGTAACTTGACAAGGAAATATTCAATGAATGGCATGACACTAGGAAGTTCTGTGAACATAAGAACATAAGAACATAAGAAATAGGAGCAGGAGTAGGCCATCTAGCCCTTCGAGCCTGCCCCGCCATTCAATAAGATCATGGCTGATCTGTTGTGGCTCAGTTCCACTTTCCCGCCCTCTCCCCATAACCCTTAATCCCCTCTCTTATCAAGAACCCATCAACCCGCTTCTTAAAAATATTTAGCGAGGCAGCCTCCACCACTTCAACGGGCAGAGAATTCCAGAGATTCACCACCCTTTGAGTGAAGAAGTTCCTCCTCAACTCCGTTCTAAACCGCCTTCCCTTTATCTTGAGGCTGTGCCCCCTAGTCCTACTGTCTTTTTTGAGCGGGAAGAGTCTCTCCACCTCTATCCTATCCATCCCATTCATCATCTTATACGTCTCAATGAGATCTCCCCTCATTCTTCTAAACTCTAACGAGTACAAGCCTAGTTTATTCAGCCTCTCCTCATAGCTCAATCCCCTCAACTCCGGTATCAGCCTAGTAAACCTCCTCTGCACTCCCTCCAGGGCCAAAATATCCTTGCGCAGGTGCGGCGCCCAAAACTGCACACAGTACTCCAGCTGCGGCCTCACCAATGCCCTATACAGCTGCAGCAAGACCTCCCTACTTTTATATTCAATCCCCCTCGCTATGAAGGCCAGCATCCCATTCGCCTTCCTGACCACCTGCTGCACCTGCAAGCTGGGTTTTTGCGACTCATGCACAAGGACCCCGAGGTCCCTCTGCACCGTCGCCTGCTGCAGTTTTTCGCCACGTAAGTAATAGTCCTTCCTACCATTCTTCCTACCAAAGTGGACCACCTCACACTTGCCAACATTAAATTCCATTTGCCATTTCCTGGCCCATTCGCCCAGCCTATCTAGATCCTTCTGCAGACTCTCCACACCCTCCGCACAATTTGCCTTTCCCCCAATCTTGGTGTCATCAGCAAATTTCGACACCCTGCACTCGGTTCCCTCCTCCAGATCATCTATATAAATGGTAAATAGCTGAGGCCCCAGCACCGACCCCTGGGGCACCCCACTAGTCACCAACCGCCAATCCGAATAGCACCCATTGACCCCCACTCTCTGCCTCCTATTTGACAACCAATCCTCTATCCACGCTAACACCCTACCCCCAACTCCATGTCCCCTGACCTTCTGCAATAACCTCTTGTGAGGTACCTTGTCAAACGCCTTCTGAAAATCTAGAAAGACCACATCCACCGGCTGTCCTCTATCCACTGCCCTAGACACATCCTCATAGAACTCCAGTAAATTTGTCAGACACGACTTCCCTTTAATGAAACCGTGTTGCGTCTGCCCTATCAAGCAATTCCCTTCAAGATGCCTCGCAATTTCCTCCTTAATGACGGATTCTAACATTTTACCTACCACAGACGTTAAACTAACCGGCCTATAATTCCCCGCCTTTTGCCTGGCACCCTTCTTAAACAACGGCGTAACATTAGCCGTTTTCCAATCTTCCGGCACTTCCCCGGAATCCAGCGACGTCTGGAAAATAATCACCAAGACATCCACTATAACCTGTGGAACAAAGGAACCTTGGCATGTTTGTCCATAGATCTCTGAAGGTGGAATAATAGGTTAATAGGGTGGTGAAAAAGGCATATGGCACACTCACCTTTATCAACTGGGGTATAGATTACATAGGCAGGAAAGTCATGTTGGAGTTGTATAGAACTTTGGTGAGGCCGCAGCTGGAGTATTGTGCACAGTCCAAGTCACCAGGTTACAGGAAGGATGTGAATCCACCAGAGTGGGTGCAGAGAAGATTCACCAGGATGTTGCTTGGGATGGAACATTTAAGTGATGAAGGGAGTTTGGATGGACTTGAGTTGCTTTTGTTGGAGCAGAGAAGACTGAGGGGCGACCTGATCGAGGTGTACAAGATTATGAGGGTCAGTCTTAGTTGAAGGGTCAGTCATGGGGGGGACACTGGTTCAAGGTGAGAGGCAGGAGGTTTGGGGGGGATGTGAGGAAAATCTTTTTTAGCCAGAGGGTGGTGACGGTCTGGAATGTGCTTTAAGAAGATGAGCACTTGGCACATTATAATTTTCAAGGCTGTGGGCTGAGTGCTGGTAAATGGGATTAGGTGGGAGATCAGGTGTTTCTCTCGTGTAGGTGCAGACTCGATGGGCTGAAGGGCTGCTTTTGTACTGGATGATCCTATGATTCAGAATTCTCATTCTATTGGCTTTATTCCTAATTTATCACATTTCACTCCCACAGTTTTTGAAAGGACGAAATCAAAGATACTTCATTGGAGAAAAATGTAACAGTTATTCAAAACCATTAAATTCAAAGTGTACATTTTGGGGAAGTTGTATTGAGTCACACACTGTCACTGATTGTTGGGCAAATGGTGTCAAAATGACAGCAAACAAAGTCACTAATGCCAGGGTTTGTAATTATTCAAAATATACACTCCAAATGTGGAATGGTGAGGCTGTTCAGTACATTAGCAAGGTAAAGAGTCTGAGTTTGCATGTTGCACGGTAGCTGGAACGATAGATAACCTGCACTCGATTTAATCTGAGTTGCTGCTGTGTAAGGTTTCTTTTATACAGAGAGTTTGAGGGTGATGGGACTGTCATTGATGAGATTGGAAGATAGGGGAGATTTGATAGAGGTGAATAAGGTGAGATGGGTATAGATAGAGTGAACGCAAGCAGGCTTTTTCCACTGAGGCTGGAGGAGGAAAAAAACCAGAGGGCATGGGTTAAGGGTGAAGGAGGAAAAGTTTAAAGGGAATATTAGGGGGGGGATTCTTCACACAGAGAGTGGTGGGAGTGTGGAATGAGCTGCCGGATAAAGTGGTAAATGTGGGGTCACTTTTAACATTTAAGAAAAACTTGGACGGGTTCATGGATGAGAGGGGTGTGGAGGGATAAGGTCCAAGAGCAGGTCAGTGGGACCAGGCAAAAAATGGTTCAGCACAGACAAGAAGGGCCAAAAGGCCTGTTTCTGAGCTGTAATTTTCTCTGGTTTCTATGGAAGTTCCTGGGAGATGAGTTTGCTGAAAACAGTACAGGTTCATTCATGACGGACGTTGTTTAGCACACATCACATGATGACAATCATATCAACCAAGAGTGAATGGTGGACCAGACTCAATGGGCTGAATGGCCTAATTCTGCTCCTGCATATTATTGTCTCACAGCACATTCCTCAAACATAAGAACAGGAGGAAGCCATTCAGCCCATTTGATCAGTTCCAGGTTGAACTGTATCCAACCCCATTTCACAGTCCTTTTACCCAACAAAAATATCTCTTAGACTTCCAGCGTGTTATATCTTTATAATGATATAAAGTCACTCATAAAGGACTGTGTAAACACATTGTGGGTCCATTTGTTAAGACTGGACACAATTGAACAGATGTAAACAGAAGGAAAGCTTAAAAGAATCAGCAGCAGAGCTGTGTACACTGTGCTGTGCTCCTAAAGTAAAACTGAGACTTGAATTTCCCTTCGAGTGATGGCACGCTGTTATCCCTGACAGGTATATTACAACAAACAGCGTCCGTGGAGGGAGAGAGTTCCAGGTTTCCGTTACCTTTTGTGTAAAGGACCCCGGAGTGACCTTGCTCTAGTTTTAACTGTGACCTTATCCCTTGTCCTGGAAATAGCCTCTCCATCTACTCTACTAATCCTTCCATCAGATTTAGCTCTTTGATCATCTATACTTAACAGAATTAATGCTTTGCAGCACGTCCTCATATTTGAACCTTGTATTATTGTGTGATATCCTTGCTGTTCCTCAAACTGAAGACTGCTCCAGCTGAGCAGTGATCTGTATAGTGGGGCACGGCTCCCTCCCCCGGTGTCCCTGCCTCCGGAGATGAAGTTTTCCAGTTGAAGCAGCTGATGTTTATTTGATATTATGGTTGTCTCTATAGTGTGGAATATTGTAAATATGACGATTCTACTCCAATAATATCTCCACATATAATGAAGACATTATTTCATGTATGTGTTAACATTCAGGCAGTAAGAGAGAATCTAACCATCATCCCTTGACGTTTAATGAGATCACCATCACTCAATTCCCCACTGTCAACATCCTGGGGGTTACTATTGACCGGAAACTGAACTGGACTAGAAGAAGGTAGGAATCCTGCAGTGAGGAACTCACCCCCTGACTCCCCAGAGCCTGTCCACCATCTTCAAGGCACAAATCAGGAGTGTGATGGAATACTCCCTATTTGCCTGGATGGATGAAGCTCCAACAAGAGGCTTAACACCACCCAGGACAAAGCAGCTCCCTTGATTGGCACCACATCTACATACATCCACTCCCTCCACCACAGTGGCAGCCGTGTATAGGCTGATACCGGAGTTGAGGGGGTTGAGCTATGAGGAGAGGCTGAATAGACTGGGCTTGTACTCGTTAGAGTTTAGAAGGATGAGGGGGGATCTTATTGAGACGTATAAGATGATGAAAGGGATGGATAGGGTAGAGGTAGAGAGATTCTTCCCGCTCAGAAAGGACAGCAGGACTAGAGGGCACAACCTCAAGATAAAGGGGGGGCAGTTTAGAACGGAGTTGAGGAGGAACTTCTTCACTCAAAGGGTGGTGAATCTCTGGAATTCTCTGCCCGTTGAAGTGGTGGAGGCTGCCTCGCTGAATATATTTAAGACCCGGGTAGATAGGTTTCTGGTAGGCAAGGGGATTAAGGGTTATGGGGAGAGGGCGGGAATGTGGAACTGATCCACTTCAGATCAGCCATGATCTTATTGAATGGCGGGGCAGGCTCGAAGGGCTAGATGACCTACTCCTGCTCCTTTATGTTCTTATACCATCTACAAGACACACTGCAGCAACTCACAGTTCCTTTGGCAGCACCTTCCAAACCCGTGACCACTACCACTTAGAAACACAAGGGCAGCAGATACCTGGAAACATCAACACCTGTAGCTTCCCCTCCTGACCTGGAAATACATCGCCGTTCCATCAATATCGCTGGGTCAAAATCCTGGAACTCTGTCCCTAACAGCACTGTGGATGTACCTACCCTTCAGGAACGGCAGCAGCTCAAGAAGGCAGCTCACCACCACCTTCTCAAGGGCAATTAAGGATGGATAATAATTGCTGGCGGAGCCAATGCCGTCTGCATCCCATGTAAAATAAAACACTGAAGTAAAAAGGGGAAAAGCTGGAAATACTCTGGCAGAAACTGGGCCAGGTTGAGATGTAACAGGTGAAATAGGGGACAGGGTGTGATTGTGTGGGGGAGAGGAGAGATTAAAGAATAAAAATAGGAATGGTGGTGCGGAGCCGATGGGATTAGTAATGAGACAGGAACCAGAAGATGTGTCTCGAGGGGGTGAGGATGATGGACAGCTGCCATCCAATTCCAATTTACTAAACTGAGCGCGAGTTCAACTCTCTCTGATCGGGGAGATTTCTGATTTATTGAGGCCGTTTAGTCGATTCTTTCAGGTTCAGGGTTTCTACCCTAACTGTGTTTTGCAGTGACAGTAACGCACTGTTTCCCCTCACTAACTCGACCAACCCCGGAGCTCGTGACCCATCAGCGACAGTATCTTTTTGCTTTGGTTTGATTTATTATTGTCACAAGTATTGGTATACAGGGGAAAATATTGTTTCTAGCACGTGATACAGACAAAGCATACCGTTCATAAAGTACATAGAGAAGGAAAGGAGAGAGTGCAGAATGTAGTGTTACAGTTATAGCTAGGCTGTGCCAACATTAAGGGCGTTCAAATGGTCAGTGGATAGGCACATGGATAACATTGGAATAGTTTAGGTTAGAGGGTCATTAGATTGGTTCCACTGGTCGGCACAACATCGAGGGTCGAAGGGCCTGGACTGCGCTGGAATGTTCTATGTTCTATGTGGAGAAAGATCAACTTAATGTGAGGTAGGTCCATTCAAAAGTCTAACGGCAGAAGCTGTTCTTGAGTCGGTGGGTACGTGACCTCAGACTTTTGCATCTTTTTCACAATGTAAAAAGGTGGGAGAGAGAATGTCCAGGGTGCGTGGGGTCCTTAATTATGCTGGTTGCTTTTCGGAGGCAATGGGAAGTGTAGACAGGTCAATGGATGAGAGGTTGGTTTGCGTGATGGATTGGAGCTACCTTCACCACCCTTGGTAGTTTCTGTCTCTGGCTCCCAGTTGAGTATGAAGATGGAAGTAGATGAGGGTCACGTGTGTTACATATTCCTGTCAACTCCAGCTCAGCAGACATCTCGAGTGATGGAGTTACTCAGTGTGTCTGGTAAAGGGTCTTCCTGTTCCCCAGCTGATGGGACGCTCAGGGGGGTACCTGCACAGCAACTAGTGCTGCTCTCATTCATTGTATCATTTCATCTCCTCCCCATAACAAGTTCAAATCTCGTCAAACTAAAACAGAACACCATCAGCTGAATGGGAACCACACACAGAGCTGGTTGCAGTGGATCACAGCTTCAAGATTGAAAAGACTTTGACATTATTAATATTTTGAGCATGAAACTTTGAAAATGAAATCCAATGAAAGAGTGTGACCTGCTATTTGTGTTTAGTATAATTGATCAAACCTAGGCTTGGATGGCAGAGTAATTAACAGATCAATAGCAGCGATCTCAGTAATGACAGACCTGTAACTACTGAATTGTGTTCAGACGATGTGATTATGCGGGGAGGTACTTCTGTACGATTCAGTCATCTGGGAGGATGCTGGAGGAGTTTGCAGGCTCTGTCCTGAGTTGGACAGATTTTCTCCTTTCCAGCTGCTTTTGTTAAAGGCAGTGATGTTCTGTTGGCAAGTGCTCCAGTAAACCCCAGCTGCACAAATAAACTGTAGTGGGTAGAATGGCTGGCACTGTCTCTCCACGCACAGTACAAAGGGTTGGTTTACTCAGGAACTTCAAGTAGCATTAAGAACTCCCAGCATTTCCGCCAATTGCCTTCAGGTGCTTGTTCTTGCCATTTCTTTCCTGGAGAGATTCACTAATTGAGGAAGTTTTTATCTCAAAGAGAAACATGTGCATTGACATAGTGCCCATCAGGATATTGCAAAGTGCCTCCTAACCAACGAGGTAGTGAAAAACAAATGGTTTAGTCCAGGAAATTTGCGCTTGGATATAGTTGGGGAAAGCTTGAGAAGAGTCACAGATGTGAAAGGGTGTGTATTGTTACGCAGTAGTTAGCGCTGCTCCCTCACAGTGCCAGGGACCCGCGTTCAATACCAGCCTTGAGTCACTGTCTGAGTGGAGTCTGCACGTTCTCCCCATATCTGCGTGGGTTTCCTCCAGGTGCTCCGATTTCCTCCAAAGGTGTGTAGGTTAGATGGGTTGGCTGTGCTAAATGCACAGTGTTCTGGGTACAGGGATGGGAGGTGGGGGCTTCGGTAAGATGGTCTTTCGGAGTATCAGTTCTCCAATGGTTTCCTCCTGCACTGGAGGGATTCTGTGGATACAGAGACATGGCTGCACAGTGACGAAGGCTCAAAGTTGTATATTCAAGCATACATGAGATTTGGAAAGGACAGGAAGCGGGAAAAGTTGGTGGGGTAACTCTGTTAATTAAGGAACAGATTGGGGGTGATTTTACCAAAAAAAGATTATAAGACAAGCAAGAAAACAGGAGAAATTCACACCATGTTTTGGAGGGTTGAAAATGGTATCTTATCTGACTCAAAAAATTAGGGCAAAGCTTGTTTCTCACCAGCAGAGGGAGTGGCAGAGCCGAACTTGTCCAGAAGCCGGCGCGGTGCAGCAGAGGGTGCCACTGCACTTGCTCAGTTCTCAGTGTTCCGTGAACACGGAAATCTGACAGTCACTCCTTCCCTGAGCTACTATAGAGCTTTGTAGCTGAATTTCCACAATTCACAATGTGGAAGCTCCACAATGGCTACTGCAGGATTCCATGGCTGATACGCAGTGCTAACCCCCACCGCTCTATGACCCATGTCTGAGCTGGAATAGTCAGATAACTGGCTCCTGAAATTTTTAGGGAGCAGAGTTCCTCGTGTGCAGTCTATCTCCCATTTACAGTCTCTATCCAGTCTCGAACCATGGCCCCTGTTACGGCCTTTTCCTTCTCTTCCACACTGTCTAATCCATTCTTATCGACTGTGTACCTGAGCGCTGTTACCTCATTAACCCAGCAGACACTGTTCCCTTTTTAATCAGATGCCAGCATCAGAAAAACACTCTCTCCCCTCTTATCCTCTCACTCTCACCCTCTCCCCTCAAACATAGAACATTCCAGCGCAGTACAGGCCCTTCGGCCCTCGATGTTGTGCCGACCAGTGAAACTAATCTAAAGCCCATCTAACCTAAACTATTCCAATGTTATCCATATGTTTATCCAATCACCATTTAAATGCCCTTAAAGTTGGCGAGTCCACAACTGCGGCAGGCAGGGCATTCCACGCCCTTACTACCCTCTGAGTGAAGAACCTACCTCTGACATCCGTCCTATAACTACCACCCCTTAATTTAAAGCTATGTCCCCTTGTGTTAGCCATCACCATCTGAGGTAAAAGGTTCTCACTGTCCACCCTATCTAACCCTCTGATCATCTTGTACACCTCAATTAAATCACCCCTTAACCTTCTTCTCTCCAATGAAAATCAACCTCAAGTCCCTCAGCCTTTCCTCATAAGACCTTCCCACCATACCAGGCAACATCCTGGTAAACCTCCTCTGCACCCTTTCCAATGCCTCCACATCCTTCCTATAATGCAGTGACCAGAACGGTACGCAATACTCCAAGTGCGGCCACACCAGAGTTTTGTACAGTTGTAACATGACCTCAGAGCTCCGAAATTCAATCCCTCTACCAATAAAAGCTAACACACCGTACGCCTTCTTAACAACCTTATCAACCTGGGTGCCAACTTTCAGGGGGCTATGCACATGTACCCCGAGATCTCTCTGCTCGTCAACACTACTAAGAGTCCTTCCATTAGCCCTATATTCTGTACTCCTGTTACTCTTACCGAAATGAATACCTCACACTTTTCCGTATTAAACTCCATTTGCCACCTCTCAGTCCAGCTCTGCAGCTTATCTATGTCCCTCTGCAAACTGTAACATCCATCCTCACTGTCTACAACTCCTCCAACTTTGGTGTTATCAGTAAATTTACTGATCCATCCTTCTACACCCTCATCCAGGTCATTTATAAAAATGACAAACAGCAGTGGCCCCAAGACAGATCCCTGAGGTACACCACTAGTAACCGATCTCCTGTGTCGATCAGACAAATTTGTGACCCTTGAGTCAGTGTGATTAACAAGTTGAGCAGTCGGGCACCCTTCATGTTCCTGTCACTGTGGCCCTTTGCCCTGGGTGGGGAGGGTGGGGGACAGTCCTTCTGCTCGGAGACCAATGGTGCCACTTTAGTGACCAATGAAGGACCTTTTATTGGTGCCAGGGCAGGTGGCGCGGTGCCACATGGGGAGACCATGTGGTGAATCCTGGCCAATCCCTGCAGGCTCGGTGTGTGAAGGGAATCCTGACTGGGGGGCACTCTGTGGACCATGGTGTGCCCCACCCCTCCAGAGGCACCACCTCGCTCACCTCCACCTATCACTACCCAACTGCTTTACCAGCACCTGCCCAACTGGCCTTCCGATTGACGGGGTCTCATCACTAACTGGGCAGGGGGGCGAACGGGAGCTCGTTAACTCCCACATTGGCAGAACATCCAGTCTGGGCAGCGCCACAGGCTGAGCAAGGCCTACCTGAGGCGTTACAGTCCGTTATCAGAGGCAGTGCCACCCAAACAATAATCCTGGCAAGATTTTGAAGCGAAGGATGTTTGGTGGGTGAAGGAGGTGTGAATTGAGCTGTGGGTGGGGTAGTTGGTGGCGTGTGGCATTGAAGGTACATTCATGGACCTTAAACACTTGGACATCTTGCAGCATCTGTTCCCTCTCCCCCTCACCCTCTCCCCCCTCACCCCCTCTCCCCTCCCCTCTCCCCCTCACCCTCTCTCCCCTCACCCTCTCTCCCCTCACCCTCTCCCCTCACCCTCCCCCTCACCCTCTCTCCCCTCACCCTCCCCCCTCACCCTCCCCCCCTCACCCTCTCTCCCCTCACCCTCTCTCCCCTCACCCTCTCCCCTCACCCTCCCCCTCACCCTCTCTCCCCTCACCCTCTCTCCCCCTCACCCTCTCTCCCCTCACCCTCTCTCCCGCACCCTCTCTCCCCTCACCCTCTCCCCTCACCCTCTCTCCCCTCACCCTGTCCCCCTCACCCTCTCTCCCCTCACCCTCTCTCCCCTCACCCTGTCCCCCTCACCCTCTCTCCCCTCACCCTCTCTCCCCTCACCCTCTCTCCCCTCACCCTCTCTCCCTCACCCTCTCCCCTCACCCTCTCTCCCCTCACCCTGTCCCCTCACCCTCTCCCCCTCACCCTCTCTCCCCTCACCCTCCCCCCTTCACCCTCCCCCCTCACCCTCTCCCCCCTCACCCTCTCTCCCCTCACCCTCCCCCCTCACCCTCCCCCCCTCACCCTCTCTCCCCTCACCCTCTCTCCCTCACCCTCTCCCCTCACCCTCCCCTCACCCTCTCTCCCCTCACCCTCCCCCCTCACCCTCCCCCCCTCACCCTCTCTCCCCTCACCCTCTCTCCCCTCACTCTCTCCCCCTCACTCTCTCTCCCCTCACCCTCTCCCCTCACTCTCTCTCCCCTCACCCTCTCCCCCCTCACCCTCTCCCCTCACTCTCTCTCCCCTCACCCTCTCCCCTCACCCTCTCCCCCCTCACCCTCTCCCCTCACTCTCTCCCCTCACCCTCTCTCCCCTCACCCTCTCTCCCCTCACCCTCTCTCCCCTTCACCCTCTCCCCCTCACCCTCTCTCCCCTCACCCTCTCCCCCTCACCCCCTCTCCCCTCACCCTCTCCCCCCTCACCCTCTCTCCCCTCACCCTCTCCCCTCACTCTCTCTCCCCTCACCCTCTCCCCCTCACCCTCTCCCCCCTCACCCTCTCTCCCCTCACCCTCTCCCCCTCACCCCCTCTCCCCCCCCCCACCCTCTCTCCCTCCCCTCCCCCCTCTCTCCCCTCACCCTCTCCCCTCACCCTCTCCCCTCACCCTCTCTCCCCTCACTCTCTCCCCCTCACTCTCTCTCCCCTCACCCTCTCCCCTCACTCTCTCTCCCCTCACCCTCTCCCCTCACTCTCTCTCCCCTCACCCTCTCCCCCCTCACCCTCTCTCCCCTCACTCTCTCCCCCCTCACCCTCTCCCCTCACTCTCTCTCCCCTCACCCTCTCCCCTCACTCTCTCCCCCTCACCCTCTCTCCCCTCACTCTCTCTCCCCTCACTCTCTCTCCCCTCACTCTCTCCCCCTCACCCTCTCTCCCCTCACTCTCTCTCCCCTCACTCTCTCCCCCTCACTCTCTCCTCCTCACTCTCTCTCCCCTCACCCTCTCTCACTCTCTCTCCCCTCACTCTCTCCCCCTCACTCTCTCCCCCTCACTCTCTCTCCCCTCACCCTCTCCCCTCACTCTCTCCCCCCTCACTCTCTCTCCCCTCACTCTCTCTCCCCTCACCCTCTCCCCTCACTCTCTCCCCCCTCACTCTCTCCCCCCTCACCCTCTCCCCCCTCACCCTCTCCCCCTCACCCTCTCCCCCTCACTCTCTCTCCCCTCACCCTAATTTGAGTGAAGATTATGGGATCCTGCAGCTATCTGCTCCTTGTCTTACTCGCCAAGTATCAGGAGAGGCCTCGGGCCCTTTGAGAATAAACAACACCCTCCCCCTGCCCACCTCCCGACCTCAGTCCCCCCCCCAGCAGTTGGGAAAAGCTTGGTGTGTGCCCTGACCCACTGCCAGCCGTTGTTCCCTGTTGCTCGCACCTTCCTGAATCCGGTCAGTGCACCCAGCAGTCACATCGTAACTCCCCGTTTCAGAGACATCTTCAGGTAGAGCTGCACCCACCCACTAACCCCCCACCACCCCCACCCACTAACCCCCCACCACCCCCACCCACTAACCCCCCACCACCCCCACCCCCAACCCCCCCACCACCCCCACCCCCAACCCCCCACCACCCCCACCCACTAACCCCCCACCACCCCCACCCACTAACCCCCCACCACCCCCACCCCCAACCCCCCACCACCCCCACCCACTAACCCCCCCACCACCCCCACCCCCAACCCCCCATGCAGTCTGAGTTATGACGGCACCGTGATGGGTTCTCCCTGCTGGACAGTGAGCTGATGTGGGGAGTGTTTTAATTGCTTTGCCTGTCTTGTATTATCCGTATCATAGAACATAGAACACTACAGCACAAACAGGCCCTTCGGCCCACAAGTTGCACCAATCATATCCATACCTACCAGGCCTATCTATAACCCTCAATCCCATTAAACCCCATATACTCATCCAGAAGTCTTTTAAAAGACCCCAGTGAGTTCGCCTCCACCACCACCGACGGCAGCCGATTCCACTCACTCACCACCCTCTTAGTGAAAAACTTACCCCTGACATCTCCTCTGTACCTGCTCCCCAGCACCTTAAACCTGTGTCCTCTCGTAGCGTCCATTTCAGCCCTGGGAAATAGCCTCCGAGAATCCACCCTATCTATTCCTCTCAACATTTTATAAACCTCTATCAGGTCGCCTCTCAACCTTCGTCTCTCCAGGGAGAAGAGTCCCAGCTCCCTCAACCTATCTTCATAAGGCATGCCTCCCAATCCAGGCAACATCCTTGTAAATCTCCTCTGCACCCTCCCAATAGCTTCCACATCCTTCCTGTAATGAGGTCTGTAACGATGTATCTTGTTACTGGACCTCCTCTTAGCAAAGATTGGGAGAGGATTGCTGATGTAACTGGCAGCTTTGGGACCTTTGGAAAGAATGAATTTGAGTGGGATACTGTGAGTTCACCACAGTCAGGGTGTCGAGCAGGCTGGGTAAGTACAGTCTCAACAGAGAGAAGAGGGGGAGATGAATTTTACATGAAGAGGTTAGAGTAGCAGAGGGCTGGTGTGTCAGATACCCAGACTGTTCATTGTCGTTACCAGCCAGCTGCCTCAGTGTTAATCTATACAATGCCTATTGTGGAGAAACAGGCCATTCAGCCCATCAGGTCTGGACTGACTTTCAGAAGGACCATCCCACCCGGGCCCTCTCCCCCACCCCTGTTCCATCACCGCTATTTATCATGGTTAATCCACCCAACCTATACACCCCTGGACACTAAGGGTAATTTAGCATGACCAATCCACCTTTAATCCGCACAGCTTTCAGACATGGTGAACGGTTCTTTGTTATGGATTGACTAACATGGGCCTATCTTTCCAGCCTTATTCAGGGTGTGTGGGGAGTAGTCGGAATGTTTAGACGATGACTAAATGTCACAACAAGGATCCCGTAACCCATCCTTGTGCTGCTGTAGTGTCCACCGTACCCGCAATATGGTGGGGGCAGCACAGTGGTTAGCACTGCTGCTTCACAGCTCCAGGGAACTGGGTTCGATTCCCAGCTCGGGTCACTGCCTGTGTGGAGTTTGCACATTCTCCTCGTATCTGCATGGGTTTCCTCCGGTTTCCTCCCACAGCCCAAAGGTTAGGTTGATTGGCCATGCTAAGATTGCCCCTTAGTGTCCAGAGATGTGTAGGTTAGAGGGATTAGTGGGTATAATATATGGGGTAGGGCCTGGGTGGGATTGTGTTCAGTGCAGACTCGATGGGCTGTAGGGTTCTATGATTCTATGGGTATCTCGATGAATTGGAGCAATGCTAATCCTTCATTTAAACACTCCCTCCTTTCCTGTGTCTACCATTCGCTGTGAATCTGAATGTGGTTTGACACAAATTTGGGGTTTGTAAATTCTTAAATAGAACATTTTTTTTAAAAAGCCTACGCTGTAATATGACCATTAGTAAATGGTCAGGAAGGTGGGGAATCCCTGCTGCCATGTGTTAATTGTTAAAACCTGTTTGAAGAGACTTTGTAAGGAGATTCTTTCCCTGTGTCACAGGTTGGATTTAATATCACACCGCACCAAAGCACATCCTTGATGGACATCTTGCAGCTGGGCCTGCAGAAGTACTTGGAGGATTTGAGCCACATTAGCTCCCAGGCTAGTAAAGAGTACGCCTTGGAAAAAGCTCTAAGCAAAATGGAAGCAGACTGGGAAGAAGTTAACTTTACGTTTGTCCGTTACAAAGATACTGGTGTCAACATTTTAGCTGCAGTGGATGATATTGAGGTGAAGTATATCAGCAGTGTTTTAATGGGGTTAGATTTGATACGTGGATCTGATACCTTCTGCACTGTGGGGGTTCAGTGGAAGTCTTAGGTTTCCTTGTGGTGGGAAGCGAGGGGGAACGCTTGTGATGGCAAGGAGAAAGCTGCAATTCTGTAAGTCTGGCGGACTCGGTGGGTTTACTCTTTACAATCTGCAGGCTTGAAAATGTAACTGGATTTGAGGCTAATCTTCAATAATAAGATGTGCCTAGAATAGAGATCACAAGAAGACCAAAGGCTGCAGCTCATTTAATCTATTCCTTACTGCAGTGCGAGTGTGTGTGTGTGTGAGTGTGTGTGTGTGAGTGTGTGTGTGTGTGTGTGTGTGAGTGTGAGTGTGTGTGTGTGTGTGTGTGTGTGTGTGTGTGTGTGTGTGAGTGTGTGTGTGTGTGTGTGTGTGTGTGCGAGTATTCCTGTCAGTTTCCCGTGATTAAATATCCCACTTTCTTCTCTGTAAAACGGAATAAAAACTTGTCTGAAACAGTTATAAGTTGTGTCCGGAACTGCACCTGGTACATTTAATTAGATTCCATTTCAAATTAGCTTAATTACCTGAGTATCAGTCCTTTTGTAACAAAACGGGGAGGGAGAAAAAAACAAGATAATACAATCCAAAATTCTGCTGCAGAAACACTTGATTAATTCTTATTCAGTTGTTCTGCTTTACAATACTAAGTACAAGGAGCTCTTTGTTGCAGGTACCTGATAGAATTATCTGATTCCAATGTATCCAAAGAGGTTTTACACAGGGAAAAAAAGGGGGGTTTAAATTGCTTGCCTTGAAGTTAGCTTTCCATGGTTTGGGCACTTGCAGTAAATAATCTGCATTGTGCCAGATAAAAGCCTGAAGCTTATTTAAATCTCATGTGGGTAGATTTAATGATGTGGAGATGCCGGCGTTGGACTGGGGTAAACACAGTGAGAAATTTGACAACATCAGGTTTAGGTCCAACCGATTTATTTGATAGTAAACTCAGAAGCCTCACAAGTCTGAGGTCAGAACTCCCCATTCACCTGACGAAGGGACTAACCCCGAAAGCTTGTGAGTTTACTATCAAATAAATCAGTTGGACTTTAACCTGGTGTTGTCAGATTTCTTACGGTAGATTTAATCGCAAAGATTCTGTGATCTTATTAAGAAGAAGATGTGAGAATTTAAAACTGTAAAAGGAACAATGTGGAAAGTATTGAGATGAGATTCTGCGTGGCAGGAGGTTTTTTCCCTAGGAGTTTTTTTTCACAGCTAATCATTCTATAAACTGCAAATTTAGCTCCAGGTTCAAACTTATCTCTTTATTTCACCTTATTCTTGGCATCAATTCAGGTCCATAATCTGTGAATCTAATCTATTTTTCTCAGGTTTTACTGGAAGATCACATTGTGAAAACTGCCACCATGAAAGCTTCTCCCTTCATTGAGCCCTTTGCAAAGGAAATGTCAGCTTGGGAATCAAAGCTGGTAAGTTAGTTTCAGGGAGGCTCTTGTTGAATTTAATTAGTGTCTGGATTTTTGTTACATCCCACGCCTCGGTTTTTTTGTTATTTAGCAGCGTTCACGCTTCAGTAACTTTCAGCTGATGTAACTTCTTCAACTTGAGCTGCCGGTGGCTCTCCTGTGGGAGCAGCGTGACATACAAACTGTTAAACTGCTCCAGCTTTCACTGTGAGAGGCTAAACTAAACAGACACTGAGTAAGAATCATCCGTGTGAGACTGACCAAGGATCTCTCTCTGCCTCATCAACAAGGAGGGAATGTCAGGTCTGGGAATGGTGTGGGATGAGGGTTTGTCTCCTGGAATCTTGTGGGATAGAGTGAGCAGGAACAGGTGTGTGTGGGGCTGTCCCCCCTCTCTGTGTAGTCGCTGTGTTTTTACTTGTGGCAACATTTCCACTCTCTCTGTCTCTCTCTCTGTCTTCACAGTGGCTGATGCACAATATCCTGGAATCTTGGCTCCGTGTCCAAATGGGTTGGATGTACCTGCAGCCGATATTCAGCTCTGAGGATATCCACAGTCAAGTCCCAGTGCAAGGAAAAATGTTCCAAGTGGTGGACTCATATTGGTAAAGGATTCCTTTTGCGAAAATATAGAAAGGGATGGCTTTTCCTGTTGGAGGGCGGAGAGATTTTATATTTGACTTTAATTGATGTTTAATTTGATTTTACTTTCATCCAGAATAGCCATTGTTTTCTCCCCACCTGTGAGTGGCAGGTTATTCTTATCTGTTCACTGCACACAGGGAAATGTTTGCGAGCCTGATCGTTGTTCGTTTAACATTTTGAAGGCTGATTCAAATGAAATCTCCACCAGCAGGAAAAATTTCAGCGGTGATAAAACAGTCAGCTCCGTTTACATTGAAATGTTTAACATCACACCCCAGTGTTTTCCCCTCAGTCTACGGAGATTGATTTTGCTTTTTAAACTCACCCAGCAGACCAGGCTCCTTGTGTGAGTCGAGCTCAGAGTCCAGCCGGCTGAATTGTTCCTCAGGGATGCAATTAGCAATACCGAGCTCCCAGGTTGTAACGTGAGCCTGGTGTATGGCAAAAGGGTGCAAGCTTAATAACAGGAAGAATATCTCTTTTAATTACTCAAATACTGGACTTGAAAATATGACAAAGGAAAACAAAACAGGACTGGGGGGCACAGCCTCAAAATAAGGGGGGAGGGGGCAGTTTAGATCGGAGTCGAGGAGGAACTTCTTCACTCAAAGGGTGGTGAATCTCTGGAATTCTCTGCCCGTTGAAGTGGTGGAGGCTGCCTCGCTGAATATATTTAAGTCACGGGTAGATAGGTTTCTGATAGACTAGGGAATTAAGGGTTATGGGGAGAAAGCGGGAAAGTGGAACTGATCCACTTCAGATCAGCCATGATCTTATTGAATGGCGGGGCAGGCTCGAGGGGCTAGATGGCCGACTCCTGCTCCTATTTCTTATGTTCTTATGTTTAACAAGTCTTTTAAAAATAACCTATTTCATTGATCTGTTATTCTCACTGACAAGCTAGTGTGGTCTTACTCTATTTTTTCAAATTATCACAATCGGGTGGCACGGTAGCACAGTGGTTAGCACTGCTGCTTCACAGCTCCAGGGTCCTGGGTTTGATTCCCGGCTCGGGTTACTGTCTGTGTGGAGTTTGCACATTCTCCTTGTGTCCGTGTGGGTTTCCTCCGGGTGCTCCGGTTTCCTCCCACAGTCCAAAGATGTGCGGGTTAGGTTGATTGGCCATGCTAAGAAATTGCCCCTTAGTGTCCAGGGATGTGTAGATTAGAGGGATTAGTGGGTATAATATGTAGGGATATGGGGGTAGGGCCTGGGTGGGATTGTGTTCGGTGCAGACTCGATGGGCTGAAGGGCCTCTTTCTGCACTGTCGGGTTCGCTGTTCTAAAAATATTAACAAACAGTGCTAGATTTTGTCACTGAAGGATGCAGAGACCTATTTCTCACCCCAGGGCTGTCTGTCTGTATGTCCCGAGTAAAGCCTGATACAGCTCCAAACCATATTAGCACCAGAAAACATGAATGTCCAATATTACCACATCCACAATGGGCAGTGGTTCTGACATAGAATCATCGAACCCTACACTGCAGGGAGAGGCCCTTCCAGTCTGCACCGAACACAATCCCACCCAGGCCCGACCCTCATATATCATACCTACACATCCCAGGACACTAAGGGGCAATTTTTAGCACAGCCAATCAGCCTAACCCGCACATCTTTGGACTGTGGGAGAAAACCAGAGCACCCGGAGGAAACCCATGCAGACACGAGGAGAATGTGCAAACTCCACACAGACAGTGACCCAAGCCGGGAATCGAACCCAGGACCCTGGCGCTGTGAAGCAGCAGTGCTAACCCACTGTGCTACCGTATATACTCTGTGTAGAACAGTGTGTATCAAGGAGGAAACTTGGGTGGATGTAAAAGATTCCATGGTACAATTTGAAGAAGCTCTCTGCCCTGTTCCTGGACAATATTTAACCCTCAGCCAGCATCACTAAGAGTAGGTGATGTGCCCATTTATCATATTACTGCTGGGATCTTGCTATGCACAGATTGACTGTTGTGTTTCCTGCACCGTAACAGTGAGTCGACTTCAATAAGGCTTCCTTGGCAGTAAAACACTTTGAGTTATGTGGATCTGAGAAGCACGATAAAACTACAAGTCTTTCTTTCTTCAGGGAATGAGGAATTTACCGGAATTCTCTACCCAAGGGCTGTGGAAGCTTATCTATTGAGTATTTTTAAATGTGTGACTCAAGATTTCCATATACCAATGACAATACTGTGGGGAAAGGGCATCGGAGTGGATTACCAATCACGAGTGGCACAGGGGTTAGCACCAGGGATCCAGATTCGATTCCCGGCTCAGGTCACTGTCTGTGTGGAGTTTGCACATTCTCCTCGTGTCTGCGTGGGTTTCCTCCGGGTGCTCCGGTTTCCTCCCACAGTCCAAAGACGTGCGGGTTAGGTTAATTGGCCGTGCTAAGAAATTGCCCCTTAATGTCCAGAGGATTATCAGGGTAAATGCATGGGGTTAAGGGGATAGGGCCTGGGTGGGATTGTGGTTGGCGCAGGCTCAATGGGATTCTATGATCATATTGAATGGTCGAGCAGCTCGATGGGCTGAATGGCCTAATCCTGTGCGTATCCATTTTTTAAACAGAGCCAGCCGCAATATTCCAGCCAGTTCCATTCACATTGATATCAAAAGCCATGGAATGAGCTGGATTGGCGACCAGCTGACCAGCCTCAGGGGTCCAGTCTCAGTGATGTTGTGTGAGAGGCGGGAGATATTTTCATCCTGGTCTGTCCCCTGACTATCTCCAAACTGCAACAGACTTAAATCAACTACAACCTCAATTTCATATTGTCCAAAGTGTGAAATGTGAAGAAATCACCTTCAACTTTGCACATGATTAAAGTGTATATTCCTGAGCATTGCTTATCCTGAGCCTTACTGCAGGTGTGTTTACAATATTCTATTCTGCATCGATAGATTTCCAGTCTGGAACAATTGTGGAACACAGTAAGAGGTCTGACAACACCAGGTTTAAGTCCAACCGATTTATTTGATAGTAAACTCACTAGCTTTCAATGTTTCCCTCTTCGTCAGGTGAATGGAGAGTTCTGGCCTCAGACCGAGCATATAAAGCACAGACAGTTTACAGATTACTGATTAGAATGTGAATCTTTACACCTAACCTGCTGTTCAAGTCTTAAAGTGGCCGACAATGTGTGTGGAAGGAGCACTGATCACAGTTTAAAGAGATGTGTATTGTCTCCAGACAGTACAGTGAGTGAGGTTTTGCAAACCCAGGCAAGTCACGGGGGTTACAGATAGTGCGACATGAACAGCCTCAACAAGGATCTTGGGTTCATGTCGCACTATCTGTAACCCCCGTGACTTGCCTGGGTTTGCAAAACCTCACTTACTGTACTGTCTGGAGACAATACACATCTCTTTAACCTGTGATCAGTGCTCCTTCCACACACATTGTCGGCCACTTTAGGACTTGAACAGCAGGTTAGGTGTAAAGATTCACATTCTAATCAGTAATCTGTAAACTGTCTGTGCTTTATATGCTCTGTCTGAGGCCAGAACTCTCCATTCACCTGACGAAGAGGGAAACCTCAAAAGCTAGTGAGTTTACTATCAAATAAATCGGTTGGACTTTAGCCTGGTGTTGTCAGACTTCTTACTGTGTTTACCCCAGTCCAACGCCAGCATCTCCACATCATGACAATTGTGGAATGCAGTTATTTAAACCATGTCAGTGTGCAGCTTATTAAATGTCTGCACTGTGACGGGTGATGGACTTTGAATTCCAAGAGTCAGTCGATTAATGGCCTCTTTCTCTTGTCTTCATGTTGCACTATCCTTAATCTGGTCATCCATATTGAGGCACCAAATCCTGGGTGCTCTCACTGCAGCGGTTTTTAATCAGACTGGAGGACAGGGGGTGACCCTCCGTGTGCTGGGTGGTAGTGGGGGGAGTGGGGGCTGCTGAATTTCCAGCAGGATTGAGTCGATAGAGGGAAGGCCCACTACTGCTGATAGTAACCCAGTGAAGAGCAGGGTGGCCTCCCCACACTGGTAGCTCGCGAACAAACCCTGGTGCCTGGGAGGGGATGGGGCTGGTCGCCTCATTCAATCACTTAGTCCCTGATTGCAACGTCAGGAAGGGGACTGACCCCCTACTCCCCAACTAGCCCAACCCCGTGATCCCCTCCCAACATCACTGACCTGTGCCTGGGAGTCACGATGTGGAGAGGCCGGCGTTGGTCTCACAACACCAGGTTAGAGTCAAATAAGACTTTAATCTGGTGTTGTGAGACTTCTTACTGTGCCTGGGATCCAGCCATGACACTAGGCCAGGGCTGGCTGCCATACCAACAGCAGAAACCGCCTCCCCAGTGCCACTGTTGTGAAGTAGGATAGTCTCTGGCTGGCTGCCGAATGGCCTCCTTCCGCACTGTAGGAATTCTATGAGGATTCTGTGAATGGTCGAGCAGCTCGATGGGCTGAATGGCCTAATCCTGTGTGTATCCATTTTTTACACAGCCTGTGCTGAGTATTTAGTGGATGTTAGAGAGCCAGCCACAATAAACCACCCAGGGAGGCCAGATTTCGGCCTGGTGATCTGGGGGAAGGCCCCGCTGCTGTCCACTTATGTGCCTGTGTGGACGTAAGGTGTAGGGGGCAGGGGTGGTGTGGGACTCTCTCTCTCTCTCTCTGCGGGTTGCTGTCTCGGGGCTGAGACTCTCCTCCCGTAAATACCAGCCAGTGTGGCCTACACAGGAATTCGATTCATGCTCCTTGTGTTGGTCAGATGTCACTCACTTCATGACCATCCCAAGGATGAACATGTAAATACCAGCTGGTATTAATCGATGGGGAATTTCAGTCACTAATGACCACAGCAGGAAGTGTCATTCATTAAACACAGATAGAATTCTCACTGACACGTCACTGAAATAGCACCGAATGATGCGACTGTGACACTGGCGATGGAAACGCTCTGAAAACCACATGGGTTTGAGAAATAATAAATCATCTTCAGGCACAAAGCAGAAAGATTTGTCAATCATGCAACAAGATGCAATTTATTTTCAACATTTGGCTGAAAAGGACTAAGGTGCATTCTGAAATAGGTTTAGTTACGGCAGTCCTTTGGGTTTAATATTCCTGGCTAGGATGTTTTTTCTTGACAGGAAGAGTAAGCTGCCTTAATTTATCTGTTGCTGCTTCACGAAGAATTACAGAGCGCTCGTCACCAACTCCCCTGCTGCTCTCGGTTTTGTTTGAGCCACTGCAGAGAGCCATTGATGTCAGAACAGTCTCAAAGCTTCAGACTGGAAAGAAAGACTTGCGTTTATATAGCACCTTTCACAACCTCCCCATTGGAGAGTTAAAGACCGGGAGTTTCTGTAAGGGGGAACTGATTCACAGCATCATTTCAAACCCTCACTACAAGCAGGATCTCTGCTACATCCTGTAAGGGGGTTCCTGCTAACACCATCTTGGTATAGATTCTTCATTATTTCCCAGTTGTGGTTTGGCAGGCCCCAGTATTTTAATATCTTAAAACAAGCTAAAAGGATTGAACTCAATAATAGAAACCTGCTCTAAGCCAATTAACCAAATTATATTTGGCCTTTATAGCGAGGGGGATTGAATATAAAAGCAGGGAGGTCTTGCTGCAACTGTACAGGGCACTGGTGAGGCCGCAGCTGGAGTACTGTGTGCAGTTTTGGTCGCCGCACTTGTGGAAGGATATTTTGGCCTTGGAGGGAGTGCAGAGGAGGTTTACTAGGCTGATACTGGAGATGAGGGGGTTGGGCTATGAAGAGAGACTAAATAGACTGGGTCTGTACTCGTTGGAGTTTAGAAGGATGAGGGGGGATCTTATAGAGATGTATAAGATAATGAAGGGGATAGATAGGGTAGAGGTAGAGAGATTCTTCCCGCTCAGAAAGGATAGCAGGACTAGGGGGCACAGCCTCAAGATAAGTGGTGGGGGGGGGGGTGCAGTTTAGAACGGAGTTGAGGAGGAACTTCTTCACTCAAAGGGTGGTGAATCTCTGGAATTCTCTGCCCGTTGAAGTGGTGGAGGCTGCCTCACTGAATATATTTAAGTCACGGGTAGATAGATTTCTGACAGACAGGGGAATTAAGGGTTATGGGGAGAAAGCGGGAAATTGGAACTGATCCACTTCAGATCAGCCATGATCTTATTGAATGGCGGGGCAGGCTCGAAGGGCTAGATGGCCTACTCCTGCTCCTATTTCTTATGTTCTTATGTAAAAACACCATTTTTCTGAACAGCTTCTAATAGAAAGTTTCAAATAGCTGTCTCAGGATAAAATCACTCACATCCAGAACAAATGCTGCTTTTTACATTCCATTTACCTATAATTTGAGAGAGAGAATGGCCAGCTGCATATGTTTTTACACCACTCCCGGCTGATTTGTTAACATGGGTTTAAAGCTGCAGTGAACTTTCACACTATTGTTTTGTAGCAGTGGGTTTTCAGTCAAAGTTATAGTTACTGAATTCAATCTGTTCTGTCTGCTTCACCAGGAGGCTGATAATGGAACAGTCAGTGAAGGGGGCCAACGCAATGCAGGTTATCTCACAGCCGCAGATACTGGATAAGCTGAGAGAGTCAGAATCGCTGCTGGATGACATTCAGAGTGGCCTCAATGGGTACTTGGAAAAGAAGAGGCTTTTCTTCCCACGGTAAATGAGAATCAAATCTCTCTCTGACTTTTATCACAGGGCTTGGAGCTTGTTTCATTTTAATGAGTTTTTTGCTGGCGGTTCTCCTCCTGCTCTCAGATTTTTCTTCCTCTCTAATGACGAGCTGCTGGAAATTCTCTCCGAGACAAAGGACCCGCTCCGAGTCCAGCCTCATCTGAAGAAATGCTTTGAAGGGATTGCACAGCTCACCTTTAATGTGGAGAAGGAAATCACCCACATTGAGTCTGCGGAAGGTGAAAGAGTGGAGCTTGTTCATCGCGTCAACCCATCCAGAGCCAAGGACCTGGTGGAGAAGTGGCTGTACGAGGTGAAGTGTCTACTTTAGCTCTGCTTTGTTCGGTTAGCTGGAAACGTTTACACCGTCACAGCCCAGGTCCCCACTAACACCACACATTGACTGTTTCAGTGTGAGGCAATATTCCACCTTCTGCAAAGGACACTAAATAATATCCACCTCGTATTACATCTTAGATGTGTGGCTAAAAGCGCTCAAATCAAAACTTAATCCTGAATGACTCATAGCTTGGGCTGTTTCCAACATCAACAAGAGAAAGAATAAGAAAATCAAAGAGAGGGCATACAAAATATTAACAAGCAGGGTTATGGGAAACCCAGAGATGTTTTACCGGGATATAAAGAGAGCAAAAAGACAGCTAAGGAAACAGAGGGACCTATCAGAGAAGAAGGGAACTTGTGTGAAGGTGCAGAGGATCATGAACCATAGAACCCTACAGTGCAAAAAGAGACTGTTCGGCCCATTGAGTCTTCACCAAACACAATCCCACCCAGGCCCTACCCCCATATCCCTACATATCATATCCACTAATCCCTCTACAATCTTCATAGAATCCCTCCGGTGCAGAAGGAGGCCACTTGGCCCACCGGGTCTGCACCGACCACAATCCCACCCGGGCCCTATCCCCGTAACCCCTTAGCTAGTCCCCTGACACTAAGGGCCAATTTAGCATGGCCATTCAACCTAACCCGTACATCTTGGGACCATGGGAGGAAACCAGAGCACTCGGAGGAAACCCACGCAGACACGGGGAGAATGTGCAAACTCCACACAGACAGTCACCCAAAGCCAGATTCAAACCCGGGCCCCTGGCGCTATGAGGCAGCAGTGCTAACCACTGTGCCACGCAATCAACTTATCAATATTAAGACCAACTTAATATTAGGCAACTCCATTCAAAGGTCTGACAGCAGCAAGGTAGAGGCCACCCTTGAGTTGGTTAGTACGTGTCAGGAGTGGAATCGAATTCTCCCCACTTGCCTGGGTGAGTGCAGCTCCAAAAACATCTAAGAAAACCTACACATCCCTGGACACTAAGGGGCAATTTCTTACCATGGTCAATCAACCTAACCCGCACATCTTTGGACAGTGGGAGGAAACCGGAGGAAACCCACACAGACACGAGGAGAATGTGCAAACTCCACACAGACAGTGACCCGAGCCGGGAATCGAACCCAGGTCCCTGGCGCTATGAGGCAGTAGTGCTAACCCACTGTGCTACCATGCCACCCACTGTTGAGAAGAGATTTAAATAAATTGTTGTGTTCATGTTCTTGTGGGAAAGGGAGGGTGCAGATACAGTAATCCAGGAGGAGCAGTGTGAAATATTGGATAAAACAGCCATAATGAGAGGGGAAGTGTTCGAGGAGTCGGAATCCTTGAAAGTGGATAAGTCGCCAGGGCCGGATGGATTGTTCCCTAGAGTGAAGGAGGCCAGGGAGGAGATAGCAGATGCTCTGAGGATTATTTTCCAACTTCTATTAGACACAGGGGAAGTGCTGGAGGAATGCAAATGTGGTTCTGTTGTTTAAAACGGGTAGGAATGTTAGTCTTACTTTGGTGGTGGGAAAATTGTTAGAATCAAGCCTGAGAGATAGGAAAATCTGTCAGTTAGAAAGGTAAGGATTACTTAGGAATAGTCAGTATGGCTTTGTCCAAGGAAAGGTCATGACTTATAAAATTTGATTGAATTCTTTGAGGAGGTGATGAGTCTCGATGAGTGGATGTTGTCTATACGGATTTTAGTAAGGCACTTGACAAGGTCCCACATGGCAGACTAGTCAAAAAAGTAAAAGCCCATTGGATTTAAACAGAGATGACCTAAAGAGAGTGTCCCTGATGGGTGTACATGAAGCATATGAAGGCAGCAACAAGGGCTGATGGTTAAAAGAGCTGGTATCAGGCTGAGGACTGTGGGAGCTGAAGGGGTTGGCAAACTGATTGGCAAATTGGATCCAAAGTTGGCTTAGTAACAGGAAACAAAGAGTAACGATCAATGGCTTCCCTCGCAAATGGAAAACTGGCCCCGTGTGGGGATTCCTGCTGTTTGTTTATATATTAACCATTTGGACTTCAGCGTGACGGGCACAATAGGGAAATTTACAGACAATACAAAAGTAATATAGAGGATAGCTGTACATTGCAGAATGATATAGATGGGTTAGTGGAGTGGGAAGGAATGTGGCAGATAGAGTTCAACTCGGATAAGTATGAGGTAATGCATTTCAGGAGGTCAAACAGGAGAAGGAAATACATTCATTGAGGGCTGAAGGCGCTGTACTGCGCTGTAATGTTCTATATAAATAGGAATATACGGAGAGGGATAGATAAAGTGAGAGATCTTGGTATGTAAATGCACAGACCCCTGAAGGTAGCTATACAGATACATAATATTGTAAAGAAGGCGTATGGAAGACTCTACTTCATTGGCAGAGGTACAGAATATAAAAGTAGGAATATAATGATGCAACTGTGTAAGATACTGATGAGGCCACACTGGAGTGTTGTGTGCAGTTCTGGCCACCATTTTACAGGAAGTAGTGTTTCCTCTGGATAGATTGTGGAGAAGATTTACCAGAACGTTACCAGGTCTGGAGAATTGTAGCTTTGAGGAGAGATTGAATCGGTTGGGGTTGTTTTTCTTGGAACCGAGGCTGAGAGGTGGAACTGAACCACAGAAACACGACAGCAGAGAAGGAGGCTATTTCGCCCATCTTATCCATGCCAGCCCAAGGATACCCAGGGGGCCTTTCTCATCCCACCTCCCTGCACCTGGCCCAGAGCCCTGTCACTTACAGCACTTAATGTGCAAATCTTTTAATAAGTACCTGGATCTGCAGTAAACTACAGGCCTCTGGGCTGGGTGCAGGAAGGTGGGATTAGAAAGGGTATCCAGGTGTTTTGTTAGTTTATTTATTCGTGTCACAAATAGGCTTTTGTTAACACTGCAATGAAGTTCCTGTGAAAATCCCCTAGTCACCACACTCCGGCCCTGGTACACTGAGGGAGAATTTAACACCTAACCTGCACATCTTCCAGACTGTGCGAGGAAACCCCCGCAGACACGGGGAGAATGTGCAGACTCCACACAGACAGTCACCCAAAGCCTGGGAATTGAACCCAGGTTCCTGGCGCTGTGAGGCAGTGAACAAAGAAGAACAAAGAAAGAACAACACAACACAGCACGGGAAACAGGCCCTTCGGCCCAACGAGCCCGTGCCGCCGTCCCATTGTCTCAGTGACCTATTCATGATTTTAGTCTACGCCTAATGTGCCAGGATCAGGGAGGTCCAATTTAGGGACAATTTGTTACCCAATCAATCAGCCTAAAAGCACATCTTTGGGGGATGTGGGAGGAAACCGGAGCACCCGGAGGAAACCCACGCAACCACGGGGAGAACGTGCAAACTCCCACAGACACAGGCCCAAATCCATGTGTCCGCACAGCAACAGAGATAGTCTCTGAGCTGTCATGTTGCCCTCGAGATGGTCCAGTTTAAGCACACTAACGACATGAAGCAATAGGCAACTCCCGAAGCAACGTCCAAGAGCAGCCCACTACAACCTGCCGCATGCATGCCCCTTGCTGGACTTAAATGCCTGTGGAGACAAAAAAATTCATTATTAAACAGACAAAGACTAACATTCCTGAGGCAAAACGTATTCCCAAGCCTACAATGTTTAGTAAGGCCTACTATATCCCCCTATATGTAGCCCGCTCATGTGGCTGTCTAAGTGACTCTTAAACAACCCTAGCGTGCCTGCTTCCACCACCTTACTCGGCAGTGCATTCCACACCCCCACTACCCTTTGCGTGAAAAACTGCCCTCTAATATTTGTCTTATACCTAGCCCCCCTCACCCTAAGCCCGTGACCACTCGTTCTATCCATTTCTAATAACGGAAAAAGCTTACCACCATTTACTCTATCTATCCCCTTCATAATCTTATAAACCTCTATTAGATCCCCCCTCAGCCGACGTCTCTCAAGGGAAAACAGCCCAAGTTCATTCAATCTTTCCTCGTAAGACAGCCCTTCCATACCAGGCAGCATCCTGGTAAATCTCCTCTGCACTCTCTCCAGGATCTCTACATCCTTCCGGTAGTACGGCGACCAGAACTGGACGCAGTACTCCAAGTGAGGCCTAACCAACGTTCTATACAACTGCAACATCAGACTCTTACTCTTATATTCTATACCCCTTCCTATGAAGGCTAACATACCATACGCTTTCCTCATCACATTCTGCACCTGCACCGACACCTTCAGGGACTTGTGCTCTCCACTGTGCCACCGCGCTGAAGGATCAGCATGGGCAAAGATGGGCTGAATGGCCCCTCTTGTGCTTTATCATTTCTAAATTCTGTAGTTCTATCTGATTTATGAAAGGCTTCAAATAAACTTGATGCAATTCGGTGACGTTCGCCCATATGATTGTGTGTGTGATAATTGAACATTGTCAAGGGTAATGTTCAATTAAACTTGAGGTCATTCTTTATCTTTCTAACTGTTTGATATAGTCCTTGCTGCACAGTTGCTGAACAGTCAGAGAGGACAGTATCGTTGTACACGACCTCACTGTGTCGTGGCGCTGGGTTACTGCGATTAACTGTTTAATCATTATCTGAGCCTCTGTAAATTCCTCTCCTCGTCCTTTGCTGGTTGGGAGTCAATGTGAAATGTTGATAACCTGAGAGACAATTTTCACATGTAACACCCACTTTACATCAAAGTCCAGGAGTGACTGAGACACCAGGTAATCAACAGCACAAAACCCATGACAGCAAATCCCCGAATTTCCAGCCTACTGTAAACTCCACCTGTCCCCTTGAGGATTACACCCCAAGGAAATCTAATTGTGTGCAAACTGAATGGTCCAAATTTAATTCGAAACTAGCTGCACTGCCATTCACTCTTCGCTCACTGTTCAGCAACAGTGAAATTATATTGGATAGGGATCTTCCAGACCCACCCACACGCTGTCGGTACTCTGGTCCTGTCAAAGGTCAGCGGGTCCCGCCACAACAGGGGGTCAGGAAATCCTGGCCTTAATTTGGGGAAGAGAAACAAGTGATTATTAATTAGGAGTTTGCACATTCTCCTCGTGTCTGCATGGGTTTCCTCCGGGTGCTCCGGTTTCCTCCCACAGTCCAAAGATGTGCGGATTAGGTTGATTGGCCATGCTAAAATTGTCCCTTAGTGCCTTGAGATGTGTAGGTTAGAGGGATTAGTGGGTATAATGTGTAGGGATAGGGGGGTAGGGCCTGGGTGGGATTGTGTTCGGTGCAGACTCGATGGGCTGAATGGCCTCTCTCTGTACTGTAGGGATTCTCTGATTCTATGGAGGCATAGAATATTCCAAGGGGGCTTAATAGGGTAGATGCTGGGAGGGTGTTTCCATATCGGCATGATGGCACAGTGGTTAGCACTGCTGCCTCACTGCGCCAGGGACCCGGGTTCAATTCCCAGCTTGGATGATTCCTGTGTGGAGTTTGCACGGTTTCCCCCAGGTGCTCCAGTTTCCTCCCACAGTCCAAAGGACATGCTGGTTAGGTGCATTGACCATGCTAAATTCTCCCTCGGTGTACCCGAACAGGCATCAGACTGTGATGACTAAGGGATTTTCAGAGTAACTTTTTACTAAACTTTTAAACTCTGGTGCGACCGCACTTGGAGTACTGTGTGCAGTTCTGATCCCCACATTAAAGGAAGGATGTGGAGGCTTTGGAGAGGGTGCAGAGGAGGTTTACCAGGATGTTGCCTGGTATGGAGGGGAGGTCCTATGAGGAGAGACTGAGGGATTTGGGGTTGTTTTCACTGGAAAGAAGGCGGCTAAGAGGGGATCTTATAGAAACATATAAGATGATTAGAGGTTTAGATAGGGTGGATAGTGATAGCCTTTTTCCTCGGATGGAGAAAGCTAGCACGAGGGGGCATAGCTTTAAATTAAGGGGTGGTAGTTATAGGATGGATGTCAGGGGTAGGTTCTTTACCCAGAGGGTGGTGAGGGATTGGAATGCCCTGCCTGCTGCAGTTGTAAATGCGCCTAGTTTGGGGGCGTTTAAGAGATTGGTGGATAGGTTTATGGATGGAAAGGGATTGGTTTAGATTAGTGGGTCATTGTTTTTTAACTGGTCGGCGCAACATCGTGGGCCGAAGGGCCTGTTCTGCGCTGTAATGTTCTATGTTCTATATGTTCTATAACTTCATTGCAGTGTTAATGTAAGCCTACTTGTGACATGAATGAATAAACTTGAAAAATTTAAGACAGATGAGAAGGAATCTCCACACTCAGAGGGTCACTAGTCTGTGGAATTCCGCCCCCACCACACACACACACATACACACACACACACACATACACACACACACACACACACACACACATACACACACACACACACACACACATACACACACACACACACACACATACACACACACACACACACATACACACATATACACACATACACATACACACACACACACACACACATACACACACACACACACACACACATATACACACATACACATACACACACACACACACATACACACACACACACACACACACATACACACACACACACACACACACACATACACACACGGCAGTGGAGGCTGGGTCATTGAATAGATTGAAGACTGAGTTAGAGAGATTGTTGGTTGACGAGGGAGTTGTGTTCTGGCGAAGAGACAGGAAGGTGGAAATGGGGCCAGAGTCAGATCAGGCCTGGTCTGATTGAACAGCAGAGCAGAGGCTGGAAGCACCTACCCCCCACCCCCCCCAAAAACCACCGGCCCCCCCCCCACTGCTATTTTGTAAGATCTTATGATTGAATCTGATAGCTAAACGGATTGGACTCAGAAAAATAGCTTCCACTTGTTGGGAAGATCGGCACTCAGCCAAAACAGTGAGATTGTCTAATAAATCCAGTAGGGAATTCTCTGACCCAGTGAAGGGAAGTCATTGCCACAAGTGGTTGAGGAGACACGGAGAGAGGTCAGAGGGAAAGGGATGAACGACAGAGTGAGAGGAAGTTTGTGTTGATAGAGTGTAAAATACCAGCAGATGGCCGTTAGACTGAAACATCACAAAACTCAGTTTAAACCTTCTCAGATTGGTAACCCGACAGAGTTACAGACCCTCACCCCTGCCGTCACGGGACCCTGTCCCCCCACCCCCTCCACACCACACCCCACCGCCATCATGGGACCCTGCCCTCCCCCCCAACCCCCTCCACACCTCACACCACCCCCCACCCCCCTGCCGTCACGGGACCCTGTCCCCCCACCCCCTCCACACCACTCCCCCCCCCACCATCATGGGACCCTGCCACCCCCTCCCCACCATCACGGGGCCCTGCACCCCCCAACCCTGCCCCTCCCCACTCCCCCCACCACACCGTCATGAGACCCTGCCCCCCGTCCCCCCCCCCGCTGTCACAAAACCCTGCCCCCTCCCCCCTGCCATCATGGAACAATACCCCCACCCAACCTCCCCTCAACAACCCCCCCCCCCACCACAACCACCCCCCCCCCGCCCCACCCCCCACCAACTCCCCCCTGCCATCACGGGACCCTGCCCCATCTGCTGTCATGGGACCCTGCCCCTCTCTCCTGCCATCACGGGACTCTGCCTCCCCCACCCCCCCGCCATCACGGGACCCTGCCCCACCATCCCCCCCCCCCCCACCCCGTCACAGGCCCTCCCTCCTACCATAACGGATCCCCTTTCCAACCCACCACTTCTGAAATGACCCACACCCAGCTCTGAACCACGTAAGGAGGCACAGGGCAGGTGCCCAGAGCTGGGTGGAATGGGTTTGGTGGAAGGGAAAGTGTGATGGTGGAGTGAGAATTGGAGAGGTTGAGGGAAGGCTTTTCAGGGCTTGTGGCCTTGGTGGTTGACGGTGCATCCATTGATGATGAGCTGGGGAAGTGAGGAATGCACAAAGACAATATTTGGAGATCAACAGAGATTCCTGGAGGGATGTGGATTGGAGGATATTACAAAGATAAGGGAGATATGGGGAGAATTGGCAGGATCTTGTTGAGATATTGGGATTTCCAACTAGCAACTGGACAACCAATGAGAGACCCATGCTGCCTCTTTCTGGGAAAGCCTATTGAACACGAGCCAATCAGGCAGTGGTAAAGCCAGCAAGAGACCCAGTAGGCTTACATTAACACTGCAATGAAGTTACTGTGAAAATCCCCGAGTCGCCACACTCCGGCACCTGTTTGGGTTCACTGAGGGAGAATTTAGCACGGCCAATACACCTAACGGCACGTCATCTGGAATATGGGAGGAAACCGGAGCACCCGGGGGAAACCCACGGGGAGAACGTGCAGACTCCACACAGAAAGTGACCCAAGCCGGGAAGTGAACCTGAGTCCCTGGCGTCGAGGCCGCAGTGCTGACCACTGTGCCACCGTGCCAGTGTAGTTACTGCTGGAAGGGCAGCCATGGGGGTCCCAGGATTGGGCAATGACCCAGGCCACAAGTAATGTGAAAGGAAGGATTTTGTTGGGTGGGTATCACGGGTGGGTGAGGAGGGGGGGGGGGGGGGGGGCGGGGGTTAGGCAGCAAGGGCAGGGGCGAGGCTCTCTGCAGCACCCGTCTCTCTGCCCAATATCAAGTCCTTTGATCAGTAATGAATGTTTACGATCAATCAGCCCCAGCTGACAGGGTACCGTGGGGATGAGTGAGGTTATTGGAATGAAACTGAGTAAATGGGGTCTACATTTTCTGGAATAAAGAAGAACGAGAGGTGATTCTGAAGGGGTTTGGAAGGGTAAACACTGGGAGATTGTTTCTATTGGGCGAGGAATCGAGGACACGGGGCACAGTCTCAGGTCCATCATTTAACACCCAGATCGGAACAAATGTCTTTGTTCGGGGGTTTTGGACCTCTCTACTTAGGTTTGATGATGCTGCATCATTTAATATATTTAAAGAATAGACAGAGTGTGGTCTCTCAGGGAATCGAGTGAAATAGCAAATGGGTAGGAGGTAGAAACATAGAAAAACTACAGCACAAACAGGCCCTTCGGCCCATAAGTTGCGCCGAACATATCCCTATCTACTAGCCTTACCTGTAACCCTCTATCTCACTAAGTCCCATGTATTCATCCAAAAGTCTCTTAAAAGTCCTGATCGAATCCGCCTCCACCACCACCGACGGCAGCCGATTCCATTCACTCACCACCCTCTGAGTGAAAAACTTACCCCTGACATCTCCTCTGTACCTGCTCCCCAGCACCTTAAACCTGTGTCCTCTCGTAGCGATCATTTCAGCCCTGGGAAATAGCCTCCGAGAATCCACCCTATCTATACGTCTCAACATTTTATAAACCTCTATCAGGTCGCCTCTCAACCTTCATCTCTCCAGGGAGAAGAGACCTAGCTCCCTCAACCTATCTTCATAAGGCATGCCTCCCAATCCAGGCAACATCCTTGTAAATCTCCTCTGCACCCTCTCTATAGCTTCCACATCCACATATTAAGGCATAAGATCACCATTGATCATATTTGCCAAGTTCTTGTGTGTTTCAACTGCAGTTGAGTGGGACTGAGAGGGAGCTCCACAACAAGACAGTAGTGGTCTCGGTAATGGAGAGGACATAGGATCAGAAACTCAAATAAAACAAGCAGTCTGATCCCGTCTCAGACCAGGAGACGGATTGATGGATGTTGGGCTTTGATGTGGCAGGTATTGATGATGCAGGATTAGGACGCGCTGTTTGATGAGATGGTTGAGAGAGATCGTGGTGAGGTTGACCTGGAAGTCATTAGTTGGATGTCACACAGTTCCCATCATTCTTAGACCTTCAAACAGCCTCCCAACTTCCCAGCCCTGTCGTTCCTGAAACATCCTCTTGTTGCTAAGTGACAGACCACACATTGCTGCTATACAAATAGTTTAAAAGACAGTCATAGAGGACCAATGCCCTGAGCGTTGAGGATTATATTAACAATGAAGGTGATTGAAGCTCAATAAATTCAGTCTAGTGTGTAAATATATCTATTGCTGATCCTTAAAAAACAAGGAGTACTGTGTGCAGTTTTGGTCGCCGCACTTGTGGAAGGATATTTTGGCCTTGGAGGGAGTGCAGAGGAGGTTCACTCGGCTGATACCGGAGATGAGGGGGTTGGACTATGAAGAGAGACTGAATAGACTGGGTCTGTACTCGTTGGAGTTTAGAAGGATGAGGGGGGATCTTATAGAGACGTATAAGATAATGAAGGGGATGGATAGGGTAGAGGTAGAGAGATTCTTCCCGCTTAGAAAGGATAGTAGGACTAGAGGGCACAGCCTCAAGATAAGGGGGGGAGCAGTTCAGATCGGAGTTGAGGAGGAAATTCTTCACTCAAAGGGTGGTGAATCTCTGGAATTCTCTGCCCGTTGAAGTGGTGGAGGCTACCTCGCTGAATATATTTAAGTCACGGGTAGATAGGTTTCTGATAGACAGGGGAATTAAGGGTCATGGGGAGAGAGCGGCAAAGTGGAACTGATCCACTTCAGATCAGCCATGATCTTATTGAATGGCGGGGCAGGCTTGAAGGGCTAGATGGCCTACTCCTGCTCCTATTTCTTATGTTAACATCGAAAGAAATAAACTGTCAGAATCATGACAAATAGGAATCCAGTTATTTAATTATTAGTCAGTCATCAGGACAAACTGCAAGAGTTTTGTGGTACTCTAACCCCCGATGCCCAACACTGTTGTAGGAACATGAAGGTCAATAGTGAAAGCTGAACATTATCACTGGTGAATATTTGTTTTTTTTTAACTCTCGTACCAACTGGAATGTCGGCAATTCTCTCGGCCGAGTATTTAAGACCAGGGTTTTGAAATGGATTTGTTACAGTCTGTGTTCTGGTGACTGCCCCTTTATTGAGTTCAATTTTGTGATTTTCCATTGGGAAGAAGGAGGAAGAACTCCTGTTCTTGGGGCAGCACTCTCACACTGTCCAGGGAATGATGAGACGGGCTCTGGAAACGCAGCAGTGGGTTGTGGATTTGTTAAACGGTGTTATTCCGGTGTAGCAATCAATGCAGTTTGAAAATGCTCTTATGCAATGGAACACAAAATGACCCCTTACTTTTAAAGAAGAACGGATACCAAATGAAGAACACAGTCAGTGTCTCCAGTGGTGAAGATGGATTCGCTGGGGTGCTTTATGGCTTTTTATTCCTATGTGATTGGGATACAGTTGTACATAGGGGTAAAAACCATGGAATACTCAGTGACAGACTGCAGGGTACGCCACGGGGAATATTCCAAACCGTGCTACAGATATAAACTGTCTTCAATCATCGATTCACAACCAACCCATCTTCAATCAGGGTATCTGTAATAAACAAGGATTGTAGTAACACTTGCAATGTGAGATCTGTAAATTATCAAACCAGCTTGACCTGATAATCTGTGTCATTCACACTCGTACCGAGGCATTTGCTCACTAGTTAATTATTCTTTAATCATCTTTTTGTTTAGTTGGATTAGAAAGGTGTTTTCACAATTTGATTTGCTCTTTTTTAATGGCATCCCGTTTAAAAAGTGCGTGTGTTTAAATTCAAATTATCTTGATCCGTTGTTCTTAGTTGTGAAGGCCCTGGCTCACTGCTAACGTTAAAGCTAGCCAGTTCCTCATTCTTACAGTGAAGTGAAACATACCAGAATCATTCTAGTCCCAACAGGGTGTGGCTGAGTGTTAATGGAGTCAGTCTGAGCACTGAGGGGGTGCTTTGCTCCTGGACGACACGGTAGCACAGTGGTCAGCACTGCTGCTTCACAGCTCCAGGGACCCGGGTTCGATTCCCGGCTCGGGTCACTGTCTGTGCGGAGTTTGCACATTCTCCTCGTGTCTGCGTGGGTTTCCTCCAGGTGCTCCAGTTTCCCCCCACAGTCCAAAGATGTGTGGGTTAGGTTAATGGGCCATGCTAAATTGCCCCTTAGTGTCGAGGGATTAGTGGGTATAATATGTAGGGATATGGGGGTAGGGCCTGGGTGGGATTGTGTTCGGTGCAGACTCGATGGGCTGAAGGGCCTCTTTCTGCCCTGTAGGGTTCGATGAATGTTTTCTTTTTTAATTGAAATTGCTTTAAATAAAGCTGTGTGTGTGAACCGAGCTCTGTGCGCTGCTCGCTGACTGCGTCTGATGGCAATTTGGAGAAGAATGTTCAGCAAATATTGAGACAGATTCTATCACCGTCAAACATGAATGAAATAATTCCCCCGCGAGCCACTGTAAAAATCACTGCTATCTACAATAACAAAACAATGCAAACTCCACTTTTAGTGCAATCTGATTGATTTGATTAAAGGAATTATACTTCAAATCCCCAACTCCTGAATCTTGGGCAGTAGCTAGTGCTCTCAATACAGAGCTGTGTGCACATAGATTCAGTTATATATAGAACATTCCAGCGCAGTCCAGGCCCTTCGGCCCTCGATGTTGCACCGACCAGTGGAACCAATCTAATGACCCTCTAACCTAAACTATTCCAATGTTATCCATATGTCTATCCACTGACCATTTGAATGCCCTTAAAGTCGGCGAGTCCACAACTGCTGCAGGCAGGGCATTCCACGCCCTTACTACCCTCTGAGTAAAGAGGGTATATATGGGACAGGTGACTTTGCCAATGACCTTGTACATCAAGAATGCTGGTTCCAACCTTTCAGAAGACATTTCTGAAAGCATTGAGATCCAGAAATATACCTGCAATGATTTATTTTCCTGTAATAATTCACAAACTGCTGACATGTATTCCAAGGCTGTGTTTTTGGCTGAGGTTCTGTATCAGGATCCTACAGCGCATGGCTGCACCCCAGGTAGACCAGGCAAGGATTTTGGAATCTCCTAATTCTACAATTATTTGTACATTGCCCAGGATCATTCCCATCGCAGTCAGAACCAGGTCTGATACTGAACTGGAGCTCTTTAAGTAACACAAGCTAAGCTGGTCTTGGTCAGGTAGCTCACACCATCCCACTGTTCTGGACCTTCTCACTGCTGAGCGGGAGGCCAGGAATCTTGTTGTGGTAATGTGTAAGGACCAGGATAAGGACATCCTAAACATTTCCATTCCGTTTTGCTGTCTGTTTAGTGAGCTTGATTATTATGTTTTGATTTCCTTGGATGGTGACGGCTAACACGAGGGGTCATAGCTTTAAATTAAGGGGTGGTAATTATAGGATGGATGTCAGAGGTAGGTTCTTTACTCAGAGGGTAGTAAGGGCGTGGAATGCCCTGCCTGCAGCAGTTGTGGACTCGCCAACTTTAAGGGTGTTCAAATGGTCAGTGGATAGGCATATGGATAACATTGGAATAGTTTAGGTTAGAGGGTCATTAGATTGGTTCCTCTGGTCGGCACAACATCGAGGGCCGAAGGGCCTGTACTGCGCTGGAATGTTCTATTAATTTGTGGGACACAGCGTCACTGGCTGGCCAGCATTTATCATCCACCACTAGTCGCTCCTGAACTGAGTGACCTGCTAGGCTATTTCAGAGGGCAGTTGAGAGTCAACCACATTGCTGTGGCTCTGTGTAGGCCAGAGCGGGTAAGGACGGCAGATTTCCTTCCCTAAAGGGCATTAGTGAACCAGATGGGTTTTTTCGACAATGGTTTCATGGTCATCAGTAGATTCTTAGTTCTAAATTGAATTTAAATTCCACCACCTGCCATGGGATTCGAACAAAGAACAAAGAACAAAATCAGCCCGGGAAACAGGCCCTTCGGCCCAACGAGCCCGCGCCGTCATCCCAACACCACCAGTCCCCCCCTCCACCCACAACCCTTGTCAAATGTTTTATGGCCATCCAGATTGAGGGGAGACTAATTTAGGGACAATTTGTTACACCAATCAGCCTAATAGCACATCTTTGGGGTGTGGGAGGAAACCGGAGCGCCCGGAGAAAACCCACGCAAGCACGGGGAGAATGCGCAAACTCCCACAGACACCGGCCCAAATCCATGTGTCTGCACAGCAATCAGTGATAGTCACTGAGCTGTCGTCTTGCCCAGTATCTGGGTCCCCAGAAAGTTAGCCGAGTTTCTTGATTAATTGTCCAGTGATGATACCACGAAGCCATCACCTCTCCCTTATTCACCAAGTGTAATAAGATGTTCTGATTGTCAGGAAGAATCCAGTGTCCATTCGGGGAAACAGTCTGCTATCCTTACCTGGCCCGGTCTATATGTGACTTTAAGCCCTCCAAAATGTCCTAACAAATCTCTCAGTTACATTTTCGCCACTTCTTTCTCAGGGGATTAAGATAAACAATAAGTACTGAGCTTTTCAATTCACCCACAAATTAAAATTGATATTTAAAATCAAGTTTGCTGATGACACCACTGTAGTGGGTCGGATCTCAAACAATGACAAGACAGAGTGCAGGAATGAGATGGAGAATCTGGTGAACTGGTGCAGTGACAATAATCCCTCCCTCAATGTCAACAAAACAAAGGAGATTTTCATCGACTTCAGGAAGTGTAAAGGAGAACATGCCCCTGTCTACATCAACAGGGACCAAGTAGAAAGAGTCAAGAGCTTCAAGTTTTTAGGTGTCCAGATCACCATCAACCTGTCCTGGTCCCCCCCATGCCGATACTATAGTTAAGAAAGCCCCACCAATACCTCTACTTCCTCAGAAGACTAAGGAAATTTGTCATGTCCGCTACAACTCTCACCAACTTTCACAGATGCCCCATAGAAAGCATCCTTTCTGGTTGTATCACAGCTCGGTCTGGGCTCCTGCTCTGCCCAAGACCGCAAAGAACTACAAAATGTTGTGAGTGTAGCCCAATCCATCACGCAAACCAGCCTCCCATCCATTGACTCTGTCTACATTTCCTGCTGCCTCGGCAAAGCAGCCAGTATAATTAAGGGCCCCACACACCCCGGACATTCTCTCTTCCACCTTCTTCCATCGGGAAAAAGATACAAAAGTCTGAGGTCCCGTACCGACCGACTCAAGAACAGCTTCTTCCCTGCTGCTGTCTGACTTTTGAATGGACCTACCTCGCATTAAGTTGATCTTTCTCTGTACTGTCGCTATGACTGTAACACTACATCCTTTACTCTCTCCTTTCCTTCTCTATGAATGGTATGCTTTGTCTGTATAGTGTGCGAGAAACAATACTTTTCACTGTATCCTAATACATGTGACAATAATAAATCCAAATCAGAATGGTGATGGAACAGGATTCCTAATGGAAATGACGAGAGGTGGAGGAGATACTAACAGCCATTTCAAGGTCATGTTTTATCCTGGTTCCCGGATCCCCTCCAGCTCCAGACATTGGATGAATGTTCTTGTCTTTCCTTCGATGTTAGACGATTCTAATTTAAAGGTTGACGCTGTCTGCACACTGATGAACTGAATACAATGTTCAGCTGATCAGACTAATAGAATATTAAAATAATAATTACTTTCACATTAAAATAATAATTACTTTCACGTCTGGGTTAGTCATCCTAAGCAGGAGCATTACTATTAAAAACAACATTATTGTGAGATAATTAGGTGAATATTGTAACTGGATATTATCTAAATTATGAAGACATAGGTTGGAACTGATTTAACATTTTAAGCCCCAGATAGTTCAGCTTAGGAATGTACCTTTGCTTTCATTCTCAGGATATGGGAGTGTTGACAAGGACAAATATACTCACTGAATATATTTAAGTCACGGGTATATAGGTTTCTGATAGACAGGGGAATTAAGAGGAGAAAGCGGGAAAGTGGAACTGAGCCACGACAGATCAGCCATGATCTTATTGAATGGCGGGGCAGGCTCGAGGGGCTAGATGGCCGACTCCTGCTCCTATTTCTTATGTTCTTATGACAGAATTTATTGACAATCTTCATTGTCTTTGAGAAGACGGTGGTGAGACTCTGCAGTCTATGTGGTGTAGGTACACACGCACAGCTACCAGAGAGAGAGGTCCAGCCAGATCTGTGAAGCAAGTCAGGATGGTGATGGTTATTCTGTTTAGTTGTCCTTCTCCTGAGCAGAGGAGATGTTGAGGTGAGTGTTGCTCCCAGTGTTGCCAGACCCAGGAATCTCTTCCTCAGGCAGACCCTCCCTCCTTCCTCCCATCTCCCCTCTCAACTGTGCCAAAATGATCTCAAAAGTGTTTTGAACATAGTAATCTGCGATTCTGTCTCAGTTTCCATGGAAACCATCAATGACCTTCCTTCCATCATAAGGTCAGGATGTTTGGCAATGATTGTACAATGTTCAGCACCATTCACAACCCCTCAGATACTGAAGCAGATCACGTCCAATTGCGTCAAGACTTGGACAATATCCAGGCTTGGGCTGACAAGTGGCAAGTAACATTCAAGGCACACAACTGCCAGGCAATGACCGCCTCCAACCAGAGAATCTAACCCTCGCCCTCTGACATTCAATGGCATTACCATCACCGATTCCCCCACTGTCAACATTCTGGGGGGTTACCATTGCCCACACTCCAAGAATACAACAAATACTTTGGTCACTGGCCAACATTCCTCCCTCACCCATCATTGCCTTTGAATGGAGTCACCCCCATCGCTGTGGCTCTGGAGTCACATGTAGGCCAGACTGGGTAAGGACAGCAGATTTCCTTCCCTAAAGGACATTAGTGAACCAGATGAGAGTCATCACTGGATGATTTTTTAATTCCAGATTTATTCAAATTTTACCATCTGCCAACTTGGGATTTGAACCCAGTCCCCAACGCGTAACTCTGGGTCTCTGGATTACTATTCCAGTCAGCAGTCCAGTGACAATACCATTACGCCATTGCCTCCCCACAAGAGCAGATCAGAGGCTGGGAATCCTGCAGTGAGTAACTCACCCCCTGATTCCTCAAAGCCTGTCCAACATCTACAAAGCACAAGTCAGGAGTGTGATGGAATATTCTCCGCACTGCAGGGATTCTCCAAACCTCTTAAAGCAGCACCTTACAAACCTGTGACCACTACCACCTAGAAGGACAAGGGCAGCAGACAGATGGGAACCACATCACCCGGAGATCCCCCTCAGGAGGTGAGTTACTCACCGCAGGGTTCCAGCCTCTGACCAGTTCTTTTGGCCACAGTATTTATATGGCTGGTCCAGTTTGATTTCTGGTCAATGGTAACCCCCAGGATGTTGACAGTGGAGGATTCAGCAATGCCATTGGATGGCAAGTGGAGATGGTTAGATTCTCTCCTATTGAAGGTGGTCATTGCCTGGCACTTGTGTGATGCAAACATTACCACTTGACAGCTGTGAGGGACTAGATCAAAAACTACAAAGTACATTATGAAATTAGACTAGATTCCAACCTTTTTTGATTTTGATATTAGTGTGAGCATACAGTGTTTCATTCCGGGTCTGATTCTATTCACCCACTAGCTTATATTAAAATAAACTTGATTTAACCATACTGTTTAACAATAGCACGTAGAATTAGCTCTTACCAATTGAAATACTTAAATATGACAATGTACAATTATTAACTGCTAACTATTAGTTCCAATTTAAGCGATATCCCTCAGACATAAACTCCTCTTCTGAAATAATTAGCAAAACTGATGTCTGCGAGTCTTCCAGCCTGTTAACCCCTCTGGACAGAGATACAGAGAGACACGTCTTCTGACTGTCAGACAACAACCTCCAAAGAAAGACCTATCTTCAAACAGCAGAAACCCAGAAAAATCGGAGGGAGAAAACACCGCTTGCCTTTTGCAGATCCCTGGAGAGATACCTATTTTCTAGCAGACCCCAGGCTTCAGTTTCCAGAGAGAGAGAGAGAAAGGGAGTGAGAAAGAGCTACTGCTCCTTTCAAATTCAAACAGTAACTGCCTGCTTGCCTCTCTGTAAGCCTAGTTCCACCCATTCACCTGACTTTCTTTCTCTCACCAATCAATCTAGTTAAACCATACCGTGAAAGCCCAGGGGACAACCCTAAAAGTTAATTAACTCAGATTAAAACAAACATCCTAGTAATTAGGAACAATTATTCCTCTACATGCTCAATATGTGGTTTGCAGTTTGTGGATAATCAGCACCGTAATCAGAGCTGAAATATAAAACAGTCTCTTCACAAAAAATGTGACATACATGCATTTCTTAAAGGCACAGTATCATCACACCTCTCCTCCGAAGAAAAAAGAGTCATCAATATGCAAAAGTGGCGTGACTTTTCAAAACCTCAAGTTTCACACTAAACGTGTGCAAGTATAACAGCAGTATAGCTAGTTCCATCCTTCTCTTCCACCATTGAACATTCCCCCTGCTTCCATCAAAGTTATAATAAAGCACCATAATCAACTCCCCTTCCCTGTCTTTTCTGGACACCTCGCTGTTGTTCAGTTCCTTTCCTTTTCAAAAAGATCCATCAGGCCTTGATCCTGTTTCAATTCCAAGTCCAATTTTGTCATTATGATTATAAGGCAGCTCTGGTGATGCCCTCAGAGAGCTGGGCAGGATCAGGAGGATAAAACTCCACATTGAATACAAACTGCCACAAACCACTTTGGATTTGCTTTTTAATTTCCTTCGCTGAATTCAACCATTTCTTTTGATTTTCAGAGTGCCAAAATGTCAAACCGAAATAATCTTTTTCTAGAAATGATCGGCGCAACTTGTGGGCCGAAGGGCCTGTTTGTGCTGTAGTGTTCTATGTTCTATGTTCTAAAGTTGAGTTGCTCACAGACTTTGTCAAAGAGACTTTCTCAACTTCACATGTGTGTTCAAACCTATCCAGAAGGGTCACTTTATCCCTTCCCTTTTTAACTGATCTTAGTTCCTCTGTCAGGTATCGAACTCCCCCTTCTGTTGTGAAATGGTACACTCAACATTCTTTCCAGAGTCTCCAATTGTGTAGCTTTCTGTTCTAATGTACTTTAGTAATTTGTTTGCTAATTCTGGATCTTCATCATCATTTTCTACATATTCTTTGGTAAAAGAATGTAGCAGATTGGCTTCAGATCCCGTCGCAATCATCATTCCAGCAATCACTGTGGTAGTTATACTGCTGTGAAAACCATCAAAACTTATTTGAACATCAGCTCTAGACAGTACTGTTTCCCTGGGTATCCATGTCTGTGCAAGCTCTATAGATTCACTATTCCAGCAATTCATTTCAAATGATAGTACTGTTTCATCAAACAGCCTTACTTCATGTTGTTGTCCTTCTCTTTTGTCTGCAGTAGTACCATATTCCTGCTGCTCAATCTCCATCTTGAGATCACATATGACTGCTGCTTGATCTACAGTTTTATATATATTACAAACAGCAGAGGTCCCAGCACTGATCCCTGCGGAACACCACCAGCTATAGATTTCCATTCTGAAAAACACCCTTCCGCCACTACCCTCTATAACCAAGCCAGTCCATTCTCCATCTAGCCAGTGCATCCTGAATCCCAGGTGATTTTATTCTTTGTACCAGTGGGACTTTGTCAAACACCTTACGTCCATGTCAAACGTCCATATAAATTACATCCACAGTCCTTCCCTCATCAGTTTCTTTGTCAACTCCTCAAAAACCTCAATCAAATTGATGAGACATGACCTTTCCTGTATAAAATCATGCTGCTGTCACTAATTTACCCATTTTCCTCAAAATGTGCATATATAAGGGTATAGATGGAGTAAACAGTGGTAAGCTTTTTCCTAGGTTGGAAACACACATTACAAGGGGCCACAGGCTTCGGGTGAGGGGGGAGAGGTATAACACAGATTTTAGAGGGAGGTTTTTCACACAGAGGGTAGTGGGGGTATGGAATGCTCTGCCAAATAAGGTGGTGGGGGCAGGCACGCTGGAGATGTTTAAGAGTTACTTAGAAATGGCACATGAGTGGGTTGGAGATGGGAGGATATAGGAGATTGTTTTGAATAAGGTTCAGGAGCCTTGGGACGTCCCTGGGAATGTAAAAGGATGCGGTATGATACTGATGTTTTTCTCTTTTAATCCACAGGCGATTCGGTCCACCTTGTTGTCCAACGAGGAGCATACACGCGATGGGTTGTACGAGGGCTGCTCTTGGTTGTTTCGAGAATAGCCTAGTACTTCACGTTGTTAGTGTGTGCTTAAACTGGACCAGATACTGGGCAAGACGACAGCTCAGTGACTATCACTGATTGCTGTGCAGACACATGGATTTGGGCCAGTGTCTGTGGGAGTTTGCGCATTCTCCCCGTGCTTGCGTGGGTTTCCTCCCACACCCCAAAGATGTGCTATTAGGCTGATTGGTGTAACAAATTGTCCCTAAATTAGTCTTCCCTCAATGTGGAATGCCATAAACAATAGACAAGGGTTACGGGTGGAGGGGGGACTGGTAATGTTAGAATGGCGGCGCGGGCTCGTTGGGCCGAAGGGCCTGTTTCCCGGGCTGTTTTGTTCTTTGTTCTTTGTTCTTTATCTTGTCCCTAAGTATCTTCTTCAAAAGTTTCCCCACCACTGACATCAGGCTCGCCGGCCTATAATGTCCTGAATTATTCTTGCTTCTTTCCTTAAACAAGGGAACAACACTGGCTACTCTCCCATCCCCTGGAACCTCACCTGTGGTCAAAGGAGATGTGAAGATATCTGTTAAGACCCCAAGCTATTTCTCCCCTTGCCTCCCACAATAATCTGGGATAGATCCCATCTGGCTCTGAGATCCTGTCCACCTTAATGCAATTTTGGATACTCAACACTGCCTCCTTTGATATATTGCCATTCTCTAGAACATTCACACACCTCTCCCTGAGCTCAACATCCATCATGTCCTTCTCCTTGGTGAATACCATTGCAAAGTACTGATTGAAGATTTTACAAACTTTCTGCTTCTTATCAATCAACCCATGATCAGGCTCTACGTTCTCTTGCATCTCTTTAGCTTCAATCCTGGTTCCCTTTACCATTTTAACAAATCCCACTGGCTTATCCTGTTTTAACACATCCTAGATCGTTTTTTAGACCACCACCATTGTGACTTTATGTGTCCAACTTTATTACAATGAAAACATCTGAGCTTTTTTACTCCTTTTCCACCCTCATTGGCTCCCTTTTTAACCTGAGGTCCACTGTCTCCATTAACTCAACAACAATACAGCACAGGAACAGGCCCTTCGGCCCTCCAAGCCTGTACTGATCATGTGTTCCTAACTAGACCATCTGTTTGTATCCCTCTATTCCCTGTCTGTTCATGTGGCTATCTGGATAAGTCTTAAATGATCCCAGTGTGTCCGCCCCAACCACCTTGCTTGGCAGTGCGTTCCAGGCCCCACCACCCTCGGTGTAAAATACGTCCCCTGTATATCTGTATTGAACCTTGCCCCCTCACCTTGAACTTGTGACCCCCTTGTGTTTGTCATTTCCGACCTGGGAAAAAGCTTCCCACTGTTCACCCTATCCATACCTCTCATAATTTTATAAACTTCTATAAGGTCGCCCCTTTTTCCAGGGAGAACAACCCCAGTTTACCCAATCTCTCCTCATAGCTAAGATCCTCCATACCAGGCAACATCCTGGTAAACCTTTTCTGTACTCTCTCCAAACCGTTCACATCCTTTTGGTAGTGTGGCGACCAGAACTGGACACAGTATTCCAAATGTGGCCTAACCGATGTTCTATACAGCTGCAACACTACACGCCAACTTTTATACTCTATGCCCCGTCCAATAAACATGATGTGGGTATGCCGGCGTTGGACTGGCGTAAACACAGTAAAAAGTCTGACAACACCAGTGAGTATATTATCAAATAAATAGGTTGGACTAAAACCTGGTGTTGTCAGACTTTTTACCGTCCAATAAAGGCAAGCATGCCATATGCCTTCTTCAACACCTTTTCCACCTATGTTCCACCTTTAAGGATCTGTGGACTTGCACCCCCAGGTCCCTCTGTGTGTCTATACTCCTGATGGTTCTGCCATTTATTGTATAGATCCCCCCTACATTAGATCTACCAAAATGCATCACTTCACATTTATCTGGATTAAATTCCATCTGCCATTTCACTGCCCAATTTTCCAGCCTATCAATATCCTGCTGTATTCTCTGACGATGTTCATCACTATCCGCAACTCCAGCAATCTTTGTGTCATCTGCAAACTTACTAATCAGACCAGCTACATCTTCCTCCAAATCATTTATATGTATCACAAACAGCAGAGGTCCCAGTACAGAGCCCTGCGGAACACCACTAGTCACAGACCTCCAACCAGAAAAAGACCCTTCCACTGCTACCCTCTATGGCCAAGCCAGTTCTCCACCCATCTCGCTAGTTCACCTTTGATCCTGTGAGATTTAACCTTTTGCACCAGCCTGTCATCAGGGACCTTATCAAATGCTTTACTAAAATCCATATAGACGATATCCACAGCCCTTCCCTCATCAATCATTTCTGTCACCTCCTCAAAAAACTCCACCAAATTTGTGAGGCATGACCTCCCTCTTACAAAACCATGCTGTCTATCACTAATGAGATTATTCCATTCTAAATGCGCATACATCCTATCTCTAAGGATCTTCTCCAACAATTTCCCGACCACGGACATCAAGCTCACCGGCATATAACTACCCGGATTATCCTTGCTACCCTTCCTAAATAACAGGACTACATTTACTGTCCTTCAATCTTCTGGGACCTCACCTGTGTCCTCTGTTAGAGACCCAGCAATTTCATCTCTTGTCTCTCTCAGTAATCTAGGGCCGATGCCATCTGGCCCTGGGGGTTTGTCGACTTTAATACTTCTTAAAACACCTAACACTCCCTCCCTTGTAATTGTCATTTGTTCTAACGGATCTACACATCCCTCTGAGACACTACCAATCAACGTGTCCCTCTCCTTTGTGAATACTGATGTAAAGTATTCGTTTCGGATCTCACCCACTTCCTTGGGCTCTAAGCATAATTCCCCTCCTTTGTCCCTGAGAGGTCCGATCCTTTCCCTGACAACCCTCTTATTCCTAATGTATGTATAAAATGCCTTAGTATTCTCCTTAATCCTGTCTGCCAAGGACATTTTGTGTCCCCTTTTTACCCTTCTAACTCCCTGTTTGAGTTCTTTTTTACTCTCTCTGTATTCCTCCAGTGCTCCATCTGTTTTTAGCTGCCTGGACCTTACATATGCCTCTTTTTTCCTTTTGATTAGACCCACAATTTCCCTGGTTATCCATGGCTCTCGAATCCTACCTTTCCTATCCTTCCTTTTTACAGGCACATGCCTGTCCTGCAGCCCCATCAACTGTTCCTTAAAAGACTCCCACATGGCAGACGTGGACTTACCCTCGAACAGCCTCTCCCAATCAACAGCCACCAATTCCTGCCTAATCAGGCTATAGTTAGCCTTCCCCCAATTTAGCACCCTACCCATAGGACAACACTCATCCTTGTCTATTACTATCCTAAAGTTAACAGAATTGTGGTCTCTATTTGCTACATGTCCCCCTACTGAAACTTTGACGACCTGACCGGCTCATTTCCCAGAACTAGGTCCAGTATAGCCCCCTCTCTAGTTGGGCTATCTACATATTGTTCCAAAGAACCTTCCAGTACACATTTTACAAATTCCTCCCCGTCCAGACCCCCAGCCCTAAGCACTTTCCAGTCTGAGGGAAATTAAAGTCTCCCACTACAACAACCCTATTTTTTCTGCATTTGTCCAGAATCTCCTTACATATCCGTTCCTCAGCTTCTCATGGGCTGTTGGGGTTCCTGTAGTATCCCCCCAGCACAGTGACTGTGCCCTTCCTGTTTCTGAGCTCTACCCACAGTGTCTCGTTACACAATCCTTCCAAATTGTCCACCCTCTGCACCGCTGTAATATGCTCCCTAATCAGTATCGTGACTCCCCCACCTCTTCCAGCCCCTCCTCTGTCTCGCCTAACACACTTATACCCCGGAATATTCAGCTGCCAGTCCTGTCCTTCTTATAACCAAGTCTCCGTCACTGCAATCACACCCAAGTTTCATGCAAGCATTAAGACTCTATGTTTATCTGCCTTACCTGTTACACTCCTTACATTGAAGCAGATGCACTCCAGTCCTCCAGGCCCACTCAGGTCATCCTCCCCCAGAATGTTCTTTCTCTTAGATAGCCTTGTCCTGGCCCCCAGCTCGTCCCCAGCCTCTGTGCTTATTAACCTATTGTTCTGATTCCCACCACCCCCCTCACCACATCAGTTTAACCCCACCCGAACCACACTAGCAAAACCTCCCAGCCAGGATATTGGTGTCCCTCCAGTTCAGGTGTAGCCCGTCCTCCTTGTACAGGTCCCGTCCTCCCTGGAAGACTTCCCAGTGATCCACGAATCTGAAACTCTCCCTCCTGCACCAGTCCTTTAGCCACGTGTTCAGTGCCCAATCTCCCTGTTCTAATCCTCACTCGGACCGGGACTAATCCAGAGATTGCTACCCTAGAGGTCCTGCTTTTTGGCCTTCTATCTAACTCCCTAAATTGCTCTCCCTGCTCTTTCTGCCTGTGTCATTTGTACCAATGTGGACGACTGTCTGATTACCCACCCCTTTTAGGATGCTTCCCACCTGCTCGGAGACATCCAGGACCCTGGCACTAGGAGGCAGAATACCATCCTGGAGTCTCGTTCGTGCCCACAGAACCGCCTGTCTGTGCCTCTAACTATAGCGTCCCCGCCACTATTGCATTCCTATTCTCCCCCTTTCCCTTCTGAGCCACAGAGCCTGAACTCTAAGGAGATCTCCCTTCACCAGCTGAGGGTTTCTCTGTTCCCCAGCTCCTATCCCTCACAGAGTGAAACTGAACCTCAAAAACCAAACCTCAACTTACAAAATCACCTGTCCTTTTTGCTGTTACTCTCGCAGTTTTACACATCTGCCTTCCAACATTTCAAGTTAAAATATTCTTCCTGCTCCCTGATTTTCTCATTCTCTTTTTTGTTTGCTTTCCTCGCTTTTTCTTTTTGTTCGGCTACAATTGTCTCTCTTGCTTTTAATTCAAGCTTTCTTAATTCTCTTGCTCTCTGTTCCTCTCTCTCTCTCTGTCTCTTGCTTTTATCTTTAATTGCAATTTAAACTGTTCTGAATCTTCTTCTACTTTGTGATAAATTTCCTTTTCATGTTGCAACTGTTTGATTTGTAATTGAATTCTAGCCAATTCCAGTTCACACTGTGTTTCTGGCAATTTTAACTGCTGACCTGATTTAAGGTTATTGAACAGTGAGTGTTGAGTTCCTGAGTTTTCAGGTGTTGCATTTGGTTAGTTTAAATAGCGATACAGTCCCGGTCTTGCTGCATTTGGACATGGGCTGCTTCAGTATCTGAGGAGTTGGGAATGGTGCGGAACATTGTGCAGTCATCAGCGAACATCCCCACTTCTGACCTTATAGAAACCCTACAATGCAGAAAGAGGCCATTCAGCCCATCAAGTCTACACCGACAACAATCCCACCCAGGCCCTATTCCCGTAACCCCACATATTTACCTGCCAACCCCTCTAATTTACACTTCCTGAGACACTAACAGGTAATTTAGCATGGCCAATGCACCGAAATCACACACCTTTGGACTGCGGGAGGAAACTCACGCAGACATGGGCAGAACTCAAGCCAGGAATCGAACTCAGGTCTCTGGCGCTGTGAGGCAGCAGTGCTAACCACTGTGCCACCCAGAGGGAAGGGTCATTGATAAAGCAGCTGAATGTTAAGAGCAGGCACTCTCACTCACCTTCCATTCATTTTTTTTTTGTCCATTTTAGACCCTCCTCACAATAATTAACAAGGAAATACCCACTCACTATGGTCATTGCAACCTCTTTTGGTGATGACATTTTAATCTCTCATGTCTTGTGTGGCAAATCTTTGTTTCCAAGAGAGCCACATATGTTCATGAAGAAGCTGCAGCAATTTCAGTTTTGATGATTTCAGTTGGAATTCTGTCATTTCTTGAGGTTTTACCACTGGCAGAATGGTAAATGGCCTTAAATAAAAACAGAAAAAGCAGGAAAATCTCAGCATCTGTGGAGAAAGAAAGAGAATGGCCTGAACTCTGAAGGAGAGTCATATGGATTGCGAGACTCAGGGACTGGGCAAGTCTTCAGGCAGAGCAAGCTGATTAGAAATCTATAGGTTTCCATCTCTACAAGTTGAGCAGAGGTTATGCAAACTGTTTATAAAACACTAAACTCCAGCGGGAATAGTGTGTTCCATTTAGTGTTCATACTTTGGGAAGGATGGTAAGGGATTGGAGAGTGTGCTGAGGAGATTGACTGGAATTATGCTCAGGATGAGGGATTAGGTGGAGAAATATGAAGAAATCTGATTAATCAGAATCAGAATTAATCAGAAAAAAGTTTCCTCTTATGAGGAAAGGCTGAGGGACTTGAGGTTGTTTTCGTTAGAAAGAAGAAGGTTGAGAGGTGACCTAATTGAGGCATACAAGATGATCAGAGGATTGGATAGGGTGGACAGTGAGAGCCTTTTTCCTCGGATGGTGATGGCTAACATGAGGGGACATAGCTTTAAATTGAGGGGTGCTAATTATAGGACGGATGTCAGAGGTAGGTTCTTTACTCAGAGGGTAGTAAGGGCGTGGAATGCCCTGCCTGCAGCAGTTGTGGACTCGCCAACTTTAAGGACATTCAAATGGTCAGTGGATAGACATATGGATAACATTGGAATAGTTTAGGTTAGAGGGTCATTAGATTGGTTCCACTGGTCGGCACAACATCGAGGGCCGAAGGGCCTGTACTGCGCTGTTCTATATAAATTGGAAAAACTGGATTGTTTTCCTGAGAAGGTAAAGAGTGGATTTGAACAAAGTGTTGCTCCTCCTGGTACCATACCCTGAAAGGGCACTGTGCCCAGGGATTGGTTTGCCATTGCTTCCTGGAACTCTCCCATTCATCATTGGGATTTACAAGCTGCGAAGCAATGCGTTTGGGGCTATGTCACTATGCCCCTACCCCTGACCATCACTATGCCCCTACCCCTGACCGTCACTATGCCCCTACCCCTGACCATCACTATGCCTCTACCCCTGACCGTCACTATGCCCCTACCCCTGACCGTCACTATGCCCCTACCCCTGACCATCACTATGCCTCTACCCCTGACCATCACTATGCCTCTACCCCTGACCGTCACTATGCCTCTACCCCTGACCGTCACTATGCCTCTACCCCTGACCGTCACTATGCCTCTACCCCTGACTGTCACTATGTCTCTACCCCTGACCATCACTATGCCTCTACCCCTGACCGTCACTATGCCTCTACCCCTGACTGTCACTATGCCCCTACCCCTGACTGTCACTATGCCCCTACCCCTGACTGTCACTATGCCCCTACCCCTGACCGTCACTATGCCCCTACCCCTGACTGTCACTATGCCCCTACCCCTGACCATCACTATGCCTCTACCCCTGACTGTCACTATGCCCCTACCCCTGACTGTCACTATGCCCCTACCCCTGACTGTCACTATGCCCCTACCCCTGACCATCACTACGCCCCTACCCCTGACCATCACTATGCCCCTACCCCTGACTGTCACTATGCCCCTACCCCTGACTGTCACTATGCCCCTACCCCTGACCATCACTATGCCTCTACCCCTGACCGTCACTATGCCTCTACCCCTGACTGTCACTATGCCCCTACCCCTGACTGTCACTATGCCCCTACCCCTGACTGTCACTATGCCCCTACCCCTGACCATCACTATGCCTCTACCCCTGACCGTCACTATGCCTCTACCCCTGACTGTCACTATGCCCCTACCCCTGACTGTCACTATGCCCCTACCCCTGACTGTCACTATGCCCCTACCCCTGACTGTCACTATGCCCCTACCCCTGACCGTCACTATGCCTCTACCCCTGACCGTCACTATGCCCCTACCCCTGACCGTCACTATGTCTCTACCCCTGACCGTCACTATGCCCCTACCCCTGACCGTCACTATGCCTCTACCCCTGACCATCACTATGCCTCTACCCCTGACCGTCACTATGCCTCTACCCCTGACCGTCACTATGCCTCTACCCCTGACCGTCACTATGCCTCTACCCCTGACCGTCACTATGCCCCTACCCCTGACCGTCACTATGCCTCTACCCCTGACCGTCACTATGCCCCTACCCCTGACCGTCACTATGTCTCTACCCCTGACCGTCACTATGCCCCTACCCCTGACCGTCACTATGCCCCTACCCCTGACCGTCACTATGCCCCTACCCCTGACCGTCACTATGCCCCTACCCCTGACCGTCACTATGCCTCTACCCCTGACCGTCACTATGCCCCTACCCCTGACCATCACTATGCCTCTACCCCTGACCGTCAAGTGCCAAAATGGGACTTGAAGATGGAGCTTTTACCCCAGAGGTAGAGGCGCCACCATCAGTGCCACAGGACTCTACTCAGATTAATCAGAGATCAGTGACAGCAGGGTCAGTAAAGAGGGGACACAGATCTTAATCTCACCATCAGGAAAATCAGACGGGAGATGTTTGAGAATGTTTTAAATATTCTGTGGTCAGAATTTGACATTGCTCAGGTGGGCGTGTGTCTGACCTGGAAGTACGTAAAGTCACGGAAAGATGTTAGACACCCATCGGCAATCAAACGGGAAACTTAACCCAACAATGAGCCAATTAAACACAGCGTTACGTGGCCTGTCTGCTTTGATGGTTGGCAGGCTTTATGTTTTAATTGAAACCTGGGAACAGAGTGAGCTGTCTGAGATGAAATAAAATTTAGAAAGGTTGTCTGGGGACTGAGGTTTGTGATGGAATGTGCTGCCCAGATACTCTTTGCATAGCTTCTCCATCGCTGTTTATTTTTACGGCAGCAGTTCCCTCAGACAATTCCGCCGTGGCTACTCCCCGAGGGACCACATGAGGAACTCCAACCTACACTCTCCCTTTGCGAGCGAACGGTGCCGTTAAGTCCATACTGCCTGTCCCCAACCCCCCTTGTGTAAATAGACCACCTCTTTGTGAGGCACCTGCTATTTGTGCACCCATTCTGCTGATGTGTGCCCTGTTGCAGTCACTTGGTATCCTTCTTACTGCCAATCCCCCACATTTATTATCATTTAGAGATTAAACTCTGTGTTCCGATATGCAATGCAGTGATCTTTACCCTGACCCTCAGAGACACACTGACCACCATCCTCCAATCTGAAAAACAGTTCCCAGAACATGGAACAATAGAACAGCACAGTACAGGCCCTTCGGCCCTCAATGTTGTGCCGAGCTACGTCCGAACCCAAGCTCAAGCTATCCCACTCCCTATCATTCTGGTGTGCTCCATGTACCTATCCAACAACCGCTAGAAAGTTCCTGAAGTGTCCGACTCCAACAGAAATGCCTGTTCTCCGCTCATCCAGCTGGTGTCGGCCCTCCTGTTCCAGGAGACCGGAAGAAATGTTTCCTAATGCTTCAAACATCTACCAAACATTGACTTAAATTAATCCTCTTCATTTAAACTATAAAACGTGAGAGTTCTTCCATTCCTGCCCCACATTGTAAAACTTCATCACACACGAGTAATAGAAAGCTGCAGACTAATTTGCTAAAGATTCAATCCGCATTAATTACGATAGAAATGCAATTAGTAGGAACAGAACCAACAACTTGAAAGCAATAAAATAATTTTAGTTCAAGTTGGGGGCTGGGGTTAAGGGTGGGTTATCAGTGAGGTCAAACAGATTAACCAGTGTCAATAAATATTCATCCTGCTGATAAACCTCGCGAGAAAAGGAATGACAAAACATTCCCAGCCAGTGACTTCCTATCAGAGTCCAGAGATGTGTGGGTTAGGTTGATTGGCCGTGCTAAAAATTGCCCCTTAATGTCCTGAGATGCTTAGGTTAGAGGGATTAGTGGGTAAAATATAGGGGGTAGGGCCTGGCTGGGATTGTGGTCGGTGCAGACTCAATGGGCTGAATGGCCTCTTTCTGTACTGTAGGGTTTCTATGATTTCTATGAAGTGTGGTCACTGTTGTCTCAGCCTAGCAGTCAGTTTGTGCACAGCAAGCTCCCACGTACTGCAATGTGGCACTGGTTGAGAGGTGGCCGTTTCCCAGGACGGTTCCTTTGCCATTTGGCAGTCACCTGAGCAAGCAACTGTGGCCTCGCTTTATTAACAGACCACATCTAACCAGGGAGCACTGCAAAGTGAAACACCGTACTAACACAGGACTTCAATCCATGAACAGTTGACTTTAAAACCCAAACATTGGTTGCTCAGAAGACTAAAGGAAGGCGAAATCCCACAGTGGGGGAATGAAGAAATAGTTGAAGGGTGTAATGGTGTCGTTAATGGTTCAGAGAAGGCTACCCAATCAGTACCCAGGTTGGGTAGATTGTTTTATGAGGAAAGGTTAGACAGATTAGGCCTGTATCCACTGGAGTTTAAAAAGAATAAGATCTTGCGGGAGGATTGACAGGGTGGGTGTGGAGAGGGTGTTTCCTCTTGTGGGAGAATCTAGAAATAAGGGGTCACTGTTTAAAAATTAATAGCCGCCCATTTTAAACAGAAACAAGACAATATTTCTTCCCCGAGGATTGAGAATCTCTGGAACTCTCCTCCTGAAAGGCAGTGAGTTTCAATATTTTGAAAGCAGAGCCACAGTCATAGAGTTATCGGTCCGCCTTGTTGGCCAACAAGGGGCGTACACGCGGTGGGTCGTACGAGGGCTGCTCTTGGATGTTGCTTCGAGAGTTGCCTAGTGCTTCACGTTGTTAGTGTACGCTTAAACTGAACCAACTGACAGGCAACACGACAGCTCAGTGACTATCATTGATTGCTGTGCAGATACGTGGATTTGGGCCAGTGTCTGTGGGAGTTCGCGCATTCTCCCCATGCTTGCGTGGGTTTTCTCTGGGTGCTCCGGTTTCCTCCCACACCCCAAAGATGTGCTCTTAGGCTGATTGGTGCAACAAATTGTCCCTAAATTAGTCTCCCCTCAATCTTCCCCAATAGGCGTAGACAACGGTCATGGGTAGAGGAGGGAACTCATAATGTTGAGATGGCGGCGTGGGCTCATTGGGCCCAAGGGCCTGTTTCCCAGGCTGTGTTTTTTTTGTTCTTTGAAACAGGCCCTTGGGCCCAACTTGTCCATGCTGCCCCTTTTTTTAAACCCCTAAGCTAATCCCAATTGCCCGCATTTGGCCAATATCGCTCTATACCCATCGTACCCATGTAATTGTCTAAATGCTTTTTAAAAGACAAAATTGTTCCCGCCTCTACTACTACCTCTGGCAGCTCGTTCCAGACACTCACCACCCTCTGTGTGAACAAATTGCCCCTCTGGACACTTCTGTATTTCTCCCCTCTCACCTTAAACCTACACCCTCTAGTTTTAGACTCCCCTACCTTTGGGAAAAGATATAGGTAAATTCTTGGTGAATAAGGGGGTGAAAGGTGACCGGGGATAGAGATTTGAGATTACTATAGGGTCGGCCATGTTCAATGGTGAAGCAGGCTCAAGGGGCTGAATGGCCTGTTGCTTCTGTTCCTGTAGAGCTGGATTCTGATTGGAACACGATCGAGGGCTAATTGCTGGGGGAATGAATTACAATCACTGGTTTAATTGGGTGGAATGTGTTGGGGTGTAAAACAACAGCTTCAACACCACTATTCACGACAACGGTTTTCAAAACCCAAATCTTGGAAAAATTCCAGAGCTGGGAGCTATTGTTAAAGATGATCTCAGCAATGGTTATTCAGCCTCCTGTCACTGTTTGTTCCAAATGCAAGATGTGGAGATGCCGGTGTTGGACTGGGGTAAACACAGTGAGAAGTCTCATAACACCAGGTTAAAGTCCAACAGGTTTATTTGGCAGTAAACGCCACTAGACACTCGTGCTTCCAAATTAACCTGTTGGTCTTTAACCTGGTGTTATGAGACTTCTTACTGTTCTAAACACAGACAGAGCTGAGGAGGTCTTTAATGTTGAGTCATCCTTCCTGTAATAAAACCCAACTTACAGAAAACTCTTCAGTAAACAGGGCTTTGAAATTTGGAGCGTTATTATCAATACAATTATGGCATTTGTTCAGCTTGCATAGAACATAGAACACTACAGCACAAACAGGCCCTTCGGCCCACAAGTTGCACAGATCATATCCATACCTACCAGGCCATAGAACTATCTGTAACTCCCAATCCCATTAAATCCCATGTACTCATCCAGAAATCTCTTAAAAGACCCCAGTGAATTCGCCTCTACCACCACCGACGGCAGCCGATTCCACTCACTCACCACCCTCTGAGTGAAAAACTTACCCCTAACATCTCCTCTGTACCTGCTCCCCAGCACCTTAAACCTGTGTCCTCTCGTAGCGACCATTTCAACCCTGGGAAAAAGCCTCCGAGAATCCACCCTATCTATTCCTCTCAACATTTTATAAACCTCTATCAGGTCGCCTCTCAACCTTCGTCTCTCCAGGGAAAAGAGTCCCAGCTCCCTCAACCTATCTTCATAAGGCATGCCTCCCAATCCAGGCAACATCCTTGTAAATCTCCTCTGCACCCTCTCAATAGCTTCCACATCCTTCCTGTAGTGAGGCGACCAGAACTGCGCACAGTACTCCAAGTGGGGTCTGACAAGGGTCTTATAAAGTTGCAGCATTACCTCCCAACTCCTAAACTCAATCCCTCGATTAATGAAGGCCAGTACACCATACGCCTTCTTAACCACATCCTCCACCTGCGAGGCCGATTTAAGAGTCCTGTGGACCCGGACCCCAAGATCCTTCTGCTCCTCAACACTGCTAAGACTCCTACCCTTGATATTGTAATCCTTCATCCCATTGGTCCTGCCAAAATGGACCACTACAGATTTATCTGCGTTGAAGTTCATCTGCCACTTCTCCGCCCAGTCTTGCATCCTATCTATGTCCCGCTGCAACTTCTGACATCCCTCCAGACCATCCACAACACCACCAACCTTCGTATCGTCGGCGAACTTACTAACCCATCTCACTTCCTGCAAATCACAGACCCGGAAATAAAGAAATCTTCCAATGGGAGTGGGTCTATTTTCTTTTAACTTGACAACAGTACATTTTCAACTTGTTATCCCAAAATGAATCATCAAATAATTGGTGAAAGTTAACCGTCTCCCTGGACACAGAGGTTTTCTCAGATACACCCAGTTTTGTTTTGGCTATTTTTTCTCACCCGTGTTTACCTATTACTGGGTGGGAGATAGGGTGGGTAGGGGAGTCTAAAACTAGGGGGTATAGGTTTAAAGTGAGAGGGGAGAGATATAGAAGTGTCCAGAGGGGCAATTTGTTCACACAGAGGGTGGTGAGTGTCTGGAATAAGCTGCCAGGCGTAGCAGAGAGCTGCCGTCTCAATCCACTTGGGTTAAAGCATCCCTGGCTTTGGCCCAAATTAAATGTGCAAAGAAGCAAGGCCAGGGAAAGAGATGACGGGCTCTGCTACTTCTGTTTCTGGTCACCCTGGTTAACCCTCTCTCTGAATAATACAACAACAAGGTGTCTCTGTGTATTGTGTGCCCCATGCTCAGAGTCCATGGCACCTCATCCACATTTTTACAGGCCACAAATAATTGGCACCCAGCTGACATACGGCTGGTGGGCGGGAAGATTCAGCGAGGCTGCAACATCTGACTCCAGTCTCAGTGATTAATGAGGGAAAGGCAGTGGATGTGACCGAGAGGGGAATGTGGGGGGTGTGATTGGTAAGCTTGAGGGTGACACAAAAATTGGTGGAGTTGCTTGGACAGTGCCGGGGATTGTCCAAAGATACGGCAGGACATAGATAGGTTGGAGACTTGGGCAGGGGAATGTAGGTGGAGCTAAAGGTGGACAAACGCGGTGTGATGCATTTTGGAAGATCAGATTCAGGTGCTAATTATACATTAACCCATTGCTAAAATAGACAGAAAGGATCCTGGCACAGAACATGGGCGAAATCAGGGGTGGCACGGTAGCACAGTGGGTTAGCACTGCTGCTTCACAGCTCCAGGGTCCTGGGTTCGATTCCCGGCTCAGGGTCACTGTCTGTGTGGAGTTTGCACATTCTCCTCGTGTCTGTGTGGGTTTCCTCTGGGTGCTCCGGTTTCCTCCCACAGTCCAAAGATGTGTGGGTTCGGTTGACGGGCCATGCTAAATTGACCCTTAGTGCCCAGGGATGTGTAGGTTAGAGGGATTAGTGGGTATAATATGTAGGGATATGGGGGTAGGGCCTGGGTGGGATTGTGTTCAGTGCAGACTCGATGGGCTGAAGGGCCTCTTTCTGCACTGTAGGGTTCGATGATTCTATGGTTCAGAAAACCTGAGCAGGAACTTCAGCGCATTAATATTAGTAGAAGAAAAGGAAAATCCTCAGGGATTAAAACATGACAGATCTCCAGGAGCTGATGGCTTACAGTGTGGCTGTTTAAATGGAGAGTGGACCCACTGGCTATGATTTTCCAAAATTCCCCAGATTCTGGAGATTTGAATCTTAAAAATGTAACTGCGCTATCCAAGAAAGCAGGGATAGTGAAGAAACAGGAAAGCACGGACCCATTAGCCTGCGATCAGTCAGTGAGAAAGTTCTGGAATCTCAAACAATTGAAAAATATTCCATTTGATGATGCCAATCTGTCCAAATCTCTAATACATTTCGATGAATCAACATTTATTCATAAAACTAGAATAGCTCAGTTACACATCTGAAAAATTAAAATTCCATCCAGATAATCAAATTATAATTTAACATTTTTAATAATGAAAACTCAGAATGAACAGCGGATGGTTCAGCAGTCTTGTCGCGATTAATCATATTAAGATGATTCTCACCTTTTCTGGAATGTGACACTGCCACGGTTTATTTGGGAATGTGAGAACAATACAGGAGGGACTCTGCGTCTGCACAGAAAGAGTTTATCTAATCCACAAGTCAATTTAGTGAGACTGGACAGACTCTCTCTATCTGATTCAATAAGATGCTCAGGAAAACACCAGTCACAAAACCTGTTCCTGGACAGCAGGTGGGATGTACACAGCCATGCAATTGCAAACTAGCTGATCAGTGCTTTCCCAGGCTGTAGGATGGAACGCTGTGGTCAAACTGCAATCTCTAATGAAATAGAAATAGCAGAGGTGCTTAATCAATACTTTACCTCAGTATTCGTGGTTGAAAAAGGCCTGGGTGGTTGTATTGCAGGTTTGAAAAGATTGAGTATGTGGATGTTAAGAAAGAGGATGTGTTGGAAAGTTTTGAATAGCATCAAGATAGATAAGTCGCCGGGACCGGATGGGATGTACCCCAGGATACTGTGGGAGGCGAGGGAAGTGATTGCAGAGCCCCTGGCGATGATCTTTGCGTCGTTGATGGAGACGGGAGAGGTTCCGGAGGATTGGAGGATTGCGGATGTGGTTCCTATATTGAAGAAAGGGAACAGGGATAGCCCGGGAAATTACCGACCGGTGAGTCTGACCTCAGTGGTTGGTAAGTTGATGGAGAGGATTCTGAGGGACAGGATTTATCAACATTTTGAGATGTTTAGTGTGCTCAAAAGTAGTCAGCACGGCTTTGTCAAGGGCAGGTCATACCTTACGAGCCTGGTTGAGATCTTTGAAAATGTGACTGAACACATTGACGAAGGAAGAGCAGTGGATGTGGTTTACATGGACTTCAGCAAGGCGTTTGATAAGGTCCCCCATGCAAGACTTCTTGAGAAGGTGAGAGGGCATGGTATCCAAGGGGCTTTGGCCTTGTGGATCCAGAACTGGCTTGCCTGCAGAAGGCAGTGGTTGTGGATGGGTCTTTTTCTGCATGGAGGTCGGTCACCAGTGGAGTGCCCCAGGGATCTGTTCTGGGACCCTTGCTGTTTGTCATTTTCATAAATGACCTGGATGAGGAAGTGGAGGGATGGGTTAGTAAGTTCGCCGACGATACGAAGGTTGGTGGTATTGTGGATAGTCTGGAGGGATGTCAGAAGTTTCAGCAGGACATAGATAGGATGCAAGACTGGGCGGAGAAGTGGCAGATGGACTTCAACACGGATAAATGTGTAGTGGTCCATTTTGGCAGGACCAATGGGATGAAGGAGTACAATATCAAGGGTAGGAGTCTTAGCAGTGTTGAGGAGCAGAAGGATCTTGGGGTCCGGGTCCATAGGACTCTTAAATCGGCCTCGCAGGTGGAGGATGTGGTCAAGAAGGTGTATGGTGTACTGGCCTTCATTAATCGACGGATTGGGTTTAGGAGTCGGGAGGTAATGCTGCAACTTTATAAGACCCTTGTCAGACCCCACTTGGAGTACCGTGCGCAGTTCTGGTCACCTCACTACAGGAAGGATGTGGAAGCTATTGAGAGGGTGCAGAGGAGATTTACAAGGATGTTGCCTGGATTGGGAGGCATGCCTTATGAGGATAGGTTGAGGGAGCTGGGTCTCTTCTCCTTATAGAGACAAAGGATGAGAGGTGACTTGATAGAGATTTATAAAATGTTGAGAGGTATAGATAGGGTGGATTCTCGGAGGCTATTTCCCAGGGCTGAAATGGTTGCTACGAGAGGACACAGGTTTAAGGTGCTGGGGAGCAGGTACAGAGGAGATGTTAGGGGTAAGTTTTTCACTCAGAGGGTGGTGAGTGAGTGGAATCGGCTGCCGTTGGTGGTGGTGGAGGCAAATTCGATAGGGTTTTTTAAGAGACTTCTGGATGAGTACATGGGATTTAATGGGATTGAGGGTTATAGATAGGCCTAGTAGGTAGGGATATCATTGGAGGAACTTGTGGGCCGAAGGGCCTGTTTGGGCTGTAGTTTTTCTGTGTTCTATGTTCTAATGCCTTTGCAAACGGTTCCAAATGGGCTTTCGTTTGATCTGAGCCCTTGTCAATAACTGTGATTGAAGTGGATTTTGGCTGTGGACAACTTGCCTTTCACTGTTATAGACCTTATTGAGTGAACAGCCCAGAGACTGGCCAGATTGTGCTGGGATCTGTACTTGCTGCAGTTACAGCTCAGGCAGTCTTGGGAAGTCAATCCATTCCCCCATTGGATGTAACATCACTTATCTCAGTGCTTCCAGCAACAGTTTAACATGGACACTGTTATACTGCATCTTTAAAAAGACCAATAAAAACTATCCTTGTGTAACATGATTTGAAAAAGCCTTTAAACTGTCATTATTCCTTCTCTCTCAATTCCATTCACTCTGTGTGTGTGTGTGTCTATCTGATTATGTGTGTGTATGTGTCTGTCTGTGTGTGTTTGTGTCTCTATCTGAGTGTGTTTGTGTGTGTATCAATGTCTGTATGTCTATCCATGTGTGTATGTGTGTGTGTATGTTTGTGTGTATGTGTCTCTCTGTGTGTATGTGTGTGTGTATGTGTGTATATGTCTATCCGTGTGTGTGTGTGTGTGTGTGTCTATCTGTGTGTGTGTGTGTGTGTGTATGTGTCTATCTGTGTGTGTGTGTGTGTGTGTGTGTGTGTGTATGTGTCTCTCTGTGTGTGTGTGTGTGTGTGTGTGTGTGTGTATGTGTCTCTCTGTGTGTATGTGTGTGTGTATGTGTGTGTGTATGTTTGTGTGTATGTGTCTCTCTGTGTGTATGTGTGTGTGTGTAGGTGTGTATATGTCTATCCGTGTGTGTGTGTGTGTGTCTATCTGTGTGTGAGTGTGTGTGTGTGTGTGTATTTACCTGTGCGTGTGTTTGTGTTTACGTGCGTGTGTGTCTGTTTGCGATGTGTGTGTGTGTGAAAACGCATGTGCCTGTGATACAGGGTGAGGAACGGGTGCTGGTGGATGGGACAGACAGCAATGTGTTGGAGCCTCCTCTCAGTATCCGATCCCGATCTGGTTTTCCCGGAGCTGGGATCCCAGTGCTGGACAGGCAGTGAAGGATTTCCCTTTAACCTCGTTCAGCTCCCAGCCCAGGGTTTGATGGTCAAGGAGAGTGTGTTGATAACATGGCCAAACAGAGTCAGAATTAGTCTGCAAATCCTCCCAAACATCCCAGTAACTCCCAGCAAGAGATTCCTCATCAGCCATGTGATGGGAAGAACCTTAAACTCTCCGCCCTCATTATCCACAGTCTCAGCACTCACTGTCCACAGCTCTCGATTACAGGATATGCATATGCAGACTTTCTGAGTGAACTGTAGCATTTGATTTGATTTATTTTCACATATCTTAATGTACAGTGAAAAGTATTGTTTCTTGCAGACTGTACAGACAAAGCATACCATTCATAGAGCACACTGGGGAGAAGGAAAGGAGAGGGTGCAGAGTATAGCGTTATGTCATAGCTAAGGGGTAGAGAAAGATCAACTTAATGCGAGATAGGTCCACTCAGAAGTCTGATGGCAGCAGGGAAGAAGCTGTTCTTGAGTCGGTTGGAGCGTATTCTTTGTTCTCCGATGGAAGAAGGTAGAACAGAGAATGTCCGGGGTGTGTGGGTTCCTTAATTATACTGGCTGCTTTTCCAAGGCAGTGGGAAGTGTAGACAGAGTCAATGGATGGGAAGCTGGTTTGTGTGATGGATTGGGCTTCATTCACAACCTTTTGTAGTTCCTTGTGGTCTTGGGCAGAGCAGGAGCCCAGACCAAGCTGTGATACAACCAGAAAGAATGCTTTCTATGGGGCATCTGTAAAAGTTGGTGAGAGTCGTAGCGGACATGACAAATTTCCTTAGCCTCCTGAGAAAGTAGAGGCATTGGTGGGTTTTCTTAACTACAGTGTCAGCAAGGGGGGACCAGGACAGGTTGTTGGTGATCTGGACACTGAGAAAGTTGACCATTTTGACTTCATCCCCATTGATGTAGACAGGGACATGTTTTCCACAACACTTTCTGAAGTCAAAGACTATTTCCTTTGTTCTGTTGACATTGAGGGTGAGATTATTGTCATCGCACCAGTTCACCAGATTCTCTATCTCGTTCCTGTACTCAGTCTCGTTATTGTTTGAGATCTGGCCCACTACATAATGTCATGGAGTTTTGTGAAAATGTTTGTGTTGTATTATGTTAATGCCTGGAGATTATTAGAACAAAAGAATAATGATCTCTCTCAAATAGGATTGGGAGGGAGTTATTCATTTAATTTTTATGAGTCTTGTAATTTCCAAATCTGTGTTAATGAAATCTAGGAAATATTTTACCGATATATAAAATCAGGTGGCACAGTGGTTAGCACTGCTGCCTCAGAGAGCCGGGGACTGGGGTTCAATTCCAGCGTCGATCTCTGTCTGTGTGGAGGTTTCACATTCTCCCCGTGTCTGCGTGGATTTCCTCAAGGTTTTCCGGCTTCCTCCCACATCCCATTAGGCAGATTGGACATCCTGAATGGGCAGGGATACAGGGATAGAATGAGGGATGGAGGGGGGCGAGGGGGGGGTGTGGATGTGAGGTTGTTCCTGAGTGAGGTACTCGTTCAGAGAGTGAGGACAGGTTCAACGGGCTAAATGGCCTCCTTCTGCACTGGACAGATTCTATTCTTTGAAAGATAAATGCTGACTGGCATCTCTTTATTTCACAGGTGGAGAAGGCAATGAAGGTGTCCTTAGCGGAAGTGATGGTGCGAGCGATCAGGGCCTATCCCGAGGCTTCCCGAGAACGATGGGTGTTAACATGGCCTGGTCAGATTGTGCTGGCTTCCAGCATGGTGTACTGGACTGCGGCAGTCTCACAGGTTAGTGACCACTCTGTCCCCCAGCGCACGGTCAGTGACCACTCTGTCCCCCAGTACAGGGTCAGTGACCACTCTGTCCCCCAGCACAGGGTCAGAGACCACTCTGTCCCCCAGCACAGGGTCAGTGACCACTCTGTCCCCCAGCACAGGGTCAGTGACCACTCTGTCCCCCAGCACAGGGTCAGTGACCACTCTGTCCCCCAGCACAGGGTCAGTGACCACTCTGTCCCCCAGCACAGGGTCAGTGACCACTCTGTCCCCCAGCGCAGGGTCAGTGACCACTCTGTCCCCCAGCGCAGGGTCAGTGACCACTCTGTCCCCCAGCACAGGGTCAGTGACCACTCTGTCCCCCAGCACAGGGTCAGTAACCACTCTGTCCCCCAGCACAGGGTCAGTAACCACTCTGTCCCCCAGCGCAGGGTCAGTGACCACTCTGTCCCCCAGCACAGGGTCAGTGACCACTCTGTCCCCCAGCACAGGGTCAGTGACCACTCTGTCCCCCAGCACAGGGTCAGTAACCACTCTGTCCCCCAGCGCAGGGTCAGTGACCACTCTGTCCCCCAGCACAGGGTCAGTGACCACTCTGTCCCCCAGCGCAGGGTCAGTAACCACTCTGTCCCCCAGCACAGGGTCAGTAACCACTCTGTCCCCCAGCACAGGGTCAGTGACCACTCTGTCCCCCAGCACAGGGTCAGTAACCACTCTGTCCCCCAGCACAGGGTCAGTGACCACTCTGTCCCCCAGCGCAGGGTCAGTGACCACTCTGTCCCCCAGCACAGGGTCAGTAACCACTCTGTCCCCCAGCACAGGGTCAGTGACCACTCTGTCCCCCAGCGCAGGGTCAGTAACCACTCTGTCCCCCAGCACAGGGTCAGTGACCACTCTGTCCCCCAGCACAGGGTCAGTGACCACTCTGTCCCCCAGCACAGGGTCAGTGACCACTCTGTCCCCCAGCACAGGGTCAGTGACCACTCTGTCCCCCAGCACAGGGTCAGTGACCACTCTGTCCCCCAGCACAGGGTCAGTAACCACTCTGTCCCCCAGCGCAGGGTCAGTGACCACTCTGTCCCCCAGCACAGGGTCAGTGACCACTCTGTCCCCCAGCACAGGGTCAGTAACCACTCCGTCCCCCAGCGCAGGGTCAGTAACCACTCTGTCCCCCAGCGCAGGGTCAGTGACCACTCTGTCCCCCAGCACAGGGTCAGTGACCACTCTGTCCCCCAGCACAGGGTCAGTAACCACTCTGTCCCCCAGCGCAGGGTCAGTGACCACTCTGTCCCCCAGCACAGGGTCAGTGACCACTCTGTCCCCCAGCACAGGGTCAGTAACCACTCTGTCCCCCAGCGCAGGGTCAGTGACCACTCTGTCCCCCAGCGCAGGGTCAGTGATTGACAGCAGCAGGGAAGAAGCTGTTCTTGAGTCGGTCGGTACGTAACCTCAGACTTTTGTATCTTTTTCCTGAAGGAAGAAGGTGGAAGAGAGAATGTCTGAGGTGCGTGGGGGTCCTTAATTATGCTGGCTGCTCTTACTGAGATTATTTTTGTTTGTTCTCGGGATTTCGGCCCTGAATCTCAGTGAAGGGGACTATGATGGTATGTGGCGTGGATTGGCCATAGTGGACTGAGGAAGAGAGTGGGCAGGCAATGGCAGGCATTTAAAGAACAAATAGGTGAGCTCCAGAAGTTGATTATTCCTGTTTGGCACAAGAATGGTAAGGGAATTATCGCCAAACCATGGCTTACAGGGAAATTAAAGATGGCATTAGATTCAAGGAAGAAACACACAAATTGGCAAGAAAATGCAATAGATCTGTGGATTGGGAGCAGTTTAAAACTCAGCAAAGGAGGACCAAGAGATTGATTAAGAAGGGGAAAATAGAATATGAAAGTAAGCTAGCAAGGAACATAAAACCTGACTGTAAAAGAGAAAAGGATTGACAAAAACAAATGTAGGCCCCATGGGGACAGAAATGGGAGGATTTATAAAGGGGAGTAAAGAAATGGCTGAGGAATTAAATTTGTATTTTGCTTCAATCTTCACAAAGGAAAACATGAATAATTTACTGGAACTTCTGAGAAACACAAGATTTAGTGAGGAGCTGAATGACATCAGTATTCGGAGAGAAATGGTTTTGGGGAAATTGATGGGATTGAAGATGGATAAATCTCCAGGTCCTGATAATCTTCATCCTAGAGGATTTAAGGAAATGGAAATAATGGATCCATTGGTGGTTGTTTTCCAGAATTCTTTGGACTCTGGAATAGTTCCTACAGATTGGACAGGAGCTAATGTAAGCTCACTATTCAAAAAGGGAAGTAGCGAAGAAACAGGGAACTATAGACCAGTGAGCCTAATGCCAATACTGGGGAAGTTGCCAGAATCTATTATCAAACACTTTCATAACATTTGGAAGGCAGTGGTATAAACAGACAAAGTTAACATAGGTTTACAAAGGGAAATCATGCTTGACAAATCTATTAGAATTCTTTGAGGATGTAACGAGTTGAGCTAACCAAGAAGAATCAGTGGATGTGATTTATTTAGACTTTCAGAGGACTTTCAACAAGATCTTACATAACAAACTACAATGTAAAGTTAAAGCACATGATATTGTGGGTAATGTTTTGAGATGGATAGAAATCTGGTTAGCAAATAGGACTCATGATGTGGATGTGCCGGCGTTGGACTGGGGTAAATAGGAAGCAAAGAGTTGGCATAAATGAGTCTTTTTCTGATTGGCAGTCAGTGAGTAATGGGGTTCTGCAGGGAGCTGTACTCGGACCCCAGCTGTTCACATCATATATCAATGATTTGGAAAAGGGAACTGAATGTATTATCTCCAAATTTGCAGATGATACAAAGTTGGGTGGGCGGGTGGCTGTGAGGAGGGTACAGAGTTGCTTTAGCAAGATTTGGACAGGCTCGGTGTGTGGGTATCTGCGTGGCAGATGTAGTGTAACGTGGTTAAATGTGAGGTTATCCACATTGATAAGCATGGGTTAATCTCACACAATCTTCCCTGCACACTGTGGGGAGATTTGCACCTGGAATGCTGTCACCTGCATGAATACAGACCAGGAGCTGGGGTTATTATAAACGGCTAGTTTGTTTTAACTCTCTTGGTTGGTGCAGACACGACCAAGAGATTCTCTGGCTCTGTGAAAACTTTAAATCTGTCTTCACAAAGGAAGCATACACTGTGAAGGTTATAGTGAAAGAGGAGACACTGTGGATCAGTCGCCGAAAGATCAAGAAGGTGTAATAAAGAGATTAGTAATACAGAAAGTTGATAACTCACATGATCCAGGTGGAATGCAGATTCCTGGGGAGGTAAGAACCAGCCGAGGCATTGGTTACAATATTCCTACACATACTGGATATGGAAGCATTGCCAAGTGGTGGGCTGTTAATGTTAAACTGCCATTGTCTGAAGGGGAGAGGAATAACCCAGGAAAGTTCACCACTATCAGGGGGTGGGGAAGTTATTAACAACCATTATCTGTAACAAAATCAACTTCAATTCAGGCAGTTAATTGAGGAGAACCAGAATGAATTTGTCAAAGGCACATTGTGTTTGTGGAATGTGATTGGGTTTGTAAAAGGCCGACAGAGAAGGTTATTCAAGGCCATGTAGTCAATGTTTGAAAATGATCTTTTTGGGGGTGTTTTACAAAGTGCCAAACACAAACCAATGGCAGTAAGGGGAAAGAGGCAACTCAGATAGGAAATGAGTTACACCTCCTCCTTTCTCAACTGTCTGTCTTTCTCTTAAATCCTGTTTATCCTGGAATAATAATTTCCCAACATTAGTCACCCTGAATCTCTGTAATAACGATCAGATCTAATCCCTATTCATGTCACTAATTGGGTCTATCCTATTGTGAACACTTCACACATTCATGTAAAGAATCTATCATATTATTTTTAGTCTATCATTTGAATGAATCTTATTCCCTGATGGGCAATCTCTGTTAAACTCTCTGCTCCTTTCTGTTCCACAATTCTTAGCCACGTCACTATTTTGAACAAAGAACAAAGAACAAAGAACAAAGAACAACACAGCACGGGAAACAGGCCCTTCAGCCCAACGAGCCCGCGCCGCCGTCCCACTGTCTCAGTGTCCTATTCATGATTTTAGTCTACGCCTAATGTGCCAGGATCAGGGAGGTCCAATTTAGGGACAATTTAGTACCCAATCAATCAGCCTAAAAGCACATCTTTGGGATGTGGGAGGAAACCGGAGTACCCGGAGGAAACCCACGCAACCACGGGGAGAACGTGCAAACTCCCACAGACACAGGCCCAAATCCATGTGTCCGCACAGCAACAGAGATAGTCTCTGAGCTGTCATGTTGCCCTCGAGATGGTCCAGTTTAAGCACACTAACGACATGAAGCAATAGGCAACTCCCGAAGCAACGTCCAAGAGCAGCCCACTACAACCTGCCGCATGTATGCCCCTTGCTGGACTTAAATGCCTGTGGAGACAAAAAAATTCATTATTAAACAGGCAAAGACTGTAACATCCCTGAGGCAAAACGTAATCCCAAGCCTACAATGTTTAGTAAGGCCTACTATATCCCCCTATATGTAGCCCGCTCATGTGGCTGTCTAAGTGACTCTTAAACAACCCTAGCGTGCCTGCTTCCACCACCTTACTCGGCAGTGCATTCCACACCCCCACTACCCTTTGTGTGAAAAACTGCCCTCTAATATTTGTCTTATACCTAGCCCCCCTCACCCTAAGCCCGTGACCCCTCGTTCTATCCATTTCTAATAACGGAAAAAGCTTACCACCATTTACTCTATCTGTCCCCTTCATAATCTTATAAACCTCTATTAGATCCTCCCTCAGCCGACGTCTCTCAAGGGAAAACAGCCCAAGTTCGTTCAATCTTTCCTCGTAAGACAGCCCTCCCATACCAGGCAGCATCCTGGTAAATCTCCTCTGCACTCTCTCCAGGATCTCTACATCCTTCCGGTAGTACGGCGACCAGAACTGGACGCAGTACTCCAAGTGAGGCCTAACCAACGTTCTATACAACTGCAACATCAGACTCCTACTCTTATATTCTATACCTCTTCCTATGAAGGCTAACATACCATACGCTTTCCTCATCACATTCTGCACCCGCACCGACACCTTCAGGGACTTGTGCACTTGCACCCCCAGGTCTCTCTGCGTATCTATACTCCGGATAGTTCTACCTTTTATCGTATAACTCCCCTCCACATTATTCCGGCCAAAGTGCATCACCTCGCATTTCTCCGGATTAAATTCCATTTGCCATCTATCTGCCCAATCTACCAGCCTGTCTATGTCCTGTTGCATTGCCAGGCACTGCTCCTCAGTACCCGCCAATCCAACCATCTTAGTGTCATCAGCAAATTTGCTGATCACGCCACCTACCCCCTCTTCCAAGTCATTAATATATACCACAAACAGAAGAGGTCCTAGTACCGAGCCCTGCGGCACACCACTGGTGACAGACCTCCAATTGGAAAAGGAGCCATCCACTACTACTCGCTGTCTCCTCCTCCCAAGCCAGTTCTCCACCCATCTACATACCTGGCCTTGTATCCCATGAGCCTTCACCTTTTCTATCAGCCTACCATGAGGGACCTTGTCAAACGCCTTACTGAAATCCATATAGACGACATCAACGGCTTGTCCTTCGTCAACCATTTTTGTCACCTCTTCAAAAAATTCCACTAGATTCGTAAGGCATGACCTCCCTGTAACGAAGCCATGCTGCGTATCCCTGATCAGATTGCAGCGCTCCAGATGTTCATACATCCTATCCTTGAGGATCCTCTCCATTAGCTTGCCTATAACTGAAGTCAAGCTCACCGGCCTATAATTCCCTGGGTTATCCCTCTGACCCTTCTTAAACAACGGTACTACATTTGCAATCCGCCAATCCTCTGGGACCTCACCTGTGTCCAAAGAAGAGACAAAGATTTGCGTCAGAGGCCCAGCAATTTCATCCCTCACCTCCCTTAGCAGCCTGGGATAGATGCCATCAGGCCCCGGAGATTTATCCGTCTTTATACTGTCTAAAAGTCCCAACACCTCTTCCCTCGTGATGACTATTTCCCTCAACGGATCCTCAAACTCCTCAAGCACAGCACCAGACATCAGGCCCCTCTCCTGCGTGAATACCGACGCAAAGTATTCATTCAGGATCTCCCCCATTCCCCCAGGCTCCAAGCATAGTTCCCCTCCTCTGTCCCTGAGAGGACCAATCTTCCCTCTAACCATCCTTTTATTTCTAACATAAGAGTAAAATGCCTTAGGATTTTCTTTAATCCTACCCACCAAAGCCATTTCGTGGCCCCTTTTTGCCTTTCTGATGCCCCTTTTAAGTTCTCTCCTACATTCTCTGTATTCTTCTAACGCTATCTCTGTCCTCAAATGCCTAGATCTAATGTACGCCTCCCTCTTCCTCCTGACCAGGTCCTCAATATCCCTAGTTACCCACGGCTCTCTAATCCTACCCTTCCCATCCTTCCTCTTGACCGGCACATGTCTTTCCTGCAAAGATTTTAGTTTTCCCTTGAGAGACTCCCACATACCCAGCGTCGACCTGCCATCAAACAGCTTACCCCAGTCCGTACCTTTAAGATCCTGCCTAATCCAATTGTATCTAGCCCTCCCCCAGTTTAACACCCTCCCCTTAGGACAGGCTTCATCTTTATCCATTAATATCTTAAACCAGACAGAGTTGTGGTCACTGTTAGCCACATGCTCTCCTACTTCAATGTCAACCACCTGCCCAGGCTCATTCCCCAGAACCAAGTCCAGTATAGCCCCCTCTCTGGTCGGGCTATCCACATACTGCTCCAGGGATCCTTCCATTACACACTGTACAAATTCCTCCCCGTCAGCACCCTCTGACCTCGGCACCTTCCAATCTACCCCGGGGAGATTAAAATCTCCCACTACCACCACCCTATTCTTCCTGCACTTATCTAGAATGTCCCTGCTTATCCCTTCTTCCACAGCCCTCAGGCTGTTGGGCGGTCTGTAGTACACACCCAACATAGTAACATCTCCCTTCCTATTCCTCAACTCCACCCAAAGCGACTCGATTCCTATATCCTCTATACCTCCCTCCCTCTGCACTGCTATGATGCAATCCTTAACTAACAACGCCACTCCCCCACCTCTCAGAGACCCACCCCTATCACGCCTGAAGCACTTATACCCGGGAACATTCAACTGCCAGTCCTGCCCTTCCTTTAACCAAGTCTCTGTCACCGCCACCACTTCCAACTTCCTTTCGAACATTATTGCCTTCAGTTCATCTGTTTTGCCAGTCACACTCCTAGCATTGAAATACATGCACCGAAGACCCTCAGAAACAATCCGATCCTTCTTCCTACCCTCCGGGCTTACCCTATCTCCAATCCCAGTTCCGTCCACCTCCCCACCCCCCCTCCATATTAGTTTAAACCCTGCCGAAACACTCCAGCTAACCTTCCAGCTAAGATATGCACACCCTTCCCAGTTAACTGTACCCCATCCCTCTTGTATATTTGCCCCTCTTTCATAAAGACTTCCCAGTGGTCTACGAATCTAAAACCCTCTGCCCTACACCAATCCTTCAACCACGCATTTAGTTGGAGTATCTCATTATTTCTCGCCCTGCTAGCCCCAGGCACCGGCAGCAGCCCAGAGAACGCCACCCTGGAGGCCCTACATTTCAGCCTAGCCCCCAACTCCCTGAACTGCCTACGTATGTCCCCCCTGCACTTTGTTCCTACATCCTTCTCTCCTACGTGGACTATCACATCAGACTCAGTCCCTCCACCCTTCAAAATTCCCTCTACCCTTTCTGAAACATCCTGTACCCCTGCTCCAGGGAGGCAGACTACCATCCTGGAGTCCCGCTTTTGCCCACAGAACCGCCTATCAATCCCTTTGACTTTCCCATCCCCCACCACTATCTCACACCCTGCACTCTTCCCTTCCTCCGAGGTATTCTCCCTCCCTTGCCTTCTCTACCCCAGCTGTCACCCCACCCTTGATATTCCGGGGTAATTCCTCTGGGGCGGTCCTAGTGCCATGACTCCTTTTCTTTTTGCTCTTCCTAACTGTAACCCATCCATCTCTCTTCCTAGGTCCTGGTATCTGCTCAGTGTTACTGTCCCTATCCATTATTTCCTCATTTTCCCTAACTAAAAACATATCCTCCAGCCTCAGTTCCAGCTGCCTCACCCGGGCCCTTAATCGCTGCACCTCTAGACATTTCCCGCATATGTGGGCTTTCGGGAGATTTGCTGTCTCCAGAAATGTCCACATATGACAACGAACACAGTGAACACGTGTAACCCTAGACCCTGCCGTTATGTTAGCCCCCTATTAAGGTGTCCTATTACTTCCTGATACTGAGCCTGCTCTCGCCCAAGCCCAGTGAGCTTAAGCCCTGTTACCTCTCACTCTGCTTCCCGCCTCACTCCGCTGCCCGCTATCTACCTTGGCCTTCTTTTTATACTCCCGCGCTCCCTTCCCAGCAGCCCCCGCGCCTATCTCCCGCTACGGAGCGCCAAAATAAACAAAAAACCCTCTCGAACTAGAATTAAGTCAAAATACAGTAATTACAATGCAGCACACTCACCAAAAGGCAGCCACTCGTCGAAATCACAGCTCCAGAGAACAGTGAGGTGGATCCTCGGGTTTTGTTCTAACTTCTCAAAACCTTTCTCTTTAGATTTCTAAATTTCTTTTCACCTGAACCCTCTCCAGGACCAGCACCCCCCACACCCCGCCTCCCACCAACTGGTTAGATTAAAACCCTGCCCACAGCCCCGGGTCATACCATTATCCACGACGTTAGACCCAGCCCATTTTAAGTGATGCCCATCCCAGTGGAATAACTCCATCTTTCCTGAATACTCATCTCCGTGCCCCATTAATCAAAACCCTTTGTTATGATGGCCATGTCGGTAGACAGATCTCCGCCTGGGCTTTGTGGTGCATGAGCTGCCTTATTGAAAGAGAGGAGACTCACCCAATGGGAATCAGCCAGCAGGGGATTTAAACCTGTTACCCGGACTGGAGACCCCGAGGTAAAGACCGCCTGACTGTAAATCACAGGAGAGGCCTTTTCCTTTGGTTCACAATGGAGGGTGTTGGTGACAGGAAACTCACACTTGGCTGAATTACTGCACCCTCACTTCGTACACCACTGTCTGAGCCACACAATCTGTGATCTGTGAAATTCTAGTTGGCCTGTAGCTCAGATAAGAACCCAGAGATGGTTATCTTTGACCCTGTATTCCAACGTGGGCCCTAACTCTTTAAACCTTTTCAACAGATTATCATTCCTGCTTCTATCTACGCTATTGGCTCACAGAGGTTTATAGCATGGAAACAGGCCTTACAACCCAACTTGTCCATTCCGCCCAGCTTTTACCACTAAGCTAGTCCCAATTGCCCACATTTGCCCCATATCCCTCTATACCCATCTTCCCCATGTAACTATCTAAGTGCTTTTTAAAAGATAAAATTGTACCCGCCTCTACTACTGCCTCTGGCAGACATTCCCACCCTCTGTGTGAAAAAATTGCCCCTCTGGGCCCTTTTGTATCTCTCCTCCCTCACCTTAAACTTACACCCTCTAGTTTTAGATTACCCTACCTTTGGGAAAAGATAATAACTATCTAGGTGATCTGTGCCCCTCACTATTTCATAAACCTCCATGAGGTCACCCCTCAGCCTCCTACGCTCCAGAGAAAAAAGTCCCAGTCTATCCAGCGTTCCCTTAAGACTCAAACCATCAAGTCCCAGTAGCACCCTAGTAAATCTTTTCTGCATTCTTTCTAGTTTAATAATACCCTTTCTATAATAGGGTGACCAGAACTGTACACAGTATTCCAAGTGTGGCCTTACCAATGTCTTGTACAACTTCAACAAGACGTCCCAACTCCTGTATTCAATGTTCTGACCAATGAAACCAAGCATGCTGAATGCCTTCTTCACCACTCTGTCCACCTGTGACTCCACTTTCAAGGAGCTATGAACCTGTACCCCTAGATCTCTTTAGAACATAGAACATAGAACATTACAGCGCAGAACAGGCCCTTCGGCCCACGATGTTGCGCCGACCAGTTACAAAAACAATGACCCACTAGCCTATACCAATCCCTTTTCGTCCATAAACCTATCCAGAGATCTCTTAAACGCCCCCAAACTAGACGCATTTACAACTGCAGCAGGCAGGGCATTCCAATCCCTCACCACCCGCTGGGTAAAGAACCTACCCCTGACATCCGTCCTGTAGCTACCCCCCCTTAATTTAAAGCCATGCCCCCTCGTGCTAGCTTTCTCCATCCGAGGAAAAAGGCTATCACTATCCACCCTATCTAAACCTCTAATCATCTTATATGTTTCAATAAGATCCCCTCTTAGCCGCCTTCTTTCCAACGAAAACAACCCTAGATCCCTCAGTCTCTCCTCATAGGACCTCCCCACCAAACCAGGCAACATCCTAGTAAACCTCCTCTGCACCCTCTCCAACGCCTCCACATCCTTCTTGTAATGCGGGGACCAGAACTGCACACAGTACTCCAAGTGCGGCCGCACCAGAGTAGTGTACAGTTGCAACATTACACTGCGACTCCTAAATTCAATCCCCCTACCAATAAACGCCAAGACACCGTACGCCTTCTTGACAACCTTATCTACTTGATTCCCAACTTTCAGGGATCTATGTACACACACACCTAGATCCCTCTGTTCATCCACACTATTCAAAGTCCTCCCGTTAGCCCTATACTCGACACATCTGTTGCTCCTACCAAAGTGAATTACCTCACACTTCTCCGCATTAAATTCCATCCGCCACCTCTCGGCCCAGCTCTGCAACCTATCTAAGTCTCCCTGCAGACTATGACACCCTTCCTCACAATCTACCACACCTCCAACTTTGGTGTCATCAGCAAATTTACTAATCCACCCAACTATACCCTCATCCAGATCATTAATAAAAATTACAAACAACAGTGGCCCCAAAACAGATCCCTGAGGCACACCACTCGTAACTGCACTCCATGATGAATATTTACCATCCACCACCACCCTCTGTCTCCTATCTGATAGCCAATTCCTGATCCAACTTCCTAGATTACCCACAATCCCATACATCTGCATTTTCTGCAGAAGCCTACCATGGTGAACCTTATCGAACGCCTTACTAAAATCCATGTATACCACGTCAACTGCCTTACCCCCATCCACCTCTTTGGTCACCTTCTCAAAAAACTCAATAAGGTTAGTAAGGCACGACCTACCCGCTACAAAACCATGCTGACTATTTCTAATCAATTCATTACACTCCAAATAACTATAAATCCTATCCCTAATAATTTTTTCTAAAACCTTGCCCACAACAGAAGTAAGACTCACCGGTCTATAATTCCCGGCAAAGTCTCTGTTCCCCTTCTTAAACAATGGGACAACATTCGCTATCCTCCAATCCTCCGGGACTACACCAGAGACCAATGACGACCTGAAGATCTGAGCCAGAGGCTCTGCAATCACCTCTCTAGCCTCCCAGAGAATCCTAGGGTAGATCCCATCCGGACCAGGGGACTTATCTATTTTCAGCCCCTCAAGAATTTCCAGCACATCCTCTTTATCAACCGTAATACTGTCTATTTTACACCCCTGCAACCCAATGTCCTCCTCAGCTATATTCATGTCCCCCTGCGTGAACACCGAAGAGAAATATTGGTTCAATACTTCTCCAATCTCCTCCGGTTCCACACACAACTTCCCCCTGCTGTCTGTAACTGGCCCTAATCTTGCCCTGACCAACCTTCTGTTCTTGACATACCTATAGAACGCCTTAGGATTCTCCTTAATCCTATCAGCCAAAGTCTTCTCATGTCCTCTTTTAGCCCTTCTCAACTCACTCTTCAACTCCCTCCTAGCCAATCTAAAGCTTTCTAGTGCACTATCTGAGCCCTCCAATCTCATCCGAACATAAGCCTCCTTTTTCTTTTTAACCATCGACTCAACTCTTTTAGTGCACCACGGTTCCCTAGATCTACCAAATCCACCATGCCTGACAGGGACATACCTATCAAGGACTCGCAGTAGCTGCTCCTTGAAAAAACTCCACATTTCAGACGTTCCCAGTCCCTGTAATCCCCTAATCCAATCCATGCTTCCTAATTCACTCCTGATAGCCTCATAATCGCCCTTACCCCAGCTAAAATTGCTGACCCGAGGTTCATGCCTATCTCTTCCCATCACTAAGGTGAACGTAACCGAATTGTGGTCACTATCACCAAAATGCACACCAACTTCCAAGTCTAGAACCTGGTCTGGCTCATTTCCCAGCACCAAATCCAATATAGCCTCACCTCTAGTTGGCCTGTCTACATACTGAGACAAAAAACCTTCCTGCACGCTTTGTACAAACACTGACCCCTCTAGCGAGCTAGAACTATAGCAACTCCAATCAATATTCGTAAAGTTAAAGTCCCCCATAACAATTACCCTATTACTTTCACTCCTAACCAGGATTGTCTCCGCAATCCTTTCCTCAACCTCTCTAGAACTTTTAGGAGGTCTATAAAAGACTCCCAACAGGGTGACCTCTCCTCTCCTATTTCTAATCTCCGCCCATACTACCTCAACTGACAAGTCCTCATCAAACTTTCTCTCCGACACTGTGATACAGTCCTTGACTAGCAATGCTACCCCACCCCCCCTTCTACCTTCTTCTCTACTCCGACTAAAGCATTTGTACCCCGGAACCTGCAACATCCATTCCTGACCCTGCTCTATCCATGTCTCAGAAATGGCCACAACATCAAAGTCCCAGGTACTGATCCACGCTGCAAGTTCATCCACTTTATTGCGAATACTCCTCGCATTAAAGTACACGCATTTCAAACCCTGCTCCGCCCCACCCCCACTATGCCGTGCCTTGCATTCCCCAACTATGCCCCCCTCACTTTCACCCCCTTTCCTCACTATCCCCATTGTTCTGTAACTCTCCCCAACACCCTACCATTAACTGTCCTGCTCTGGTTTGATCTACGAAAATGCATCAGTTGATCAAGATCCCGTTGAAATCCGAGATAACCAAGATAACCTTCTTCACTGTCCACTATGCCTCCAATCTTGGTGTCATCTGCAAACTTACTATCCATGCCTCCTAAATTCTCATTCAAATCATTAACAAATAACAGTGGGCCCAGCACTGATCTCTCAGGCACACCGCTGGTCACAGGCCTCCAGTTTGAAAATCAACCCTCTACAACCACCCTCTGGCTTCTGTCACCCAGGCACTTTTGTATCCAGTTGGCTACCTCACCCTGGATCCTGTGAGATTTAACCTTATGCCACAACCACCATCCGGTACCTTGTAAAGGCTTTGCCAAAATCCATACAGATAATGTTGGCTGCACTGCCTTCATCTGCCTTCTTGGTTATCCCTTCAAAAAACTCAATCAAATTCATAAGACATAATTTTCCACTCACAAAGCCATGATAATTGGGTCCTCTTCCCACTCTAAGTTCCTCCCCAGCGATGAGGAGATGTCCTTTACCCTGGCACTGGGCAGGTAACACAACCTTCAGAGAAACTCACTAATGTTCTGGGGACCTGGATTTGAATCCCACCATGGCAGATGGTGGAATTTGAATTCAATAAAAAATATAACTGAAATTAAGAATCTACTGATGACCATGAAACCATTGTCAATTATTGGAAAAACCCATCTGTCCTTTAGGGAAGGAAATCTGCTGTCCTTACCCCGGTCTGGCCTACATGTGATCCAGAGCCACAGCAATGTGGTTGATTCTCAAATGTCCTCGGAATAAGGGCAACTAGGGATGGGCAATAAATTCTGGCCAACCAGAGAAGACAGTAAAAAGTCTGACCTATTTATTTGATAATATACTCACTAGCTTTCGGGGTTACCCCCTTCGTCAGGTGAATGGAGAGTTCTGGCCTCAGACAGAGAGAGCACATACCCCACAAATGAATTTAAAAATGTTCCTAGTCACAGTTGCAGGGAGCAGTATCTATCCCCCTGAGTCTCCTCTGTCACTCCCACATTGCCCCATTGGGAAGGTGCATTGGTCAATTTACTCATCCACCCTGCAGTCCTTCACAGGTACCTCATATCTGTTGGCCAAAGTCATTGCTACCCACTGACCTGCAGTCACACCCTCCCTCTGACCCCGGCCAGGTCTAAAGTCCCGCTTCATCTAAAGGGGCTGACTCCCTCCCTGAGCAAAATATTATTGCAATGACCCCCCCCTCCCCAAAGTCTGCAGCTCAGACTCCAGCCCAGCAACTGTGAGCTGAGATTGGTCAAAGTGCAAGGATTTCCTGTGACAATAGTGAGCTCAGATCGCACAGATCTCCAAAGAGTCCCACACGTGGCTGTAACCACCAACCCTGCCAGCTCTGCCTCTTATTTATTTCAAAGAACAAAGAACAATACAGCACTTGTCTCGCTCTCCTGCTCTCTGTAGTGAGCAGGACATAAAATTTGGTGGACCATTTAAAGGTCCATTGATCTCAGGCAGGAATTTCCGACTAGGGGTGCGTGTGGGCGGATATCCTGGCCATTGTTATGAATGTTACGTGCTTTCAGATAGAGAGACTTTAGTTTTGTCTTTTTGTTATCTTTATAATCTTGTCCTTCAAGGTTATAGCCTTGAACAGGCACTTTGGCCCTCCAAACCTGTGCGGATCATGAGCCCAACTAGACCATTTGTTTGTATCCATAATTTATTTCATTAGTTAACTAGTTATCAGTTGAGTAAAGACAAGTTTGGAGATGCAGAAGACTCACAGGATGATGGTTTGCTGTATATTTGTGATCCAGTTCCCTAGAGGCTTTTCTGGGAGCCTGGAAATGTGAAACTAAGACTCTCATTTCACACTAAAATTCTACATCTTGATTTCACAAACTGTTGGTGTCTTTGTGCAGGAAGTGGGTTAAATACCTTTCCTGGGGGTAGCACAGTGGTTAGCGCGGCTGCTTCACAGCACCAGGGACCTGGGTTTGATTCCCGGCTCGGGTTACTGTCTGTGTGGACTCTGCACGTTCTCCCTGTGTCTGCGTGGGTTTCTTCCGGGTGCTCCGGTTTCTTCCCACAGTCCAAAGATGTGCGGTTAGATGGACTCTTCATGATAAATTCTCCCTCAGTGTACCCGAACAGGTACCAGAGTGTGGCGATAGGAGGATTTTCATAGTAACTTCATTGCAGTGTTAATATTTGCGATTAATAAATTGTATTCATGCCCACTCTCCTCACAGCTGCTGCTTTTTCACTGAGAGTCTCTTGCCCTTTTTAAAAAGCGACAGTGTGAAAAGCCTCATTTCAAAGAGAGCAAGATCCCAGAAATACCCTGATGTGTGGCTGACAGTTTAGATGAGGGTGTAATAAGTGTCAGAGACAGAGCAAACTTTCAGCTGCCAATCACACTGGCCCCTCGAGGTTTTTCGATGATTTATTATCGGAACCTCATTACGCTGTTTGTCCAAATGGAGCCTAAAGGAAGCTACGATTAAAGATTCAACAAGCCTTCATCTTAAAAGTGTGTGTCAGGGTAGCAAGTGTTTGGAGAATGAACCAACTGGGATTCTGGAGCAGAGTAGGATTCACCCACAAAGCCACTGTTTGAGATGCAGAATTATCCAGTTCTGTTCACACCTTCAATCCGATTTTTTGAAAGAATTGTTACTCTTGGAGAGGGATTCTCACTTTCTGACGTCCTTTGAAAACACCCAGTGGCCACAGGGAATGGACTGGTTCGGGTGTGGTCAGTGCGAACGCAGCAGCTGGAGGAGCTGGAAGTTGCTTCTGGAATGAAGAAGATGGAATCCACTGAACCAACCGAGATTAAAATGTTTATTTTGTTAAGAGAAACATCTTGGAAGGTGCAAATTCACTCAGAATCTTGCTGACATGATCAAAATGAGCAATGTAGCTAGAAATATATTTAGAATAGAGCAGCAGAAGGGACAGAGAGAGAATACACCGATAGACAAGATTATAAAGATGACAAAAAGACAAAACTAAAGTCTCTCTCTGAAAGCATGCAACATTCATAACAACAGGCAGGATACACGCTCACATGCAGGAAAACCCTGCCCGAAATCAACAGACCTTTCAACAATCCACCAAATTTTATGTCCCTCTCACAATTCCACGGACAGCGAGGCCAGAAAGTTTACCCCAATATAAATGAATTGAAAGCACACATTGTAAGAAATAACTATCTGACCACCATTACTGATAGGTGCAGGATGACAAAGATTGGGGCCCTGAATATAGAGGGGTGTATGAGAATAGGAAACTAGCTAAGCTGGAGGGGTAGCACTGTTAATCAAGGATGGAAATGGTGCAATGGCCAAGGGTAACATTAGTTCAGGAGTTCAGAATCAGTTTGGTTGGAAATGAGGTGTGACGAACCACATTGATGTTATCTGTATGGGTGCCTCAGTGTGAGACATTGGTTGGTGGTGTATAGGTTACGGACTGGTGTGAAACTTGTGAAACCCCCAGTGAGAATAAGCAGCCCCAGTCACTGTGTCAAAAAGACTACTTATTAAATTAAAGATTAGCAAGTTTATAGATGATACTAAGATTGGTGGATTTGTGGACAGTGATGAACACTGTCAGAGATTACAGCAGGATATAGATAGGCTGGAAAATTGGGCGGAGAAATGGCAGATGGAATTTAATCCAGAAAAATGCAAGGTGATGCATTTTGGTAGATCTAATGTCGGTGAGAGCTACAAAATAAATGGCAGAACCATCAAGAGCACAGACACACGGAGGGAACTGGGAGTACAGACCCACTGATCCTTAAAAGGAGCAGAACAGGTGGAAAAGGTGTTGGAGAAAGTGGATGTCATGCTTGCTTTCATCGGACAGGACATTGAGTTTAAACATTGTAAATTATTGTATAAAACGTTCATTAGGCCACATTTGGAATACTTTGTCCGATTCTGGTAACCACACTACCAGAAAGATGTGGAGGCTTTGGAGGGAGTGCAGAAAAGGTTTACCAGGATGTTGCCCGGTACGGAGGCTATGAGGAGAGATTGAATAAACTGGGATTGTTCTCCCTGGAAGGCTGAGGGGTGATCGGATAGAAGTTTATAAAATTATGAGGGGTATAGGTAGGGTGAACAGTTGGAAGCTTTTTCCGGGGCAGAAATGTTAATTACAAGGGAGTATAGGTTCAAGATAAAGTGGAAAAGGTTCAGTGGGGATGTGCAGGGGAAATATTTTACACAGAGGGTGATGGAATGCTCTGCCAAGTGAGGTGGTTGAGGCAGACACATTGGTGACATTTAAGACTTATCTGGATAAACACTTGGAATAGAAGGTGGTTGGTCTAGATAGGACAATGTGATTGGTGCAGCCTTGGAGGACTGTTGGAGGATCTGTTCCTGTGCTGTACTGTTATTTGTTCTTTGTAAATTTGCAGATGACAAAAAGATAGGTGAGAAAGTATATTGTCAAGAGACCAAAAGGAGGTTGGAGACAGATGTAGCTGTTGAATGAGTAAGCAAAGTTCTGGCAGTGGAGTACAATTTGAGAGAATGTGAAGTTGTTCAATTTGGTAGGAAGAATGAAAATACAGACTTATTTAAATAGAGAGCAACCTCAAAATTCCAAGGTGCAGAGGGACCTAGGCGTTCGAGTGCATGAGTCACAAAAGGTTAGTGTGCAGGTGTACAGCAAGTAATCAAGAAGGCTAATGGGATGCTATCCTTTATTAAGAGATGAATGAACATAAAAATAAGGATGTTATGCTTCAGTTTTACAGGGCGTAGATGAGAACACATCTCGAGTACTGTGCAGTTTTGGTCGCTGTATTTAATTAGGGTATATATGTGTCGGAAGTGGTTCAGAGGAGGTTGTGGACAGGGAAGGAACGGCTACAATAATAATTTAACAACAGTAATGGTAATGGGGTTTTAAAATGGCCATTCTGACCGAGAGCTAAGCATGCTGGGAATTTTGGTTAACTTATAGATTCAGGAGCAGGAAGAGAGGGGTGTGATTTTTGAGGGGAGAGCTGGAAGATAAGATAAGTTTTTCACTTACTTTATTCGGAGCTTTTTTTTCTCAGCAATCGGAAACCGGAAATAGGTCACAGAGAGACCTGACACGGTTTGTAGTCTTTTTTGCCCAATAAATTTGTATGGGGAGGAAACCCGAGACATTCCATATGCAATGTCTCCCACCCTCCCCCCCCCCAGCTAAAAAAAACCCGGTGTGAGAGTAGGTGAGCTTCTTTTTGCTTTTTCTTCTTTTCTCTTTTGTTTCTCAGTAAGTTAACAAGGGTGTCAGTGCGGGCAGTGCGATGTTTCTCCTGTGGGATGTTTGAGGTGACGGACACCGGTAGTGTCCCAGCTGATTATACCCGCAGGAAGCACCCCCATTTCCAGCTCCTTGAAGACCGTGTTAGGGACCTGGAGCTGGAACTCAGGATCATTTGGGAGGCAGAGACAGTTATAGATGAAAGCTACAGGGAGGTTCATACTCCCAGGAATGAGGATATTTGGGTAACTGTTAGAAGGAGTGAAAAGCAGTCAGTGCAGCGATCCCCTGTGGCCGTTCCTCTGTGTAACGAGTACATTGTTTTGGATACTGTTGGGGAGGATCACTCCCCGGGTAAGCCATGGGGTACAGGCAAATTATTACAGCAACTTCTCTACTCCTTTTGCCCATTATTTTGAATACTTGCCCTCCATTTCTGGATGGAATCTTGAAGGGGAACAGTTTCTCTCTATTTCCCGTGTCCACCCCCCTCAGGGTCTGGGATATCTCCATCAAGCCTCCATTCAGCATCGTTTCTCCAAGGAAAAGTCTCTCCAATCTACCTTTGTAGCTACAGGTTTTAATCCCTGGAATCATTCTTGTCAATCTCCTCTGTACTCTCTCCGATAGCTTCACGTCCTTCCTCAAGTATGGAACCCAGCACTGGACACAATACCCCACAATACCCAGTGAGGACGGATGTTACAGTTTGCAGAGGGACACAGATAAGCTGCAGAGCTGGGCTGAGAGGTGGCAAATGGAGTTTAATACGGAAAAGTGTGAGGTGATTCACTTTGGTATGAGTAACAGGAGTACAGAATATAGGGCTAATGGAAGGACTCTTAGTAGTGTTGACGAGCAGAGAGATCTCGGGGTACATGTGCATAGCTCCCTGAAAGTTGGCACCCAGGTTGGTAAGGTTGTTAAGAAGGTGTACGGTGTGTTAGCTTTTATTGGTAGAGGGATTGAATTTCGGAGCCGTGAGGTCATGTTACAACTGTACAAAACTCTGGTGCGGCCGCATTTGGAGTATTGCGTACAGTTCTGGTCGCCGCATTATAAGAAAGACGTGGAGGCATTGGAAAGGGTGCAGAGGAGGTTTACCAGGATGTTGCCTGGTATGGTGGGAAGGTCTTATGAGGAAAGGCTGAGGGACTTGAGGTTATTTTCATTAGAGAGAAGAAGGTTGAGAGGTGACCTAATTGAGGCATACAAGATGATCAGAGGGTTAGATAGGGTGGACAGTGAGGGCCTTTTTCCTCGGATGGTGATGGCTAACACAAGGGGACATAGCTTTAAATTAAGGGGTGGTAATTATAGGACGGATGTCAGAGGTAGGCTCTTTACTCAGAGGGTAGTAAGGGCGTGGAATGCCCTGCCTGCAGCAGCTGGGGACTCGCCAACTTTAAGGGTGTTCGAATGGTCAGTGGATAGGCATATGGATAACATTGGAATAGTTTAGGTTAGAGGGTCATTAGATTGGTTCCACTGGTCAGTGCAACATTGAGGGCCGAAGGGCCTGTACTGCGCTGGAATGTTCTATGTTCTACATGAGATCTAAGTAGTGTCTGAGACAAATTTACCATGACCTTGTTACTCTTATACTCAATGGCCCCGTTAAGACACAGACTCAGATACTGTATACTAATGACATACCCTACCTTCTTCAGTCATTTATTGCAGATACTCCCAGGTCCCCCTACTCCTGCACCTCAAGAGTTTTGCCCTTTAGAGAAAATGGGGAGAATTCTATAATATAAGAAAGTGGATCTCACTCCGACAGAGAGTGGGGAGAAAGTGGATCTCACTCCGACAGAGAGTGGGGAGAAAGTGGATCTCACTCCGACAGAGAGTGGGGAGAAAGTGGATCTCACTCCGACAGAGAGTGGGGAGAAAGTGGATCTCACTCCGACAGAGAGTGGGGAGAAAGTGGATCTCACTCCTACAGAGAGTGGGGAGAAAGTGGATCTCACTCCGAGAGTGGGGAGAAAGTGGATCTCACTCCCACAGAGAGTGGGGAGAAAGCGGATCTCACTCCACAGAGAGTGGGGAGAAAGTGGATCTCACTCCGAGAGTGGGGAGAAAGTGGATCTCACTCCCACAGAGAGTGGGGAGAAAGTGGATCTCACTCCCACAGAGAGTGGGGAGAAAGTGGATCTCACTCTCACAGAGAGTGGGGAGAAAGTGGATCTCACTCCCACAGAGAGTGGGGAGAAAGTGGATCTCACTCCCACAGAGAGTGGGGAGAAAGTGGATCTCACTCCCACAGAGAGTGGGGAGAAAGTGGATCTCACTCCTACAGAGAGTGCGGAGAAAGTGGATCTCACTCTCACAGAGAGTGGGGAGAAAGTGGATCTCACTCCTACAGAGAGTGGGGAGAAAGTGGATCTCACTCCCACAGAGAGTGGGGAGAAAGTGGATTACGCTGAAGAAGCTCATAACAGAGGAGACAAGAAAGGGTTATGAAATGTTAGGAAAGACTGGAGCTGATTCGAGTTGAAGATAAACACCAGCATGTCTACAACAGAATAATCTCCACATGATTGGATGGGTGTGAATCCAACCACACTCAAGAAGCTCAACATCATCCAGGTCAAAGCAGCTCACTTGATTGCTATCCCATCCATAAATATCATCCCCTCCACCACCAACGCACCGTCACAGCCGTGTGCACCATCTGCAAGATGCACAGCAGGATCTCACCAAGGTTCATTAAGCAGCACCTTCCAAATTCACAACCACTACCGTCCAGAAGACCAAGGGCCTGGGAACACCACCACCTTGAGGTTCCCTTCCATGTCATTCCCCCTCTTCACTGTCTCTGGGACAATGTGACTGTTCCTTCACTGTCACTGGGACAATGTTGTCATGTGACTGTATCTTTAGGAAAGTTTTATTTAAATCATGCAGCTTAAAGCTTCAGTGATTCTATTTGAGGTGGAACTGTGCAGTCAGGTGATGGGGGTTTTCTCTTTTGGACTTTTAGTTTTGTTTTGTTGGAAGTAGTTTAGCAGGAAGCTGAGAAGCAGTCTCTCTCTCTCTCTCTGTTCCCCCCCTCTCTGTCCTTCTCTTTATTTTGTTCTGCCTTAAAAAGCTGTGTTTCGGGAAACAGATTCGATTACAAAACCTTCTGAGTTTCTTGACAAGGGTATTTTCAGCACTCAACCCAGGAGGTGGGATTCCTGTAATATGTGGGGCATTAGTCTATGTTGTATTGTGTTTATTTGGGGGGTTTTGTCTGTTGGATGTTGCCTTTGGCTGGAACACTTAGAGATATTCTCTTATTATACGATATCACGGTTGTTTTTCCCTGTTTGTTAAGAGTTCTTGCTAAGTGTTTTACTCTACATGTCAACAATATTCCAAATTAAACTTTGTCTTTGATAAAAACTCCCCGTTGGGTCAGTTTGATCACACCTGAAGTGAAACCTCTCATGCTGGTTCCAGTCAAATTCAATGTAAAACATTACAGGTCAGGGAAGCTTCATATAACACCTCGAAATATCCAACCTGACTTGTAACCATGTCACTGTTCCTTCACTGTTGTTGGGTAATATCACTGTTCCTTCGTTAGTTAGCTCCCCAGCTAACACCAGTATTGGAATGTCTTCCCCGTTTGATCTACAATGGTTTGAGAATTTAGCTCACAGCAATGGCGATAAGAACTGGGAGCAGGAGTCGGCCTCTGGCCCCTCAAGCCTGCTCTGCCATTTAATAAGATCACAGCTGATCTTTTTGTGGACTCAGCTCCACTTACCCACCCGCTCACCATAACCCTTAATTCCTTTACTGTTCAAAAATGTATCTATCCTCGCCTTAAAAACATTCAATGAGGGAGCCTCAACTGGGCAGGAAATTCCACACACTCACAACCCTTTGTGTGAAGAAGTTCCTCCTCAACTCAACTATTCCAGTGATGTCCACTACCAAGAACAAGTTCAAACTGCCGCGTGAGTGATGGGAGGGAGATATTAAATCCCCCCTTTGAGGAATGAGAGATTGTGATTGTTGTGGAAAGCCTTTCTTTTGAGAGATACTCAGATATACTAGTTTGGGGGCGTTTAAGAGATCCATGGATAGGTTTATGGATGAAAAGGGATTGGTTTAGGTTAGAGGGTCATTGTTTTTTTTAACTGGTCGGCGCAACATCGTGGGCCGAAGGGCCTGTTCTGCGCTGTAATGTTCTATGTTCTATATTGTGTGTTAAAGCTGGGACTGTTACTTCCAGTGAGAGACCAAACCTGAATCAAACATTTGAAAGCTTTGGAATCTAATTAAATTACTTCACACCGTCCAATTATTTTCAATTTAAAATTCTAAATTAAAAAAGAATGTAACAAAACTGAGCTTTCTAAACAAGGAGATGTCAAAGTCAATGAAACAAAATGGTGCTGGATGAGGGTGATATGATTTTGATCATTTACGTTTGATGTCATTGGCTCTGTTCCTGCTGTTTTATTAGCAGAATATTGAAATAATCTACAATTGAAAGAAGAGATTCCTAATCACCTGTGAAAGATAAAGGAGAGGTCCTGGTAAATTACCCAGACACACATGGAAGATGTCTGTCTACGCTGTTCATTTAATGAGTTTTTAGTTTGAAACCAATAACATCAATTACTATAAAACAAATCGAAACGGACAAATGAAAAGAGTCAATCTCTGCAGCTTGAGCTATTTGCAGCATCCTTCAGCACTGTTTTCCTTACAGGCCATCACTCAGGAGAATGGACTGTGTGACTTCCTGGAGAAAAGCAATAAGCAAATTGAAGATATTGTCACCCTGGTTCGGGGTAAGCTGAATAAAATGGCGAGAATAACCCTGGCTGCTCTCATCACTGTCGATGTTCACGGTATGTGAAAGTTTCCCTTGCTGAATTCCATTTTACTCAATCCTTCACATTAATATCCAGAGCATTTCTACTGGAGGAGATACCTGCACTGGGATCTGTTCTAGGACCCTTGCTGTTTGTCATTTTCATAAAAGACCTGGATGAGGAAGTGGAGGGATGGGTTAGTAAGTTTGCCGACGATACGAAGGTCGGTGGTGTTGTGGGTAGTCTGGAGGGATGTCAGAAGTTGCAGCGGGACATAGATAGGATGCAGGACTGGGCGGAGAAGTGGCAGATGGACTTCAAAGCGGATAAATGTGTAGTGGTCCATTTTGGCAGGACCAATGGGATGAAGGAGTACACTATCAAGGGTAGGAGTCTTAGCTGGGTTGAGGAGCAGAAGGATCTTGGGATCCGGGTCCACAGGACTCTTAAATCGGCCTCGCAGGGGGAGGATGTGGTCAAGAAGGCGTATGGTGTACTGGCCTTCATTAATCGAGGGATTGAGTTTAGGAGTCGGGAGGTAATGCTGCAACTTTATAAGACCCTTGTCAGACCCCACTTGGAGGACTGTGCGCAGTTCTGGTCGCCTCACTACAGGAAGGATGTGGAAGCTATTGAGAGGGTGCAGAGGAGATTTACAAGGATGTTGCCTGGATTGGGAGGCATGCCTTATGAAGATAGGTTGAGGGAGCTGGGACTCTTCTCCCTGGAGAGACAAAGGTTGAGAGGTGACCTGATAGAGGTTTATAAAATGTTGAGAGGTATAGATAGGGTGGATTCTCGGAGGCTTTTTCCCAGGGCTGAAATGGTCGCTACAAGAGGACACAGGTTTAAGGAGCTGGGGAGCAGGTACAGAGGAGATGTCAGGGGTAAGTTTTTCACTAAGAGGGTGGTGAGTGAGTGGAATCGGCTGCCGTCGGTGGTGGTGGAGGCGAACTCGCTGGGGTCTTTTAAAAGATTTCTGGATGAGTATATGGGATTTAATGGGATTGAGGGTTATAGATAGGCCTGTAGGTATGGATATGATCGGCGCAACTATGTATCCCTGTGAGTACAAGCAAGAATCTGGCAGAACCTTGGAGTCTGTTGGAACCATTGACTTTCTTACAATGTTTCCTAGCTCTGTCTCTTTTGGTGAATGATTTATCTGTTTTCCCTTCCTCCCCTACCTCCTGTCTTTGTTAAACGGAACAGGAGGTCGGTTAATCTGCAATCACTTTGTGTTATTTCACAACTAGAACTACTCACTGTAGCCACTTCACCCTCATTGGCTTCAGCTTATTCCAAACTCTGGGAAATGCTGAAAAAACATCGTCATTGAGTGGGATTTTCTGCCCCCCCCACACCCACCGGGCAGTGTGTCTCCCAACCTCCTGGGAGGGGGCCCACCATTGGCTAGTGGTAGGGTCATGTGGTCCTGCCTGTCAATGGGATTCCCCATTGAATCCAACCCTACCGCTGGGAAATCCGCGATGGCGGTGTGACGGCAGCGGGACTGGAAGATCCCGCCGGTGTGAATGGCTGGAAGATCTCACCCATTGGGTTTGATCCCTGCCACAAACCTGGATGGCCACCCTCACTGCTCCATCCTCCTGATTGGCTGCTACATCAGGTCAAACGAGGTTATTTGAGCTCTAGCTCACTAAAAGCGGATCTCCTGACACACATTCTCACCATCACGGAGAACATCTCTTCCCACCGCTGTGACATTACCCGTCTCCACTGTCCCAGCCAGCTCATCCGCCACTGAAACCTTCATCACTTTACTATTTTCGGTTACGAGTGGTGCGCCTCAGGGATCTGTTTTGGGGCCACTGTTGTTTGTAATCTTTATTAATGATCTGGATGAGGGTATAGTTGGGTGGATTAGTAAATTTGCTGATGACACCAAAGTCGGAGGTGTGGTAGATTGTGAGGAAGGGTGTCATAGCCTGCAGGGAGACTTAGATAGGTTGCAGAGCTGGGCCGAGAGGTGGCGGATGGAATTTAATGCGGAGAAGTGTGAGGTAATTCACTTTGGTAGGAGCAACAGATGTGTCGAGTATAGGGCTAACGGGAGGACTTTGAATAGTGTGGATGAACAGAGGGATCTAGGTGTATGTGTACATAGATCCCTGAAAGTTGGGAATCAAGTAGATAAGGTTGTTAAGAAGGCGTACGGTGTCTTGGCGTTTATTGGTAGGGGGATTGAATTTAGGAGTCGCAGCGTCATGTTGCAACTGTACACTACTCTGGTGCGGCCGCACTTGGAGTACTGTGTGCAGTTCTAGTCCCCACATTGCAAGAAGGATGTGGAGGCTTTGGAGAGGGTGCAGAGGAGGTTTACTAGGATGTTGCCTGGTATGGTGGGGAGGTCCTATGAGGAGAGGCTGAGGGATTTGGGGTTGTTTTCGCTGGAAAGAAGGCGGCTAAGAGGGGATCTTATTGAAACATATAAGATGATTAGAGGTTTAGATAGGGTGGATAGTGATAGCCTTTTTCCTCGGATGGAGAAAGCTAGCACGAGGGGGCATGGCTTTAAATTAAGGGGTGGTAGTTATAGGACGGATGTCAGGGGTAGGTTCTTTACCCAGCGGGTGGTGAGGGATTAGAATGCCCTGCCTGCTGCAGTTGTAAATGCGCCTAGTTTGGGGGCGATCTGTGGATAGGTTTATGGACGAAAAGGGATTGGTATAGGCTAGTGGGTCATTGTTTTTGTAACTGGTCGGCGCAACATCGTGGGCTGAAGGGCCTGTTCTGCGCTGTAATGTTCTATGTTCTATGTATCCCCAAACTCAATATTCTTTCACCTCCCATCCTTTATTCATGTGAGCTACAGTTAGGCAGCCCTAATAACTGGGATGGCACGGTGGCACAGTGGTTAGCACTGCTGCCTCACAGTGCCAGGGAGCTGGGTTCGCTTCCTGGCTTCAGTCATCGCCTGTGTGGAGCTTGCATGTTCTCCCCATGTCTGCATGGGTTTCCTCCCACAGTCCAAAGATGTGCAGGTTAGGTGGATTGCTAAATTGCTCATAATGTCCCGTGATGTGTAGATTAGAGGGATTACCGGGGTAAATATGTGAGGTTGTGGGGATAGAGCCTGGGGTGAGATTGTCGATGGGCTGAATGGCCTCCTTCAGCGCTGTAGAGATTCTACGATCAAACGCTTGGTCAAAGAGATGGGTTTTAAGAAGCATTTTAACGGAGCAGTGAGAGAATAACAGGCACCTTTTAAAAGCTTTTACATTTTAAAAACTGACTTAGAACCAGCTCATGTCATAGAACATAGAACACTACAGCACAAACAGGCCCTTCAGCCCACAAGTTGCACCGATCATATCCATACCTACCAGGCCATAGAACTGTCTGTAACTCCCAATCCCATTAAATCCCATGTACTCATCCAGAAGTCTTTTAAAAGACCCCAGCGAGTTTGTCTCTACCACCAGTGACGGCAGCCGATTCCACTCACTCACCACCCTCTGAGTGAAAAACTTACCCATGACATCTCCTCTGTATCTGCTCCCCAGCACCTTAAACCTGTGTCCTCTCGTAGCGACCATTGAATTTAGGAGTCGCAGCGTCATGTTGCAACTGTACACAACTCTGGTGCGGCCGCACTTGGAGTACTGTGTGCAGTTCTGGTCCCCACATTACAGGAAGGATGTGGAGGCTTTGGAGAGGGTGCAGAGGAGGTTTACCAGGATGTTGCCTGGTATGCAGGGGAGGTCCTATGAGGAGAGACTGAGGGATTTGGGGTTGTTTTCACTGGAAAGAAGGCGGCTAAGAGGGGATCTAATAGAAACATATAAGATGATTAGAGGTTTAGATAGGGTGGATGGTGATAGCCTGTTTCCTCGGATGGAGAAAGCTAGCACGAGGGGGCATGGCTTTAAATTAAGGGGGGGTAGTTATAGGACGGATGTCAGGGGCAGGTTCTTTACCCAGAGGGTGGTGAGGGACTGGAATGCCCTGCCTGCTGCAGTTGTAAATGCGCCTAGTTTGGGGGCGTTTAAGAGATTGGTGGATAGGTTTATGGACAAAAAGGGATTGGTTTAGATTAGTGGGTCAATGTTTTTTTTTAAAATAAGACTGGTCGGCGCAACATTGTGGGCCGAAGGGCCTGTTCCGCGCTGTAATGTTCTATGTTCTATGTTCTATGTTATATTTCAGCCCTGGGAAATAGCCTCCGAGAATCCACCCTATCTATTCCTCTCAACATTTTATAAACCTCTATCAGGTCGCCTCTCAACCTTCGACTCTCCAGGGAGAAGAGTCCCAGCTCCCTCAACCTATCTTCATAAGGCATGCCTCCCAATCCAGGCAACATCCTTGTAAATCTCCTCTGCACCCTCTCAATAGCTTCCACACCCTTCCTATAGTGAGGCGACCAGAACTGCGCACAGTACTCCAAGTGGGGTCTGACAAGGGCCTTAATAAAGTTGCAGCATTACCTCCTGACTCCTAAACTCAATCCCTCGATTAATGAAGGCCAGTACACCATACGCCTTCTTGACCACATCCTCCACCTGCGAGGCCGATTTAAGAGTCCTGTGGACCCGGACCCCAAGATCCTTCTGCTCCTCAACACTGCTAAGACTCCTGCCCTTGATATTGTACTTGTTCATCCCATTGGTCCTGCCAAAATGGACCACTACACATTTTGCTGTCCATCAGCAAAACTAGTAAATAGCTGAGGGTAGTTTTTGTAGCCACTTTCAGTGATTTACTTCAGGAGCTGATTGGAATCAGTCACTTTATGTGATAACCCCATTTTTAGCTGTTGACTAAACCTGTCTCTCATTTCCCTGATTAAATATCGTGAGGGATACTTTAATACGTAAGTTGTTTTCAGATTACTTTGTAAATACTTCCCGTTATCACAGCTTCAACGGAAAGTTTTAGTTTGGTGAGATCCAAATGAATGGAAACGTATAAGGACAGAAAAAATAGGAGCAGGAGTAGGCCATCTAGCCCTTCGAGCCTGCCCCGCCATTCAATAAGATCATGGCTGATCTGAAGTGGATCAGTTCCACTTTCCCACTTTCTCCCCATAACCCTTAATTCCCTTGTCTATCAGAAACCTATCTACCCGTGACTTAAATATATTTAGCGAGGCAGCCTCCACCACTTCAACGGGCAGAGAATTCCAGAGATTCACCACCCTTTGAGTGAAGAAGTTCCTCCTCAACTCTGATCTAAACTGCCCCCCCTTATCTTGAGGCTGTACCCCCTAGTCCTGCTGTCCTTTCTAAGCAGGAAGAATCTCTCTACCTCTACCCTATCCATCCCCTTCATTATCTTATACGTCTCTATAAGATCCCCCCTCATCCTTCTAAACTCCAGCGAGTACAGACCCATAAAAAACCTGAATAAACCTGAATAAAAAATGCTTCTTAGAGACAGGACGAACTTTGAGTGTAATTTGCTTTGGGTCTTCAGCTGGAGCAGGAACCCTGGCCTGGGGTGTTTGAATGACATTCTCTGACCATTGCAGATGTAAACACAAACACACACGAGAAGCGAGGCCAGGCCCAGCGCGAGACTTCTCGTTTTGTAATAAGACGGTTAGGGCTTTAACATCAGTTCAACATTTTAAAGTATTTCTTTGGAACGGTAAAGCAGCTTTCATTCCAGATTTAACCTTGATCACAAGAGACATTTCTAATCGTGAACAAAAGATTGTGCGAAAAATCAATTTAGCGACGTAATTCTGCTGGAGGCCAGGTAACCATGGTAACTAAGCTGAGCCAGACGTGTTGTTGATGGTACCCAAACCCAGTCAGTGTTGGGAATAGAGGTGGATGGAGAACTGGACTGTGCTGTTGAATTAGTGCTGAGTAAAAATCCAGTGAGTGATTAATTCTGTATATCCTCTGTAAAAACTGATTGGCTGGAATTAATTAACTGAAACATTGCCTTGCGGTTTCTGAGTTACTGAAATAGTCGCAGAGTGAAGGAGTTAACACTAACTATCAACCTGAAATATTTACACTAAACAGTTCCTCGAGGTTCTCTGTCATTGTGATTCAACAGGAAGTGACAGGAGAAGGAATAACAGGTCCCTGAGATACATGTTACAATTGACCTGCGTCAGCCACCACACAGTGAGAATCACCCCCCCCCGAGTTAGAATCACTCCCCCCCCAGTTAGAATCACTCCCCCCAGTTAGAATCATCCCCCCCAGTTAGAATCACTCTCCCCCAGTTAGAATCACTCCTCCCCAAGTTAGAATCACTCCCCCCCCAGTTAGAATCACTCTCCCCCCAGTTAGAATCACTCTCCCCCAGTTAGAATCACTCTCCCCCAGTTAGAATCACTCTCCCCCCAGTTAGAATCATCCCCCCCAGTTAGAATCATCCCCCCCAGTTAGAATCACTCTCCCCCCCAGTTAGAATCACTCTCCCCCAGTTAGAATCATCCCCCCCAGTTAGAATCATCCCCCCCAGTTAGAATCACTCTCCCCCCAGTTAGAATCATCCCCCCCAGTTAGAATCATCCCCCCAGTTAGAATCATCCCCCCCAGTTAGAATCACTCTCCCCCCAGTTAGAATCACTCTCCCCCAGTTAGAATCACTCTCCCCCAGTTAGAATCACTCTCCCCCCAGTTAGAATCACTCTCCCCCCAGTTAGAATCACTCTCCCCCAGTTAGAATCACTCTCCCCCAGTTAGAATCACTCTCCCCCCAGTTAGGATCACTCCCCCCCAGTTAGAATCACTCTCCCCCCGTTAGAATCACTCTCCCCCCAGTTAGAATCACTCTCCCCCAGTTAGAATCACTCCTCCCCAAGTTAGAATCACTTCCCCCCAGTTAGAATCACTCCCCCCAATTAGAATCCCTCCCCCCCAGTTAGAATCATCCCCCCCCAGTTAGAATCACTCCCCCCCAGTTAGAATCATCCCCCCCAGTTAGAATCACTCTCCACCCAGTTAGAATCACTCCCCCCCAGTTAGAATCACTCCCCCCAATTAGAATCCCTCCCCCCCAGTTAGAATCACTCTCCCCCAGTTAGAATCACTCCCCCCCAGTTAGAATCACTCCCCCCCAGTTAGAATCACTCCCCTCCAGTTAGAATCACTCCCCCCCAGTTAGAATCACTCCCCCCCCAGTTAGAATCACTCCCCCCAGTTAGAATCACTCCCCCCCAGTTAGAATCACTCCCCCCCAGTTAGAATCACTCCCCCCCAGTTAGAATCACTCCCCCCCAGTTGGAATCACTCTCCCCCCAGTTAGAATCACTCCCCCCCAGTTAGAATCACTCCCCCCAGTTAGAATCACTCTCCCCCCCCCCCCAGTTGATGTCACTCTCCCCAGTTGGTATAGAAACATAGAAGATATGGATGAGGAGGCCATTTGCCCCTTCGAACCTGCTCCACTCTTCATCATGATCATGGCTGATCATCCAACCCAACAGTCTAATCCTGCTTCCTCCCCATAACCTTTGATCCCATTCACCCCAAGTTCTATATCCAGCTGCCTCTTGAATACATTCAATCTTTTGGCCTCAACTACTTCCTGTGGGAATGAATTCCACAGGCTCACCACTCTCTGGGTGAAGAAATGTCTCCTCATCTCCATTCTAAATGGTCTACCCCGAAATCTCAGACTGTGACCCCCCTGGTTCTGGACCCACTCACCAGCGGGAATATCATCCCTGCATCTCCCCTGTCTAGTCCTGTTAGAATTTTATAAGTCTCTATGAGATCCCCCCTCATTCATCTGAACTCCAGCGAAAAACAATCCTAACTGCCTGCTGCAGTTGTAAATGCGTCTAGTTTGGGGGCGTTTAAGAGATCTCTGGATAGGTTTATGGACGAAAAGGGATTGGTATAGGCTAGTGGGTCATTGTTTTTGTAACTGGTTCTGCGCTGTAATGTTCTATGTTCTATGTTCTATGTTCTATGTTCTAACCTGGTCAATCTCTCCTCAGTCCCACCATCCCCGGAATCAGCCTGGTAAACCTTCACTGCACTCCCTCGAGAGCAAGAACATCCTTCCTTAGAAAAGGAGACCAAAACTGTACATAATATTCTAGGTGTGGCCTCACCCTGTATAATTGTAACAACACATCCCTGCTCCTGTACTCGAAACCTCTCCCAATGAAAGCCAACATACCATTTACCTTCTTTAGCGCCTGCTGTACCTGCATGCTTACCTTCAGTGAGTGGTGCACAAGGACACCCAGATCCCTCTGCACACTCCTCTCTCCCAATATTCAGCCATTCAGGTAGTAATCTGCCACCTTGTTTTTACTTCCAAAGTGAATAACCTCACATTTATCCAAACTATACTGCATCAGCTACTGATTTGCCCATTTACCCAACCTGTCTAGATCGTTCTGAAGGATCTCTGCATCTGCATCACAGTTCACCCTCCCACCCACCTTGGGATCATCTGCAAACTTTGAGATGTCACATTTTGTTCCCTCATCCAAATCATTAATATATATTGTGAATAGCTCGGGTCCCAGCACCAATCCCTGTGGCACTCCACTAGTTACTGCCTGCGCAATTTGAAAAGCACCCATTAATTCCTACTCTTTGTTTCCTCTTTGCCACCAGTTTTCTATCCACCGCATTACACTTCCCCAATCCCATGCACTTTAATCTTGTACGATAATCTCTTGTGCGGGACTTGGTCAAATGCTTTCTGAAAGTCCAAATATACCACATCTATTGGTTCCCCTTGTCAACTCTGCTGTTATATCTTCAAAGAATTCCAACAGATTTGTCAAGCATAATTCCCCCTTCATACTGACTCTGTCTGAACAAAGAACAAAGAACAACACAGCACGGGAAACAGGCCCTTCGGCCCAACGAGCCTGCGCCGCCATCTTAACAATGTGTTTTTCCTACTCCACCCTTGACCGTGTCTATGCTTATGGTACCCTGCTGCTGCTTTTTAAAGCTCTGCTATAAAGTCCTTAATAATGGATTCGAGAATTTTCCCCACTGCTGTCATTAAACTTACTGGTCTATATTTCCCTGTTTTCTCTCTACCCTCCTTTTTGAATATTGGAGTGACATTAGCTATCCTCCAATCTGCAGAGAGTGTTCCAGAGTCTATAGAATCCTGGAAGATGACCACCAATGCATCCACTATTTCTAGAGCCACTTCCTTAAGTACTCTGGGATGTAGATTATCAGGTCCTGGGGATTTATCCACCTTCAGTGCCATCAATTTTCCCAGCACCATTTCTCTACTAATAATGACTTCCCTTAGTTCTCCCCCTCACTAAATCTTGCATTCTCTAACATTTCTGGTATTTGATTTGTGTCCTCTTTTGTGAAGACAGAACCAAAGTATATATTCAGTTGCTCAACCATTTCTTTGCCCCATTTCTCCCATTTCTGTCTGTAGGGAACCTACATTTGTCATCACCAACCTCTTTCTCTTCACTTATGTATAGAGACCAATGGGATGAACAAGTACAATATCAAGGGCAGGAGTCTTAGCTGTGTTGAGGAGCAGGAGGATCTTGGGGTCCGGGTCCACAGGACTCTTAAATCGGCCTCACAGGTGGAGGATGTGGTCAAGAAGGCGTATGGTGTACTGGCCTTCATTAATCGAGGGATTGAGTTTAGGAGTCGGGAGGTAATGCTGCAACTTTATAAGACCCTTGTCAGACCCCACTTGGAGTACTGTGCGCAGTTCTGGTCGCCTCACTACAGGAAGGATGTGGAAGCTATTGAGAGGGTGCAGAGGAGATTTACAGGGATGTTGCCTGGATTGGGAGGCATGCCTTATGAAGATAGGTTGAGGGAGCTCGGTCTCTTCTCCCTGGAGACACGAAGGTTGAGAGGCGACCTGATAGATGTTTATAAAATGTTGAGAGGAATAGATAGGGTGAATTCTCGGAGACTATTTCCCAGGGCTGAAATGGTCACTACGAGAGGACACAGGTTTAAGGTGCTGGGGAACAGGTACAGAGGAGATGTTAGGGGTAAGTTTTTCACTCAGAGGGTGGTGAGTGAGTGGAATCGGCTGCCATCGGTGGTGGTGGAGGCGAACTCACTGGGGTCTTTTAAAAGACTTCTGGATGAGTATATGGGATTTAATGGGATTGGGAGTTATAGATAGTTCTATGGCCTGGTAGGTATGGATGTGATTGGCGCAACTTGTGGGCCGAAGGGCCTGTTTGTGCTGTAGTGTTCTATGTTCTATGTTCTAAACTCTTGGTGTCTTTATGAATTCTACAAGCTTACTTTCCTACTATATTTCCCCCTTAATCAATTCTAAACTGCTCCCAATCCTCAGACCTATTATTTTTCTTGGCGAATCTATAGGCTTCTTCCTTGGGTCAGGTCCTCTCTCTAATTTCCTTTGTAAGCCATGGATTAACCCTCTTACCCATTTTGCTTTGATGCCAGACAGGAATAAACAGTTGCTGCAGTTTCCCCCGTGTGTTCCTTGAATGTTTGGGAAACCTCCCCCAGAACCAATCCCAATACCCCAGGAATCGGAAACCCTCCCCCAACACCATGTTTTCAGCCACATATTTATCCGACATGTCCTCTCATTTCTACTCTGACTGGCACGTGGCACCGGTAATAATCCTGAGGTCGCTGCCTTTGAGGTCGGATTTCTAAACTTTCTTCCTAGCTCCCTGTATTCTGCTTTTAGGATCTCATCCCCTTTTTTTACCTATGGTGTTTATACTGATGTGTACCATTCCCCCTGCAGGATGTCCTGTACCCGCTCTGAGACATCCTTGACTCGAGCACCAAGGAGGCAACACACCATCCTGGAGTCTCGTTTGTGGCACAGAGCCGTCTGTCTATTCCTCTTACAGCTGAATCCCCCATAACCATTTCACTGGCACACTTTTTACCCCTCCCCTCTACAGCAGAACCAACCACGGTTCAATGAGTTTGGCTGCTGCTGCTTTCCCCCAGAGAGATCATTCCCCTCAACAGTATCCATAGCCGTATATCTGTTTTACAGGGGAATGGCCACAGGAGATTCCTGCACTACCTGCCTATCTCTCTTGTTCTGTCTGGTGGAAACCCATTCCCTTCCTGCCTGCAGATTCTGAGCCTGCGGTGTGACCACCTCTCTGTATGCGCTATCCAAGATACTCTCTGACTCACGGATGCTCCACAGTTTCTCCAGCCGCCGCTCTAGCTCTGAAACTCAAGCCTCCAGGAGCTGTAGCTGGATTCCTGGCCACATGCTGACCCAGGGGCTGGAACTGACCCCCAGCCTCCCACATGGAGCAAGAGGAGCACACCACGGCTTAGAACTCTCCTGTCATGTCTTACCCTTTTAAATTAAGCTCTTGAAAACTGTTTTGTTTCAGATTAAATCCAATTCTCTCTGGCCCTTCTTTCCTGCTCCTCGTAACTATTGAATATAAACTTTACAAACTATAAAGCACAAGAAATTACACGGAAACACTATTGTAGTTTACAACAACAACCACAATGCCAAGACAAAAAAGAAAATGTGTTACTCTTTTTTGGGCGGCACGGTAGCACAGTGGGTTAGCACTGCTGCTTCACAGCTCCAGGGACCTGGGTTCGATTCCCGGCTCGGGTCACTGTCTGTGTGGAGTTTGCACATTCTCCTCGTGTCTGCGTGGGTTTCCTCCGGGTGCTCTGGTTTCCTCCCATAGTCCAAAGATGTGCGGGTTAGGTTGATTGGCCGTGCTAAGAAATTGCCCCTTAGTGTCCAGGGATGTGTAACAAAAGAACAAAGAACAACATAGCCCGGGAAACAGGCCCTTCGGCCCAACGAGCCCATGTCGCCATTTCAACATTGTGAGTCTCCCCTCCACCCGTGACCCTTGTCTGCGCTTATGGCACTCCACATTGGAAACCAGATTGAGGGGAGACTAATTTAGGGACAATTTGTTACACCAATCAGTCTAAGAGCACATCTTTGGGGTGTGGGAGGAAACTGGAGCACCCGGAGAAAACCCACGCAAGCACGGGGAGAAACTCCCACAGACACCGGCCCAAATCCATGTATCTGCACAGCAAACAGTGATAGTCACTGAGCTGTCGTGTTGCCCGTCAATTGATCCAGTTTAAGTGTACACTAACAATGTGAAGCACTCGGCAACTCTCGAAACATCCAAGAGCAGCCCAAGCACGACCCACCGCATGAATGCCCCTCGTTGGGCATAGGTTAGAGGGATTAGTGGGTATAATATGTAGGGATATGGGGGTGGGGCCTGGGTGGGATTGTGTTCGGTGCAGACTCGATGGCCCTCTTTCTGCAGTGTAGGGTTTCTATGATTCTATGTTCTACTCTACACACTTGGTGTTACTCTCGTCACTCAGTCAAAAGATTGGGTGTCAGCTCCCACCTGAGGGATTGAGATTGGAATCCAGGCTGTTTTTGGGAGTTTGCTACATGGAAGTTGGCTCCTAATTACAACACAGATTACATTTCAGTGATGGTTCGGAAGCTACAATGAGCTTTGAGGTGTCCAGTGACCTCTGTGTGGCCAGTCCACTCCTCAGGCCACTCCCAAGCCCTGGCCCTGGGTGTGACCTCCGCTTTCTCACCCAGCAGATCCCAGGCTGAATATTTCTCCTACAAAGAATCAGAGCTATAAACCCATCCTGAGTTTCCTCCGTTCAGTTTGCAGTAACTCTTGCCGTGTCCAGTGCTTTGGTTGCTTTCGGCCTCCCTGCTCCCTCCCTGACTCCTTGTAAACTTTGGGATGGGATTGCCCCTCCTTCGCAGGGAAGTGGGAATGCCGTCCCTTCACGGGATGAGCAGGAGAGGTTGTGTGGCTGGCATCTCGCTTCCAGTTGGAATCGAATTGTCTGGTGGAATCCCGAGCAAAGTAAGTCAGAGCTTGGAGACACTGTTTATAATTCACTTCACAACAGTGCTGTTCGTGAAGTTACTCATTCATCAGACAAAGATAATGAAGGCATTCGGAGTGGAGAGAAGACTGATGAGACATTATGTATTTAAAATCAATGCTTAATTCTATTTAAGAAGATGTGAATGTCAATATAGATTGATGAATGTAACCGCAAATTATAAATTCCCCCTGCATTGAAACTGAAATGATGGTGTGTGTATTTACTGACCTGTGACAGATTTCTCATCAGATACCTGCTGCAGCTTATTACTGCCTGAATGAGCTGATATTCGTGTCAGGCATTTCACTACAGCTGTATTGATTTTAAACAAGCTGTTTCTGACAGCCTGCGGTTGGGGATGGGGAGGGTGAGGGTGCTGACTGGTTGGGGCACCGTCCACTCCCCGCCCTGTCGTGTTATTCTGATACGGGGGGGGAGGGGGGGGGTGGGGGGGGGGGGGGTCGGGGGGCGGGGGTGCAGGACTGGGACATTCATAAGAAATAGGAGCAAAATCAGGTCATTGGCCCATGGAGTCTGTGCCACCATTTGACCATAGCTGATAACCCTACAACCCATTACCAATTAAAAATCTATCTAACTCCTCCTTACTGTCCCAGTATCACCCCCACACTTTGGGGCAGCAAATTCCTCAGATTCACAACCCTTTGGGAGAAGTAGTTCCACCTCCAGCTCTGTTTTAAATTTTCTCCCCCTTATCCTGAGACTATGACCTCTCCGCCCTAGAATGTCCCACAAGAGGAAGCATCTGCTCCACGTCTACATTATCCAGACCTTCTATCATCTTATTTACCCCAAGTTGATCTCCCCTCATTCTTTTCAAATTCCAGTGAGGTTTGGGCATAAACTGTTCAATCTCTCTTCATACAACAACCCCCCTCATCTCTGGAATCAATCGAGTGAACCTCCCCTGAACTGCCCCCAATACCAATACATCGTTCCTCAAATAAGGAACCAAAACTCTGCACAATATTCCAGGTGCAGCCTCACCCTGTATAGTTGTAACACTTTCTTCCCTTTATATTCTATTCTTTTAGCGATAAATGCCAATATTCCATTTGTTTTCTTTATTATCTACTCTACCTGCATGCTAGTTCTCTGTGACTCATGAACAAGGACATTGAGGGGGTTGAACTATGAGGGGAGGCTGAATAAACTAGGCTTGTACTCATTAGAGTTTAGAAGAATGAGGGGAGATCTCATTGAGACGTATAAGATGATGAATGGGATGGATAGGATAGAGGTGGAGAGACTCTTCCCGCTCAGAAAGGATAGTAGGACTAGGGGGCACAGTCTCAAGATAAAGGGGGGGCAGTTTAGAACGGAGTTGAGGAGGAACTTCTTCACTCAAAGGGTAGTGAGTCTCTGGAATTCTCTGCCCGTTGAAGTGGTGGAGGCTGCCTCGCTAAATATTTTTAACTTGATAGATTGATAGATTTTTGATAGGCAAGGGGATTAAGGGTTATGGGGAGAGGGCGGGAATGTGGAACTGAGACACGACAGATCAGCCATGATCTTATTGAATGGCAGGGCAGGCTCGAAGGGCTAGATGGCCTACTCCTGCTCCTATTTCTTATGTTCTTATGTTCTTAAGGACACCCAGATCCCTCTGCACCAGAGCACCCCAAAGTCTCTCCCCATTTAGATAATAAGTCACCTTCCCATTTTTGTGGCCAAAAGGCACGACCTCACACATAGAGTCATCGAGGTTTACAGCATGGAAACAGGCCCTTCGGCCCAACTTGTCCATGCCACCTTTTTTTTAAACCCCTAAACTAATCTCAATTGCCCTCATTTGGCCCATATCCCTCTGTACCCATCATACCCATGTAACTGTCTAAGTGCTTTATAAAAGATAAAATTGTACCTGCCTCTACTACCACCTCTGGCAACTCATTCCAGACATTCCCACCCTCTGTGTGAAAAAATTGCCCCCCTGGACACTTTTGTATCTCTCCCCTCTCACCTTAAACCTGTGCCCTCTAATTTTAGATTCCCTTGCCTTTGGGAAAAGATATTGAATATCTATCTTGTCTAAGCCCCTCATTATTTTATAGACCTCTATAAGATCACCCTCAGCATCCCACACTCCAGAGAAAAAAGTCCCAGTCTATCCAGCCTGTCCTTATAACCCAAACCATCAAATCCCAGTAGCATCCTAGTAAATCTTTTCTGCACTCTTTCTAGTTTAATAATATCCTTTCTATAATAGGGTGACCAGAACTGTACACAGTATTCCAAGTGTGGCCTTCCCAATGTCTTGTACAACTTCAACAAGACGTCCCAACTCCTGTATTCAATGTTCTGACCAATGAAACCAAGCATGCCGAATGCCTTCTTCACCACTCTGTCCACCTGTGACTCCACTTTCAAGGAGCTATGAACCTGTACCCCTAGATCTCTCTGTTCAGTCCCCAACGCCCTACCATTAACTGAGTAAGTCCTGCCCTTGTTCAAGTTAAGTTCTTTGAAAATGTGACTGAACACATTGACGAAGGAAGAGCGGTGGATGTGGTTTACATGGACTTCAGCAAGGTGTTTGATAAGGTCCCCCATGCAAGACTTCTTGAGAAGGTGAGAGGGCATGGGATCCAAGGGGCTTTGGCCTTGTGATCCAGAACTGGCTTGCCTGCAGAAGGCAGAGGGTGGTTGTAGATGGGTCTTTTTCTGCATGGAGGTCGGTCACCAGTGGAGTGCCCCAGGGATCTGTTCTCGGACCCTTGCTGTTTGTCATTTTCATAAATGACCAGGATGAGGAAGTGGAGGGATGGGTAAGTAAGTTTGCTGACGGTACGAAGGTTGGTGGTGTTGTGGATAGTCTGGAGAGATGTCAGAAGTTGTAGCGGGACATAGATAGGATGCAAGACTGGGCGGAGAAGTGGCAGATGGACTTCAAAGCGGATAAATGTGTAGTGGTCCATTTTGGCAGGACCAATGGGATGAACGAGTACACTATCAAGGGCAGGAGTCTTAGCAGTGTTGAAGAGCAGAAGGACCTTGGGGTCCGGGTCCACAGGACTCTTAAATCGGCCTCGAAGGTGGAGGATGTGGTCAAGAAGGCGTATGGTGTACTGGCCTTCATTAATCGAGGGATTGAGTTTAGGAGTTGGGAGGTAATGCTGCAACTTTATAAGACCCCTGTCAGACCCCACTTGGAGTACTGTGCGCGAGTCTGGTCGCCTCACTACAGGAAGGATGTGGAAGCTATTGAGAGTGTGTAAGTCCTTGTAAGTCTCCTCCGCACCCTCTCAATAGCTTCCACATCCTTCTTGTAGTGAGGATGTCTTTTTGTTGTTGTTAGAATAATATAATAGACTTTCTGTTTCTTTTTAATTTGGGCCTAATGCACTGTCCTGGAGACTATGGTGTTTATGTTATAAGAACATAAGAAATAGGAGCAGGAGTAGGCCATCTAGCCCTTTGAGCCTACCCCGCCATTCAATAAGATCATGGCTGATCTGAAGTGGATCAGTTCCACTTTCCCGCTTTCTCCCCATAACCCTTAATTCCCTTGTCTATCAGAAACCTATCTACCCGTGAATTAAATATATTTAGCGAGGCAGCCTCCACCACTTCAACGGGCAGAGAATTCCAGAGATTCACCACCCTTTGAGTGAAGAAGTTCCTCCTCAACTCCGTTCTAAGTGCCCCCCCCCCACTTATCTTGAGGCTGTGCCCTCTAGTCCTGCTGTCCTTTCTGAGTGGGAAGAATCTCTCTACCTCTACCCTATCCATCCCTTTCATTATCTTATACGTCTCTATAAGATCCCCCCTCATCCTTCTAAACTCTAACGAGTACAGGCCCAGTCTATTTAATCTCTCCTCATAGTCCAACCCCCTCATCTCTGGTATCAGCCTAGTGAACCTCCTCTGTACTCCCTCCAAGGCCAAAATATCCTTGCACAAGTGCGGCGACCAAAACTGCACACAGTACTCCAGCTGCGGCCTCACCAATGCCCTATACAGCTGCAGCAAGACCTCCCTACTTTTATATTCAATCCCCCTCGCTATGAAGGCCAGCATCCCATTTGCCTTCTTGATCACCTGCTGCACCTGCAGGCTGGGTTTTTGTGACTCATGCACAAGGACCCCGAGGTCCCTCTGCACCGTCGCCTGCTGCAGTTTTTTGCCCTTTAAATAATAATCCCTCCTACTGTTATTCCTGCCAAAGTGGGTAACCTCACAATTGCTAACATTATACTCCTTCTGCCAGGTCCTCGCCCACTCGCTCAGCCTATCCAGATCCCTCTGCAGACTTTCCACACCCTCCGCACAATTTGCTGTTCCACTTATAAACCTGTTGGACTTCAACCTGGTGTTGAGAGACTCCTTACTGCGTTTACCCCAGTTGAACGCTGGCATCTCCTCATTGGGATTCTATAGAACCAGGCGATACCTTATCAAAGGCCTTGCCAAAGTCCATATAGACAACATCGACGGCACTGCCCTCATCTACCTTCTTGTTTACCCCTTCAGAAAGTTCAATCAGGCTCATGGTGGTCTGTTTACTAAATGCCATGGCAAGTGGGCCATCATTGGGCCAAAGGGCCTGTTTCCCGGGCTGTTTTGTTCTTTGTTTTTTCTTTAACATTCCAAATCAACATTACCTGGAGATGGGCGATCACAGAATTTAAAATTCACTTTGACAAGAGTTGAAAACACTCTTTGAGGTTGTGGTTGGCCGTGTGAGAGAGGGAACTGTCCACCTGACTCACTCTCGCTGCCTCATAGCTCTAATTGAGCGGTGGGCAACCTGGAGCCCGGGGGAACCACACGCGGCCCATCAGGGCTCTGAATGTGACCCACAGGACATGTTGTTTCCCACACGCAGGGTCACCGCATTCCACTGGTGTCATCACGGAGCTTTTCCCTGTCGGTGTGTCTGAGCAGGAAGCAAGGGGGAGAGAAGTGAGTGTACAACACTGACTGTGAGAGCTGTGTGCTCAATCTCTGTCCAAAGTGTAAATATTTCTTTTGCTTTTACCATTTGACGTTGATCACAGTTCTATTATTAGATAAATGATTAAGCACTTTCTATAACTTGTTTTGAAACACTCGGGATGTATTCACAAGGGTGGTGGTTAGTGAACAAACAGCCCATTCACTAGCGCTGGTCACCCATCACTGCTCTCACTGCTGTTTCCCTGCACTAAAATCTCCTTAATGATGCGACCCTGATGTGAGATATAGCATGTTTTTAACCAGCCTTGCTTCAATATCTCATAAGAATTAGAAGCAAGAGGAGGCATCACGACAGCTCAGTGACTATCACTGGATTTGGGCCGGTGTCTGTGGGAGTTTGCGCATTCTCCCCGTGCTTGCGTGGGTTTTTCTCCGGGTGCTCCGGTTTCCTCCCACACCCCAAAGATGTGCTCTTAGGCTGATTGGAGGTAATAAATTGTCCCTAAATTAGTCTCCCCTCAATGTGGAATGCCCATAAACATAGATAAGGGTCATGGGTGGATGGGGGACTCATAATGTTAGAATGGCGGCGCGGGCTCGTTGGGCCGAAGGGCCTGTTTCTTTGTTCTTTGAGGCCATTCAGCCCCTCGAGCCTACCCCACCATTTAATAGCATCGTGGCTGATCTCATCCCACCTTAACTTCACTCCTCTGTCCATTCTCCATAACCCTTCAACCCCATTGCCAATTAAAAACCTATCTCCTCCTTAAATTTACTCAGTGTCCCGGCATCCACCGCACTCTGGGACAGTGAATTCCACAAACTGACGACCCTTTGGGGGAAATAATTTCTCCTCATCTCCTTTTTAAATCTGCCACCTTTTATCCTAAAACTGATCTCTTGTTCAAGATTGTCCCACGAGAGGAAATATCCTCTCCATGTCGATTTTGTTAATTATCATCTTGTACACCTCAATTCGATTTCCTTTCGTTCTTCTGAACTCCAGGGAGTATCGGCCTAAACTGCCCAATCCGACTTTGTAAGACAAATCCTAATCTCCGGAATCGCTCCTGTAAACCTCCTCTGCACTGCCTCTAAAACCAGCACATCCTTCCTCAAACAAAGGGATCCAAACTCCAGGTCTCACCAATGTCTTGTACAGTTGCAGCAAACACTTGCTTAATTTTATATTCTACTCCTTTACGTATAAATGCCAAAATTCCATTTACTTTCTTTGTTATCTGCTCTATTTCCATACCTGTTTTTTGTCACTCATGCAGAAGGACACCCAGAGCCTCGCGCTGTATTTATCCACTGCCCCAGTAAAGGCCCCGAGCCTCGCACTGTATTTATCCACTGTCCCAGTGAAGGCCCCGAGCCTCGCACTGTATTTATCCACTGTCCCAGTGAAGGCCCCGAGCCTCGCACTGTATTTATCCACTGTCCCAGTGAAGGCCCCGAGCCTCGCACTGTATTTATCCACTGTCCCAGTAAAGGCCCCGAGCCTCGCACTGTATTTATCCACTGTCCCAGTAAAGGCCCCGAGCCTCGCACTGTATTTATCCACTGCCCCAGTAAAGGCCCCGAGCCTCGCACTGTATTTATCCACTGTCCCAGTAAAGGGCCCGAGCCCCGCACTGCATTTATCCACTGTCCCAGTAAAGGCCCCGAGCCTCGCACTGTATTTATCCACTGTCCCAGTAAAGGCCCCAAGCCTCGCACTGCATTTATCCACTGTCCCAGTAAAGGCCCCGAGCCTCGCACTGTATTTATCCACTGCCCCAGTAAAGGCCCCGAGCCTCGCACTGTATTTATCCACTGTCCCAGTAAAGGCCCCGAGCCTCGCACTGTATTTATCCACTGTCCCAGTAAAGGCCCCGAGCCTCGCACTGTATTTATCCACTGCCCCAGTAAAGGCCCCGAGCCTCGCACTGTATTTATCCACTGTCCCAGTAAAGGCCCCGAGCCTCGCACTGTATTTATCCACTGTCCCAGTAAAGGCCCCGAGCCTCGCACTGTATTTATCCACTGTCCCAGTAAAGGCCCCGAGCCTCGCACTGTATTTATCCACTGTCCCAGTAAAGGCCCCGAGCCTCGCACTGTATTTATCCACTGCCCCAGTAAAGGCCCCGAGCCTCGCACTGTATTTATCCACTGCCCCAGTAAAGGCCCCGAGCCTCGCACTGTATTTATCCACTGTCCCAGTAAAGGCCCCGAGCCTCGCACTGTATTTATCCACTGTCCCAGTAAAGGCCCCGAGCCTCGCACTGTATTTATCCACTGCCCCAGTAAAGGCCCCGAGCCTCGCACTGTATTTATCCACTGCCCCAGTAAAGGCCCCGAGCCTCGCACTGTATTTATCCACTGTCCCAGTAAAGGCCCCGAGCCTCACACTGTATTTATCCACTGTCCCAGTAAAGGCCCCGAGCCTCACACTGTATTTATCCACTGTCCCAGTAAAGGCCCCGAGCCTCACACTTTATTTATCCACTGTCCCCGTAAGGATTGACTCTGCCCTGCTCCCTATCAGATCTTTTCATGAATTCATTACTAACCAATTCTGCTGAGTAAATGAATAAATATGATTCCATTCTCTCTGTCAGCTCGTGATGTGGTTGTAAAGTTGAACAACCTGGGAATCAACTCTACGACTGATTTTAATTGGATCGCGCAGTTACGCTATTATTGGGAAAAGAGGAATATCATTGTTCGGATGATTACAACCACCGTACCTTACGGTTATGAATATTTGGGGAACACAGGAAGACTGGTCATCACTCCCCTGACTGATCGGTGTTACAGGTAAGAAAAGGGATTCCAATCGGTGTTGCCAAGGATGTCTCTGGTCAAACAGTGCGGCTAAGACTGATTAATTCCTCAAGGTGTGTCACTCTTTGAGATTTATAATTATATAAATACAATTTCTATAATTATGAATTATAATTTATATAAAATTATATAATTTTATAAATATAAAGGGTGGTAAAAATGTAAAATTATGATTTTATAATTACACAGGGCAGCACGGTAGCACAGTGGTTAGCACTGCTGCTTCACGGCTCCAGGGACCTGGGTTCGATTCCCAGCTCGGGTCACTGTCTGTGTGGAGTTTGCACATTCTCCTCGTGTCTGCGTGGGTTTCCTCCGGGTGCTCCGGTTTCCTCCCACAGTCCAAAGATGTGCGGGTTAGGTTGATTGGCCGTGCTAAGAAATTGCCCCTTAGTGTCCAGGGATGCGCAGGTTAGAGGGATTAGTGGGTATAATATGTAGGGATATGGGGGTAGGGCCTGGGTGGGATTGTGTTTGGTGCAGACTCGATGGGCTGAAGGGCCTCTTTCTGCACTGTAGGGTTTGATGATTGATTCTAAATACAATTTGAGATTATATTTATACTAAAAGAAAATATTTGATGGTCAATTTTTGAAGGTAGAGATTTTTGACTTGCCCTGAGTGTAAAGATCAGAGTATTTAACAAATCACACATTTTTCACTCCTGTCCTCCCTGACATTCACAATCTCAGCTTTACAACCAGGCAGCAAGTTGGAAATAAGCAGAATATGTTTGACATCCAAGAGAAATATTGGGATAGACAGAATCCCGGAGAAGATAGAGAGCAGGAAAGTAGGGAGTAACAAGTTAGTGGGTAGAGTCAGCGTACAGGAGAAAGTAACAGAGTCAGGATTACAGTCCACGTACGCGAATGCTCAGAGTGTGGTAAATAAGATCAGGGAGTTAGCGGCGCAGATTGCAATGTGGAATTACAATGTTGTGATGAGAACAGGGAAGTGTGCTATGTGTCAGGAGTAAAATACAATTGAGAACCAGGCTGAATATAGAAAGTTCAGAGAGGAGATAAAGAAAGCTGTTCAGAGAAGCAAAGAACAACATAGCCCGGGAAACAGGCCCTTCGGCCCAACGAGCCCCCGCCGCCATTTTAACATTACTGTTCCCCTCTCCACCCATGACCCTTGTCAGCAAAGAAGGAGGATGGAAAGAGACTGGCAGCTAACGTAAAAGTTATAACTCATTGAATAAAAGGGACAGCAACAAGGTGGATACAAAATTGGCTGAATAGTAGGAAGCAGAGAGTAATGGATATTTTTCAGGCTGTAGGAAGATTTGTAGTGGTGGTTCCCCCGGGGTCACTGTTGGGAGCCTTACTATTCCTGATATATTTCAATGATCTCGATCTTGACAATTCCAAAGTTTGCGGATGCTGCAAAACTTGGAAATGTTGTGAATTGTGAGGAGAACAAACAAATCCAAATCCAATTGGATCCAAATCCAAACAATTTTGGATTAATCCAAACAAACAGGGACAAGTTGGTGGGGTGGACAGATAGGTGGCAGACAAAATTCAATCTGGAGAAGACTGAAGTGATGCATTTTGATAGGAAAAAGATGGAGAGAGAGAGAGCGGGATAGACAAGGGGTGGCACAGTGGTTGGCACTGCTGCTTCACAGTGCCAGGGACCCAGGTTTGATTCTGGCCTTGGCTGACTGTCTGTCACCCACATTCTCCCCGTGTCTGTGTGGGTTTCCTCTGGGTGCTCCGACTTCCTCCAAAGATGTGCGGCTTAGGTGGATTGATCATGATAAATTGACCCTTGATGTCCAAAGATCTGTAGGTTAGGCAGATTAGCAGGGTAAATAGTGTACAGTTCTGGGTGTCACACTATAGGAAGGATGTGAACACATTGGAGAGAGAGCACAGGAGAGATTTACAGGAATAGTTCCAGGGATGAGAAACTTCAGATATGAGGCTGGATTGGAGAGGCTGGGACTGTTCTCCTTGGAGAGAAGAAGACTAAGAGGAGATTTGATAGAGACGGTCAACATCATGAGGGGGGCTGGACAGATTAGATCAGGAGAAACTGTTCCCATTTGTAAAATGACTAAGAGGGCACCGATTTAAAGTGATTTGCAGAAGGGGCAAATGTGAGAAAAATCTTCTTCAGACAGCGAGTAGTTGGGGTCTGGGAATGTGTTAGGGGAAGGTTGAATCCAGATAGTAAGAAGGGAATGGGAATGTTATCTGGAAAGGAAGGATGTGCAGGGTTACAGGTGGGACACGAGGTGAGTCAGTCATCCAGAGGGCTAGTACAGACAGAATGGGCCAAGTGACTTCCTTCTGAACCCGAGCAGCTCTGTGATTCATTGATCTACTGAAAATCTGGTTGCTCTCCACACACCCAATTTATTGGCCAATCCTAAAACAACCATCGCTACCTTCCAAAGCGTGTGGGCTATCGACAATTTACAGACTGTCCTTCACTGATTAAACTAATTCCCACCTAAAATTCATAGAAAACAGAAACGATCTGACTTCCAACATTCGCTGAGACAGTGAAAGTTGGTTTTATATCGTCGGGTGCTGTGAGATGGCGATGACTGAGAATCTAATACTGTGCTTGAATCTGTCCTCAGCTCTAGGTTTCCCTGGATTATTTTGCTTCTCCTTTAGCTCTTCCTCACTCACCATTTTCCCTGTGAAATTCCTTTTGCAGAGTGTATTTGTTGTAAGGGGGGGGGGTTCATCAAAATGGTTTCAAACAGATCTAATTAAATTGCCGCAGCACCAATCCCCACCCCCACACCTAACGATTCTGCCGTCACTAAGCGTCAGAGACCCCGCAGGTTAAACTCTGCAAATTCCTCTTCCAGAACTCTAATGGGAGCCTTGCAGCTGAACCTGGGAGGAGCTCCGGAAGGTCCCGCAGGAACTGGGAAAACGGAAACTTGCAAAGATTTGGCCAAAGCTGTGGCTAAACAGGTAGAAGGAATGTTGCACAGGGTGCGGCCAAAAGTTAACTCTTTATTTTATTTCTGAACTCTTTGTAAAAGTAATGTATTCATTCCTAACAATTAAAACAAACAATAAGGAAACAGGCCATTCGGCCCTCCAAGCCTGTGCCGATCATGACGTCCCAACTAAACTAAACTAAAACCTGATGCCTGAGGAACAGCCTCGGATTACCCACCCTGTCTGTGCCTCTGATAATTTTGTAGATCTCTATCAGATCCCCTTCGGCCTCCGTCTTTCCAATGAAAACATTCCGCGTTTATTCAACCTCTCCTCATAACCAACACCCTCCAGACCAGACAACACCCTTGGTGAACATTCTTTGCACTCTCTCCAAAGTTTCCACATCCTTCTGGCAGTGTGGGTGACCAGAACTGCACACAATTCTCCAAATGCAGCCTAACCAAGGTTTTATATAATTGCAGTATGATTTCCCAACTCCTGTACTTAATGCTCCAGCTGACGAAGGCAAGCATGCCATATTCCTTCTTAATCCTTTTAGGGAACTGTGGATCTGCACGCCCTGATCCCTCTGTATTTTAATGTTTCGAAGGGTGTTGCCATTTACAGTGTAACTGTGTGTAAGCATTTGCTTTACAATATAAAACCTCACAACAGATTGAGGAAAACTAATTTCTAAAGGCAGGAGATGGCAGCAGTGTCAGTATCCCAGCCCCGAGCCCTCAGCAGGCTGAGGAATTCCTAGATCCAAATCTCTCTCTTACAACTTAACTACTCCCAAAATAAACCCGCGTTCACAGGACTCAAAATCTATTCACAAAACCTTTATTTAGAACGGTTTATACTCTCTGTTCTGCAGACTGTACATATTCCCCATCAGGGTCAGACTGCCGGGGGTCCGGGTATCGATCCCCAGCCTCCAGTGCCCGCTTCACTCTGCATTCTCTCACACATCACCGGCTCTGTTGGAAATCAGTCCATTCTCATCAGAAAAACAATCTCTTTCTCACTGTTTCCACCTGTTGGGAATCACATTTTTCCCATTTTCCATGGACTGGTATCATTCCGAATTGTCTGAGGATTAACACTGACTCCATCATTGAGAAATCTGTACTCCCCCCACACACAGAGACACACACACCCCCCCACACACAGAGACACACACCCCCCCACACACAGAGACACACACCCCCACACACAGAGACACACACCCCCACACACAGAGACACACACCCCCACACACAGAGACACACCCCCCCACACACAGAGACACACACCCCCCCACACAGAGACACACACCCCCCCACACAGAGACACACCCTCCCCCCACACAGAGACACACACACCACCCCACACAGAGACACACACCCCCACACACAGAGACACACACCCCCCCACACACAGAGACACACACCCCCCCACACACAGAGACACACCCCCCCTACCTCCACACAGAGAAACACACCCCCCCCACCCCCACACAGAGACACACACACCCTCCCCCCACACAGAGACACACACCCCCACACACACAGAGACACACACACCACCCCACACAGAGACACACACAACCCCCCACACAGAGACACACACCCCCCCCACCCCCACACAAAGACACACCCCCCCCACACACAGAGACACACACCCCCCCCCACACAGAGACACACACAACCCCCCACACAGAGACACACACCCCCCCCACCCCCACACAGAGACACACACCCCCCCCCACACAGAGACACACACAACCCCCCACACAGAGACACACACCCCCCCCACCCCCACACAGAGACACACACACCCTCCCCCTCCCCCCACACAGAGACACATCTCAATGGGCTCTAGTTTGTGAGCAGCCTCAGGCTCACACTCTGGTGAGCCCATTCCTCTCTCTGATCCACAGCCAGCAGGGACAGGGAGCTGGTACCCTGGGGGTTGGGGATCTGCTGAGTCTCAGTGGGATGAGGAGCCTGTGGACTCGGTCATTACTCAGTTGTTGGAGCTCCGGTGGAAAGTTGGAATAATGAGGGAGTGATGTCTGGTAAACTCCTCAGAGCGAAAAGCTGCGTGGAGAATTCTATCCACCTTCAACCTGAGGTGACTGTGTCAAAGCACTGAGACCCAGACAGATACAGTGGTCTCACCTTGGAGAACTTTACCCAGGACTCTAACCCTGCACTGCTGAGGGACACACTCTGTGGTGTGGACCCCTGATCCAGCAAGTTGTTGGGATAAGTGAGTTCTATCAGCAGAGGATGGAGCAACATCTCAAGCTCACTCCAGCTGCCCCTGTATCCCGGGCTCTTAGGCACTCACAAGGATGTCTCCCACCCCCTTTCTCACCCCCCCCCCAAAACCCCAGAGCCATCCAGGAGTGTCCCACCCCTCCAAATCCCCAATTCCTGTGACTGCCTCCCCCTCCCCCTGCCCACTCCCCCTCCCCCTGCCCACTCCCCGTGCCCCCTCCCCCTCTGCGCTCCCCCCTCCCCTCTCTGCCTCTTGCCCCCTGCCCCCTCCCCCTCCCTCTCCCCCTGCCCCCTGCCCCTCGCCCTCTCTCCCTGCCCCCTGCCCCTCGCACTCTCTCCCTCTCCCTGCCCCTCGCCCTCTCTCCCTGCCCCCTGCCCCTCGCCCTCTCTCCCTGCCCCCTGCCCCTCGCACTCTCTCCCTCTCCCTGCCCCTCGCCCTCTCTCCCTGCCCCACTCCCCCTCCCTCTCTCCCTGCCCCCTGCCCCTCGCCCTCTCTCTCTTGCCTCCCCGCCCTTTGCCCCTGCCCCATTTTATCAGCATTCCTGCCCGGTGAAGTTGTGTTGCTGGCAGGGTGAAGTCTGTATGAGTATAAGGTTCTGCAAAACTCCACATGCCCGCTGTACCCCTGCGTGATAGCAGCCTCTTCCCAGAGTGAGTGCGAACTGCCCTCGGCCAGACAGCTGTCAGCCATCCCCAGACACACGGCGAAGATCTCTGGAGTGTCCTCAGTGTCGTCATCCTCCTGCAACCCTGTGGCAGTGAGGGTTTCATCGGGCCACACCATCACCTTCCAATAACGCAGCACCCTCATCCCCTTCAACCCCCCTCCTCGGTTGAGGAACCGTGCTGTTGTTCTATTTTATCATTCAGAACCTCCTGTCTTTGTGTTTCCCGGTTCTGCAGCGAGCCCTGTTGATGTATGCCATCCTCTGGGGAAAAGACTGGATTCCTGGGTTGGTGCACCACAGCCTCATGTCCAGGTGCCTGTGATGTGCTCCTCATTGTATCTGCTCTCAGCAACAGTCTAACATCACCAGCCAAGTCCTGAGGACTTAGATCGAGGATAGAATCCCATGAGTGCAGTCGATGGCGAGCTCCGGTTTCCTCCCACAGTCCAAAGATGTGCGGGTTAGGTTGATTGGCCATGCTAAAATTGCCCCTTAGTGTCCAGGGATGTGTAGGTTAGAGGGATTAGTGGGTATAATATGTAGGGATATGGGGGTGGGGGCCTGGGTGGGATTGTGCAGACTCAATGGGCCGAATGGCCTCTTTCTACACTGTAGGGTTCGATGGCTCTATGAACCAATGGACAAAATTTCCTTTTCAAACCCTTCACTGTTACAAACTAAAAACAACTTAGATCAAATCTTAGTTAATACGCAACTGAAACATTGAACTAAGGAACAAGGTAAATTTTGCATCCAGTAACACAACCAAACTGTGGGTGAGGTTTTACAGCCTCTCTTGTGTGAGACCAAAAATTTCCACCCAAGGTCACAGACATTTCCATTGTCCACTTCGCCCGCTCCAAACTCCTGGTGAGTGGGGCAGCAGAACTCCAGCGTGTGTCTTTTAAAACATCTTTACACAATGCCATGCTTCTGGCAAAGATGCTACAGGATCAGAGCCACCCCCACCCCTCAAGCAGATTCACTTCTCTCTACCACACCAAGTTAAAACTCCCAGCGTCCGGGTCACACCCAGTTTTTCCTGGATGTGATTACCACCAGCAAGTCACCATCCCGATGATTCTGTTCCTTCGGAATTCAGGAGTTCCGTCTATTCAGTTCCCTTTCTTTGGATTAGACGGCATCCTGCTTGGTCGCTAACACAAAGCAGTTCCGCTTCTCCTCTTGCTTTTCCCAGAAGCTTCTATTTCTTGGTGTGTCAAAGGGCAGCTGCCCGTACTCTGTCAGACACTGTGAAAAAGCAGCTGAAACTGTTACCCTTTCAGTGGATTTCTGTTCAGGTCTCTCTCTGTCTCCAAAGCAACATGAACAGGTCTCCGAGCTCAGGCTCTCATCTAAAATTCTGTTTTATTTTGAGTTAAAGATACATTTCCAAATCACCATCTTGTAAAGTTTTACAGTCATGACACTGCGTATTATGCTGTGGATTTGTGTCTTTGAGCACGTATGTTAATAACATGATGTTATTTGACAAGAATTGTTCCATAACCTTCTGTTTTACAGTGTGTTGTATTTAACTGTTCTGATGGACTAGACTACAAAGCGATGGGGAAGTTTTTCAAAGGTCTGGTACAGTCTGGAGCGTGGGCTTGTTTTGATGAATTTAATCGCATTGAGCTGGAGGTAATTTAAACAATTTTACAATTAACCTGTACAAACAAATTCACATTATCATTCATGAACAGTCCGCAAAAATGACAGTGATTAACAATTTTACATTTGCCCCTTGAAGCGCTAAATTTGCAAATTAAATGTATTTTTTGCATCATTTCTAATGATTCTGGATAAATACAATTACAAGACTCAACCTTACCTTGATGAGTTTGGAGGCCGAGAACTTTGGTTCTTACTCTGTTAGCACTGAGCAAGGTGACCTGCCTATCTGCACTGGGAGAGGGGACAGGGAGAGATCCCAAAAGGGAGTGTCAGGGAGGAGACAAAGACAGGGGACAGAAACAGCTCAGAAAAGAGCAGAGAAATAGGTGAAATCTTCACTAGTAAAGATTGGAAACCCTCCTGAAAAAAAACAGTTTCAGTGAGACCGGCTGACTCACAATGTTGGCTGAAGCCTGGATGGGCTGTGTGGAAATCCATGGAATCTGATTTGGTCCCATCTGCCATTTATTGTGCAGAGTTGTGTTTCTGACCATCGCTTGCCTGTTAATTCACATGTAGCTCACATTAGCCCCAAATGTTAGAGTACAAGATAGCGATTGTGAATTGTTTTATCTTTCTGACATTTTACAGTAAAGTTTTTCTTAAACTGAAAAGCTTTGGAATCTTGTGACTTAATTCACTGAACAAGTGTCACATATCTCAAACCTTCAACAAAATACTATTGGTCCTTAATTAGATCTTACCAACAACTGAGAGGATCTAGTCTGAGATTGTAACATAATGAAAAATCTATTTAATTTGATCCATTAATTCGCCGTATAAAACTGCAGGGATTTATATTTTACTTCTATTTCTTTTCAACCAGTGCCATTCTCCAGCATTTCTATTTGTCGATTTATTATCAAAAGATCCACAGGTGATTCCAAAACAGAAAACGGGAATATGGTGGGAGGGACCCTTGTGTCCCATTGGTCAGGAACTGCCCAATTCAAATGTGGCAGCCCCCACCTCCCTCAATGGGTGCCTGGAATCTCTGCTCAGTATGAACATAGAACACTACAGCACAAACAGGCCCTTCGGCCCACACGTTGCACCGATCATCTCCATACCAAAGAGGTGGATGGGGGTAAGGCAGTGGATGTGGTGTATATGGATTTTAGTAAGGTGTTTGATAAGGTTCACCATGGTAGGCTTCTGCAGAAAATGCAGATGTATGGGATTGGGGGTGATCTAGGGAATTGGATCAGGAATTGGCTAGCGGATAGGAGACAGAGGGTGGTGATGGTAAATATTCATCATGGAGTTCGATTACGAGTGGTGTGCCTCAGGGATCTGTTTTGGGGCCACTGCTGTTTGTAATTTTTATTAATGATCTGGATGAGGGTATAGTTGGGTGGATTAGTAAATTTGCTGATGACACCAAAGTCGGAGGTGTGGTAGATAGTGAGGAAGGGTGTCATAGTTTGCAGGAAGACTTAGACAGGTTGCAGAGCTGGGCCGAGAGGTGGCGGATGGAGTTTAATGCGGAGAAGTGTGAGGTAATTCACTTTGGTAGGAATAACAGATGTGTTGAGTATAGGGCTAACGGGAGGACTTTGAATAGTGTGGATGAGCAGAGGGATCTAGGTGTATGTGTACATAGATCCCTGAAAGTTGGGAATCAAGTAGATAAGGTTGTTAAGAAGGCATACGGTGTCTTGGCGTTTATTGGTAGGGGGATTGAATTTAGGAGTCGCAGCGTCATGTTGCAACTGTACACAACTCTGGTGCGGCCGCACTTGGAGTACTGTGTGCAGTTCTGGTCCCCACATTACAGGAAGGATGTGGAGGCTTTGGAGAGGGTGCAGAGGAGGTTTACCAGGATGTTGCCTGGTATGGAGGGGAGGTCCTATGAGGAGAGGCTGAGGGATTTGGGGTTGTTTTCGCTGGAAAGAAGGCGGCTAAGAGGGGATCTTATTGAAACATATAAGATGATTAGAGGTTTAGATAGGGTGGATAGTGATAGCCTTTTTCCTCTGACGGAGAAATCTAGCACGAGGGGGCGTGGCTTTAAATTAAGGGGGGGTAGTTATAGGACGGATGTCAGGGGTAGGTTCTTTACCCAGAGGGTGGTGAGGGATTGGAATGCCCTGCCTGCTGCAGTTGTAAATGCGCCTAGTTTGGGGGCGTTTAAGAGATCCGTGGATAGGTTTATGGACGAAAAGGGATTGGTTTAGGTTAGTGGGTCATTGTTTTTTAACTGTCGGCGCAACATCGTGGGCCGAAGGGCCTGTTCTGCGCTGTAATGTTCTATGTTCTATGTTCTATACCTACCAGGCCATAGAACTATCTGTAACTCCCAATGCCATTAAATCCCATGTACTCACCCAGAAGCCTCTTAAAAGACCTCCACCACCACCGACGGCAGCCGATTCCACTCACTCACCACCCTCTGAGTGAAAAACTTACCCCTGACATCTCCTCTGTACCTGCTCCCCAGCACCTTAAACCTGTGTCCTCTCGTAGCGACCATTTCAGCCCTGGGAAATAGCCTCCGAGAATCCACCCTATCTATTCCTCTCAACATTTTATAAACCTCTATCAGGTCGCCTCTCAACCTTCGTCTCTCCAGGGAGAAGAGTCCTAGCTCCCTCAACCTATCTTCATAAGGCATGCCTCCCAATCCAGGCAACATCCTTGTAAATCTCCTCTGCACCCTCTCAATAGCTTCCGCATCCTTCCTGTAGCGAGGATGTCTTTTTATTGTTGTTAGAATAATATAATAGACTTTCTGTTCCTTTTTAATTTGGGCCTAATGCACTGTCCTGGAGACTATGGTGTTTATGACCTTTTTGACTTGTTGGGGGAAGGTTGGCTGACAGGTCAGGTGGGACATATTTTTTCCTCTCACAAGAGTTCTTTACTTTCAGTTTGGCTGCTGGCTAGTTAGAAGATGTTAAACAGCAGTTTTTCTGTCTCTCTACCTGGTATTAGAAATGCTGCTAGCTGGAAGCTGCTTTTTTTTGCCTTTCTGGATTGAAAATGTTGCTGTTGGTAATTTACAGCCAGAAGCAGCAGTGGCTTTATTTGTACCTCGAGGTGCTGGGAACTCTCAGATGAGGAAGCCAGAGTTTCCATTCTCTACTGAAAAGACTAATTCACAGCGACTGTTGCGAAGATGCAAGATCCAGCATCACATGAGCATTCCTATTTTCTGTCCTAAGAATAGTCCTAGGTATAGACACACAGAGGGACCTGGGTGTGCAGGTCCACAGATCCCTAAAGGTGGCAGCACAGGTGGAGAGGGTGGTAAAGAAGGCATATGGCATGCTTGCCTTTATTGGATGGGGCATAAAGTATAAAAGTTGGCACATGATGTTGCAGCTATATAGAACATCGGTTAGGCCACATTTGGAATACTGTGTCCAGTTCTGGTTGCCACACTACCAGAAGGATGTGGAGACTTTGGAGAGAGTACAGAGAAGGTTTACCATGATGTTGCCTGGTATGGAGGGTCTTAGCTGTGAGGAGAGATTGGGTAAACTGGGGTTGTTCTCCCTGGAAAGACGGAGAATGAGGGGAGACCTAATAGAGGTGTATAAAATTATGAAGGGTATAGATAGGGTGAACAGTGGGAAACTTTTTCCCAGGTCGGAGGTGACAGACAAGGGGTCACAAGTTCAAGGTGAGGGGGGCAACGTTTAACACAGATATCAGGGGGACGTATTTTACACAGAGGGTGATGGTGGCCTGGAATGCACTGCGAAGCAAGGTGTTGAGGCGGACACGCTGGGATCATTTAAGACTTATCTAGATAGCCACATGAACAGACTGGGAATAGAGAGATACAAACAAATGGTCTAGGTGGGCTCATGAGTGGAGCAGGCTTGGAGGGCCGAAGGGCCTGTTCCTGTGCTGTATTGTTCTTTGTTTTTTGGTCCTTTGTTCTAAACCTGGGCTGAGTGTGTGTTTGTAAGAATGTTTGTTGTTTGGAACAGTACATTGAGCTGTTAAGGTTTATACAATATCAGGATGTTTTTCTTGTTTGTAATTGGTAAAGGTTCTTGCTAATTTGCTATTTGTTAACTTTATTCTTAAATAAAGTTTATTTGATAAAAAGCTCCCTACCGCATCATTTGAATCATACGTGAAGTGAGACATCTCATGCTCACCCTAACCAAATTCAAAATGCAAAACTTATGACCTCTGCCGACTTCATAAAACACCTTGGAATTTCTGACCTGGGTTATAACAACTGGATTGTGGCTTTTTTGGATGTCCATTTCCTCTACAAGGCTGCAGGCGGAATATGAAGATGGAGGATAAACTGGTGGACAAGAGGGCCCAGAGAAAATCAGAGGCTAGTGAATTGTGCGCCTACTCAGCCAACTGCCTTCCTCTGCTGCAAACGCGGCAGAGGCTGCCGCACCAGAGAAGGGTTCCTCAGCCACGTCCGGTGATGCTAAACACAGTTGACCACCATGGTGCCAACCACTCTCATGAGATGAGAGGCTGGCACCAGCAAACAAAATCTCTCCCCATAGGTGCTGCCAGACCTGCTGAGATTTTCCAGCATTTTCTGTTTTTGTCGCAGGAAAGAGACAAGTTATGTTGGATTTGTATAGAACCCTTGTTAATAAATAGAATTAACATTTTAACCCCATGTCTCCAAAAAGGTCAGTGGTATATTTTTGTGTCAGATAGAAACACTACAGAATATCTCTGACACTCTTTGAGGATTTCCAGTCTGAAATGGAACCCTCTTTACAAGGATAAGTTTTGTTTAATAAAATATCAAGTTGGCAATGATGACATTTTGAACATTAAAAGCAAAGAGATAAGAATGTACTTTCATTACCGTCACCAGATGCAGAGCTAATCCCAAAGGGACAAGTCTTCCACAGAAGCTGCCTTTTCATCAAAAGATGACATTCCCACTGATCTTTATTGGGATCATGTTGGAAGGGGAATTGTACAGATAACAGATGCTGGGAACATTGCGTGTATTTGTCCGCAGGGAGTTGACACAATTATCAAGGTGACAGATGGGTTTAGTTTGCAGTGTTTGATCCAGATTCTCTTGTCTGTACCACAGGTACTGTCTGTCGTTGCCCAGCAAATCCAGACCATTCAGCGAGCTGTCTCAGAACAAGTGAAGACATTTGTCTTTGAAGGGACAGAGATTGCCCTGGACCCATCATGCACTGTGTTTATCACCATGAACCCTGGCTACGCTGGTCGGGCTGAGTTACCCGACAACCTCAAAGTAAGAGCACTATCCAGAGGCTGAATTAAACTCATTATTCAATTAACGGGTGGTGCAGTGGCACAAGGATTAGCACTGCTGCCTCACCACGCCAGGGACTTGGGTTCAATTCCAGCCCTGGGTCACTGTCTGTGTGGAGTTTGCACATTCTCCTCATGTCTATGTGGGTTTCCTCCCAGTGCTCCAGTTTCCTCCCACAATCCAAAGATGCGCGGGTTAGGTGGATTGGCCATGCTAAATTGTCCCTTAGTATCAGGGGCATTAGCAGGGTGAATGGAGATAGATTGGGGTGATAGGGAAAGGGCCTGGGTGGGATTGTAGTTGATAAAGGCTTGAACCAAATCCTGTGGGACTGTGATTCTAAGGTAAAGTGAAGCCATTGGGTGGGATTTTCCCACTGCACTCACCCCAAGTCTGGAGAATCCAGCCTGAGGTCACGGATCTTTCCTGGTCCGAGGGGAGGCGGGACAGGAAAATTCCACTCAAAATGTGAACCACGCTGTCAGTGTCCAATCGCAGCTTACAAAAGGAATATTAACAAGTTCAATATTTAATATCTGGGGTGCAATTCCAAACTGTTGTGTGGAAGAGTCGCACAGACTCGAAATGTTAACTCTGATTCTCTCTCCGCAGACACTATCAGACTTGCTGAATAGTTCCAGCATTTTCAGTTTTTATTTCAGATTTCCAGCATCCGCTGCATTTTGTAGTAAATTTGGAGATGACTGGAAGGGGATCCAATAAGGAAAGGTTTAATAATGAATATCAAAGAACAAAGAACAAAAACAGCCCAGGAAACAGGCCCTTCGGCCCAACGAGCCCGCGCCGCCATTTTAACATTACCCCCTCCACCCATGACCCTTATCTATGCAGATGTATCTATATATACACCAGATAAGGGTCCGTCAGTGTCGGGCCCACCCCCCCCCCCTTGTCTGAGGGTGCCCCCAGTCCCAGGAGACACAGCCTTGCTCCTGATTGGCCCACTTTCCCGTGCTGTCCCTTGGCCAATCGTGTGGCCCACAGAGGATTTCCCCTTAAAGGGACCACGCCACCACACTCCTTCACCCCCCACCAACTCTTAACTCCAGCTATGAATGAAACACCATCACACACAGACACAATATCACATTAAGGGCACAAACGGAGAGCTCGTTCACACAATCAGTTGGTGTAGAGATTCCCAGGCTCTTCTGGAACGTCACAACTCAATCCTGGATCATCCGGCAAGCATTGAATCCAGTCCAGCAGAGACAAACTCAGGGTCAGCGTCTGCCCACACAGCTTCTCCCTCCTCCAAACCGGAAGCTGCTCTGGTTCCACACAGGCCGCAGCGATCCCTGGTTCGGAAGCTGCCACATAGGTCTCTTTTTATTCATTCATGGGACACGGGTGTCCCTGGCTGGGCCGGTATTTATTGCCCATCCCTAGTTGCCCTTGGAGGGCAGTTGAGAGTCAACCACATTGCTGTGGCTCTGGAGTCACCTGTAGGCCAGACCGGGTAAGGACGGCAGATTTCCTTCCCTAAAGGAACCAGATGGGTTTTTCTGACAATCGACAATGGTTTCAGTCGATTCTTATTTCCAGCTATTTTTTGTTGAGTTCCACCAGCTGCCATGGCAGGATTTAAACCTGGATCCCCAGAACATGAGCTGAGTTTCTGGATGAATAATCTATCGATAATATAGGCCATCACAGCAGGACACGTCTGTGGATTCCACATGTTTGTACTCCCATTTCCTCTACAGTTCCTCCTGACACCCAGGCCGGCCCACCACCTAACTCATTGGCCTCAAACACTCTATCCTCCTTTTTGATGTTCCTTCGAGGAGGCTTGTAGACCCTCCCTGAGGCTTGCCCAGCCTCCAACCCTCCTCGAAAAATCTGGAAATCTCAAATCCAAGTGGGTTTGTAGGGGACACCCCATTAATAATGCAGCTGGTGTAACCCCTCTGGTCGTGTACAACACAGTATTGTACAATAACAAGGAACTTGCTAAGCATGAAGACAATGACCTGAGAACTCGCTTCTCCATGAAGCTTGATATGTTTTACAGCTCTCTCTGCCCAGGCCACTCGACGCTGGGTGGTGAGGGGCTGACTGAATGTGGCCTGACAATCTGGTGGGACTCCTCAGCTGTAAGTACTGTGCCATCATTGGACGCTGAGCCTCAGGGAATCTATGGATGACAACCTATGGCTGTGACCGTAGCAGATTTCATTCGCTGGGTATCCAGCCATTCCATAAGAACATAAGAAATAGGAGCAGGAGTAGGCCATCTAGCCCCTCGAGCCTGCCCCGCCATTCAATAAGATCATGGCTGATCTGAAGTGGATCAGTTCCACATTCCTGCCCTCTCCCCATAACCCTTAATCCCCTCTCTTATCAAAAATGAATGTGAATCAGCCAGCACCAGGAATGTACGCCCCGTGAAGGGTCTATATCCAATCGCAGCCTCGGCTGGCCCAGACACTCCCACCGATTCACTGGCGGCAGCAATGGTTGCCAGGTCTGGCTGGCCATTCTTTCAATCTCCTTGGCAATGCCAGGCCACCAAGTACAGCTTCGGGTCAGTGCTGTCATCCCAGGGTGTGCATCATGTCACTTCGCCCTGGGATGGCTCTGTAACATGAGCCCCCCACAATCACAGTTTTTTAATGTTTATTTTTAATGTAGACTTACATTAACACTGCAATGAAGTTACTGTGAAAATCCCCCTAGCTGCCACACCCCAGCACCTGTTCGGGTTACACTGAGGGAGAATTTAGCACAGCCAATGCACCCTAACCAGCACATCTTTGGACTGTGGGAGGAAAGCGGAGCACCCGGAGGAAACCCACGCAGACACAGGGAGAATGTGCAGACTCCATATAGACAGTGACCCGAGCTGGGAATCGAACCCGGGTCCCTGGAGCTGTGAGGCAGCAGTGCTAACCACTGTGCTAGCTATGTTATCTCTACCCTATGCTGTAGGTAGGGTCTGATCTGCTCTGACTTGTCATTGTGACAACCGTGTCATACCATCCTCTTAACTTTGGACAGTAATGGATCCCTCTCTGTCCAAGACTTTATCTGGGCAGCTGAGACTGGCACTGTGTCCAGCAGGTACAACGTGTCCAGCAGGTACAATGCCAACACTATTTCTTGTGGCAATGTGGTGATGGTATTGTCTATGGCAGCGTTCAATGCTGGAAGGAGTTAGCTGTACACAGTCAATAACAAAGCCCATCTCTGTACCCACACAGGGACAATCAATGTCACAGCTTTAGAGAACATAGAAAGGTTACAACACAAAAAAGGCCATTCATCCCATCTTGTCCGTGTGAGCCTGAGGATACCCAGGTGGTCTTCCTAATCCCACCTACCTGCTCTGTCACTTACAGCACTTAAGGTGCAGATCCAGGGACTTCTTACAAGAGTTGAGGGTCTCTGTCTCCACCACCAACAGACGCAGCGAATTCCAGACACCCTCCTCCCTCTGCGTAAAAACATTCTCCCTCATGTCCCCTCTACATCTACTGCCACTCAGCTTGAATCTGAGTCTCCTGCTTCCAGAATTCTCCACCAGGGGAAACAATTTTATCTTGTCCACTCTATCTCATCCCCTCTATCAAGTCACCTCTCAGCCTCCTTCGTTCCAAGGAAAATAATCCCAGTCTCTCCTCAAAGCTACAGTTTTCTCACCCTGACAACCTCCTCTACACTCACTCCAGGACAATCCTTCCTGTAATGTGGTGACCAGAACCGCACACAATGTGACCTCACCAGTGTTTTATACAATTCCAACATTATTTCCTTATCTTTATACTTTAAAACTCTGCCAATGAAGGAGAACATTTCATAGACCCTCTTTACAACCTTGTCTACCTGAACTACTGCCTTTAGGGGCCTGTCTACCCATACTCCAAGATCTCTCACTTCATCAATAGTGTGATATTAGTGAAGAGTATGTACAATAGTGTAGTGAAGAGTGTGTACAATAGTGTAATATTAGTGAACAGTATGTACAATAGTGTAATATCAGTGAAGAGTGTGTACAATAGTGTAATATTAGTGAAGAGTGTGTACAATAGTGTAATATTAGTGAAGAGTGTGTACAATGTGTGATATCAGTGAAGAGTGTGTACAATAGTGTAGTGAAGAGTGTGTACAATAGTGTGATATCAGTGAAGAGTGTGTACAATAGTGTAATATTAGTGAACAGTATGTACAATAGTGTAATATCAGTGAAGAGTGTGTAAAATAGTGTAATATTAGTGAAGAGTGTGTACAATAGTGTAATATTAGTGAAAACTGTGTACAATAGTGTGATATTAGTGAAGAGTGTGTACAATAGTGTGATATTAGTGAAGAGTGTGTACAATAGTGTAATATCAGTGAAGAGTGTGTACAATAGTGTGATATTAGTGAAGAGTGTGTACAATAGTGTGATATCAGTGAAGAGTGTGTACAGTAGTGTAATATTAGTGAAGAGTGTGTACAATAGTGTAATATTTGTGAAGAGTGTGTACAATAGTGTGATATTAGTGAAGAGTGTGTACAATAGTGTAATATTAGTGAAGAGCGTGTACAATAGTGTGATATCAGTGAAGAGTGTGTACAATAGTGTAATATTTGTGAAGAGTGTGTACAAAAGTGTAATATTTGTGAAGAGTGTGTACAATAGTGTAATATCAGTGAAGAGTGTGTACAATAGTGTGATATCAGTGAAGAGTGTGTACAATAGTGTGATATCCGTGAAGAGTGTGTACAATAGTGTAATATTAGTGAAGAGCGTGTACAATAGTGTAGTATTAGTGAAGAGTGTGTACAATAGTGTAATATTTGTGAAGAGTGTGTACAATAATGTAATATTAGTGAAGAGTGTGTACAATAGTGTGATATCAGTGAAGAGTGTGCACAAAAGTGTAATATTTGTGAAGAGTGTGTACAATAGTGTAATATCAGTGAAGAGTGTGTACAATAGTGTGATATCAGTGAAGAGTGTGTACAATAGTGTGATATCAGTGAAGAGTGTGTACAATAGTGTAATATTTGTGAAGAGTGTGTACAATAGTGTAATATCAGTGAACTGTGTGTACAATAGTGTGATATCAGTGAAGAGTGCGTACAATAGTGTAATATTTGTGAAGAGTGTGTACAATAGTGTAATATCAGTGAAGAGTGTGTACAATAGTGTAATATTTGTGAAGAGTGTGTACAATAATGTAATATCAGTGAACTGTGTGTACAGTGAGTTAATATGAATGGCAGTTTGATATCCCTGGCTGCTCTGTTCTCTGGCAGGTTCTGTTCCGTCCTGTGGCGATGATGGTTCCAGATTACACTCTCATAGCCGAAATCTCTCTCTATTCCATGGGGTTTATCAGAGCTCAGATCCTTGCTGCAAAGATTGTGGCAATGTATAGACTCTGCTCCGAGCAGGTACGAACTACTGTGTGATATCAATGCCGTTGATTACTTCATTAATATCTTTATTTTTACTTTTACAATGATCTCTGTTAAAGCTCCCTTACCTGGGACGTAGATCTGAGGCATGCCCTCCATCCCAACTCATGACCTGTCACCTTCTCCTCGGCATCAAATACCAAACTGTGCCCACTCACCGTTCACCATCCTTTTCCCATGTACCATCCTTGCCAACCCAGTATCCAGCACAGGCAGGCTTCAGGAGCCATGATGAAATGAAATACATTAATGGGTAGAATTTTGCCAGTTTTAAGCAGATGGTGTAAAAAATGGCGTGGAAAACGTTTCCTCGCTGTATCATTCAGCTGTTAGTTGATAAAAAGGTAAGTTGAAGGTCCCCCCCGCCGTGTAACACTGACAGGATGGGCTTTGATTGAGACTGCCCCACCAGCAATCTGTGTAATCTGGGCACCTTCGATAGAAAAAGTGAAAAATAGAACCCTTGCACTCCTGAACGCAGCCTCCCAGAGCAGTGTGTTCACCTGGAGTTCCCTGGTGGGTGCACACAGTGGGAGACCTGACATAATTCACACTAAAGATTGTGTGATGGGGGGCTGGCAGCAGAGGGTGGGGGGTTTGGAACCAGGGAGATATCAGGATTAGAAACCTGATAATCAGATGTAAAATGGTGAACATTGATTTCCCATCACACCACAGTCATCAGCAGGGACGGACAATCACGAGGTAATACGTAGAACAGTACAACGCGGTACAGGCCCTTCGGCCCTCAATGTTGTGCCGAACCATGTCCAAACCCAAGATCAAGCTATCGCGCTCCCTATCATTCTGGTAGGGAAAATCCCATCAGTGTAACTTAGATATCGCTCTTGGGACTAAAGGGAGGGATATGGGGGAAGGTGGGATCAGGATATTGAATTCAATGATCAGCTTTGATCAAACTGAATGATGGAGCAGGGTGGAAGGGCCAAATGGCCCCCTCCTACTTCTAGTTTTTATATCAGTCGCATCTTGTACCTCCGGTGGGATTTCCTGCTCCTGCAGCCAATCTCACCCACCTAAAAACAGGAACACAAAATCCCGCTCAATGTTCCCAAGATCCATGATAGATTTCACCAGATAACAAAACATTCCCAGTCATGAAAGCCCATTCAATACATATGAATCTGCCTAAGTATTTAATCCCTTACAAGGTAAAGATTTAGTCCATAAGCCCACACTAAAGAGCGTTCCCTGAATAACTCCTTTGATTATTCCATCAAATTGTGAATTTCCAGTCCTCACTGCAATAATGATAGTTGTAGAAAGCAGCACAGCATTAATAATGTTATTAATGGCTTATACTTATATCTTATGTATACACTTATACAGGTATGTATATCAATGTGCTTGTGCAGCCTATAGACTTATACTAATGTCAACAAACAGCTATAAAATCTTCTATAACTGATTTATTTTTAACTCTCAGACACAGGCAGGCAGTCTTTTTAAAAAATTAAACAACCGTCCATTTAAAATCCCTGACAAACCTTGGCCGGAACTACGTGACTATCAATGATTCAAATATCCCTGCTCGGGGACTTGCAATTTCCTCCCTAGCCTCCTACATCATCCTGGGATACATTTCATCAGGTCCCAGGGAGTTATTTACCTTGATGCACTTTAAGACTTCCAGCACCTCTTTCTCTGTAATATATACACTCCTCAAAACATAGAACATAGAACATAGAACATTACAGCGCAGAACAGGCCCTTCGGCCCAAGATGTTGCGCCGACCAGTTACAAAAACAATGACCCACTAGCCTATACCAATCCCTTTTCGTCCATAAACCTATCCACAGATCTCTTAAACGCCCCCAAACTAGGCGCATTTACAACTGCAGCTGGCAGGGCATTCCAATCCCTCACCACCCGCTGGGTAAAGAACCTACCCCTGACATCCGTCCTATAACTACCCCCCCTTAATTTAAAGCCATGCCCCCTCGTGCTAGCTTTCTCCATCCGAGGAAAAAGGCTATCACTATCATAGAACATAGAACATAGAACATAGAACATTACAGCGCAGAACAGGCCCTTCGGCCCACGATGTTGCGCCAACCAGTTACAAAAACAATGACCCACTAGCCTATACCAATCCCTTTTCGTCCATAAACCTATCCAGAGATCTCTTAAACGCCCCCAAACTAAACACCCTATCTAAACCTCTAATCATCTTATATGTTTCAATAAGATCCCCTCTTAGCCACCTTCTTTCCAACGAAAACAACCCTAAATCCCTCAGTCTCTCCTCATAGGACCTCCCCACCATACCAGGCAACATCCTAGTAAACCCCCTCTGCACCCTCTCCAAAGCCTCCACATCCTTCCTATAATGTGGGGACCAGAACTGCACACAGTACTCCAAGTGCGGCCGCACCAGAGTTGTGTACAGTTGCAACATGACGCTGCGACTCCTAAATTCAATCCCCCTACCAATAAACGCCAAGACACCGTATGCCTTCTTAACAACCTTATCTACTTGATTCCCAACTTTCAGGGATCTATGTACACATACACCTAGATCCCTCTGTTCATCCACACTATTCAAAGTCCTCCCGTTAGCCCTATACTCGACACATCTGTTGCTCCTACCAAAGTGAATTACCTCACACTTCTCCGCATTAAATTCCATCCGCCACCTCTCGGCCCAGCTCTGCAACCTATCTAAGTCTCCCTGCAGACTATGACACCCTTCCTCACAATCTACCACACCTCCGACTTTGGTGTCATCAGCAAATTTACTAATCCACCCAACTATACCCTCATCCAGATCATTAATAAAGATTACAAACAACAGTGGCCCCAAAACAGATCCCTGAGGCACACCATCAAAACATCACTAGTTATTTCCCCAAGTTCCCTAACATTCATGATTTTCTCAACAGTAAATACTGACAAGAAATATTCATTTAGGCTCTCACCTGTCTCTTGTGGACCTGCACAGATGATCTTGTTGATCCTGAAGAGACCCGACTCTCTGCCTTGTTACGCTTTATGTATTTGTAGACAACTCCCATGGATGCTGTGCACTGGCTCAAGACTGCCCCCTGCTGTCCCTCCCTCTTCCTTGTTTTTGGTTTGATTGGTGTCTGTGAGAGGTCTGGAGGCTTGTGTGGTTGAACAAAAGTAACAACTCATCACTGTTTCCAGCTCCGAGGTACAACCCTAATGAGAACTAACTCAATGCTGGCTCCTTCTCCTACACATTGTCTACCGCCATGTGACTCTTCATCACCATGTGGCTGACACTGTTTCCCCATTGCTATATTAACCCTTGCTCTGCTGAACATCCTGACACTACACCTAGATAACCACATGAACAGAGTGGGAATAGAGGGATACAAACGGATGGTCTAGTTAGGAAAACATGATCGGTACAGGCTTGGAGGGCCGAAGGGCCTGTTCCTGTGCTGTATTGTTCTTTATTCTTTACACTTCTCTCCTTTCAAACACTTCTTAAAACCTCCCTCAGTAATCCCAGTTTTGGTCATTAGATCTAACATCTCCTCACGTGGCTCTGTGTCATATTTTGTTTCTAATACTCCTGTGAAGTGCTCGCATTGTTTCGTTTATAAATACATGTCTTTGAGAGAGAGATGGCGAGACAGAGAGGCAGAGATAGTGGGTGGGATTTTCCAGCAATGCTCGCCCCATGACAGGAAAATCTCACCCTGAGATCAATGGACCATTGTGTGATCTGCGCCCTCCCCCCCACCCCACACACACCCCTCACCACCAGCTACAATTCCCATGGCGCATGAGATGGGAAAACTCCACCCAGAGAAAGAGAGGAGTGAGAGAGAAATACAGAGGCTGGGATAGAAAGATAGAGAGAGGGATAGAGAGGGGGAGAGAGAGAGCAGATGATTGGATCGTGGGTTACATGAATAAGTTAAAAGGTGAAGACAGTGTACTGTGAGAGTGGAATTCTGGGCGTGTTGTTTATTTTACATCTGATTTTCTTTAAAAGTACCGAATATCGGGTGACATTGATCTGACCTGCTGAATCAGCAGGATTACTGGAGATCATCATTCCATTCATTCCCTGTGACGTCATTCAGTGAAACAACACAGAAAATACATCACCAACAGCACAGTTTTGGTGGGAAATTTGTTCTGCGGTTACTAACTATTGTCTCTTACAGCTTTCCTCACAGCATCACTACGATTATGGAATGCGAGCTGTTAAATCGGTGTTAACAGCAGCTGGGAATCTGAAAGTTAAATACCCTGAGGAGAAGGAAGAAGTTCTCACTCTTCGCTCCATCACTGATGTTAACCGGCCAAAGGTGACACGTCTGCCCATTTCACCATCGTGTTCAGAACCCGCTCTGGGTACATCATTGTGTGAAACAAGTAACTCACACAGACTGAGCTCTCTTATTGAAACACTCACTGTTTTAATTGACTGGAACTGTGCCCTTTCTCTCGGTTGCACTGTATCTGAAGCAGAGTCTGTCAAATATCTCAAATCATAAGAACTTGTTCCTCACTCGATAGATCGATCAGCACCAAATTGTATTTCTAAAAAAGACCAGTATTTATACAGCACCTTTCATGACTTTGGGACATCCCAAAGTGACTTACAGACAATGAAGCCTTTCTGAATTGTAGTCCCTGTTACAGGAAACACAGCAGTGATTTTGGAACGGCAAGATCCCAGACTCAGGAATGTGACAATGGCCAAATAACCCATGTTAGTGATATTGGTTGAGGGATTAATATTGGCCAGGACATTGGCATAGTCGCATAGGACCCCTACAGTACAGAAGGAGGCCATTTGGCCCATCAAGTCTGCACCGACAACAATCCCACTCAGGCCCTATTCCCCTAACCCCACGTATTTACCCTGCTAATCCTCTGACACTAAGGGACAATTTAGTATGGCCAATTAATTGTCCAACGAGGGGCATACACACGGTGGGTCGTGCGAGGGCTGCTCCTGGATGTTTCGAGAATAGCCTGGTGCTTCATATCGTTAGTGTGTGCCTAAACTGGACCAGATACTGGGCAAGACGACAGCTCAGTGACTATCACTGATTGCTGTGCAGACACATGGATTTGGGCCAGTGTCTGTGGGAGTTTGCACATTCTCCCCGTGCTTGCGTGGGTTTTCTCCAGGTGCTCCGGTTTCCTCCCACACCCCAAAGATGTGCTCTTAGGCTGACTGGTGTAACAAATTGTCCCTAAATTAGTCTCCCCTCAATCTGGTGCCTGGGTAGAAGAGGGGACTCACAATGTTAAAATGGCGGCGTGGGCTCGTTGGGCTGAAGGGCCTGTTTCCCAGGCTGTGTTGTTCTTTGACCTAACCTACACATCTTTGGACTGTGGGAGGAAACCAGTGCACCCGGAGGAAACCCATGCCAACATGGGGAGAATGTGCGAACTCTGCACAGACAGTGACCCGGGAATTGAACCCAGGTTCCTGGTGCAGTGAGGCAGCAGTGCTAACCACTGTGCCACCCAAGAACTCCCCTGATCTTTTAGTAGCACCATGGGACCTTTGAGTTCAACAGAGGTCTCCAATAAATGTTACATTTGAAAGACAATTACATCCCTGACAAAGCAGCACTCCCTCAGTATAATACTGAGATCTCTTCCTCAAAACGTGTCTGTGAGTTACCCCACGTGACAAGAACATTATGGCTAATGGAAATCTCTTCCACAGATTTCTTATAAAATTCCTCTTATCATCGGGTCACCGAACACCCTCATTTCCGAGGAGTTTGGTAAAGATCCATTGATAACTTCATCATTCCAGCTTCCTAACCACACTCATTTCTCCTTTGTGTTTATTCCCAATTTCAGTTCCTCTCCCACGATATCCCGCTTTTTGACAGCATCATTTCCGATCTGTTCCCCGGGGTTGTTTTGCCCACTCGTCACCACGGTAACCTGGAAATTTGTATCCGAGAAATCATTCATGGATTTAATCTTCAGCCATTGCCCTGGTTCATTGAAAAGATCATTCAGGTAAGAACATGATGACATTCAATGTTTCATCTCAATATTGTGTCTGCGCTGCCCGAGAGTGGGTGCACCAGGTATATCCTCGGGGGGGGTTGTGGGGGGGGTCGGGAATGAGGATTCTCCATGCCTGGTTTGGAATTGTCGAACTCGATCATTCAGATGCAGAAAGAGATCATTTTCTCTGGGATTTCTTTATTAAACAAGATGAATGGAACTGAACAGCTGGATTGTTTTTCTCCTCAGATTTATGAAATGATGCTGGTGCGTCATGGCTTCATGCTGGTTGGGAGTCCCCTGGGGGGTAAGACGTGTGCGCTGAAGGTGCTGGCTGGCGTGTTGGAGTTGCTGGAAGTGAGAGGGCTGATGGATGAACACAGAGTACAGTACATCATCATCAATCCTAAAGCTATCACCATGGGCCAGTTATACGGCAGCTTTGACCCAGTCTCACATGAATGGAGTGACGGTGAGTGTGGCTTCCACATGGGGAAGAGTTCAATGCCGCTCAGGAGCACATCCGGGACACAAATCTGAAACTACCCTCGCGAAGATTGATTGTGTCTATAATACAGTTATCAAAAGTCACTGGCTGAGATTTTCCTGCCCTTCCTGCCAATGGTATCTTCCAGTTCCACTGAAGAACACCCCTACCATCTACTCCAGCAGCAGGAATGGTGAACCATACCAAATGTGTAGAGTCCAGCGGGACTGGAAGATCCAACCAGTGGGACTGGAAGATCCAGCCAGCGGGACTGGAAGATCCAGCCGGCGCCCAATGGCCTTCGCAATGGGAAAACTTGTCAGGGGGTTGGGGAGAGAGTGGAGGGGAAACGAGGTAGAGGGAGGTGGAATGTGGCATTCCTCAACGTGGAATGCCAAAGCATAGATAAGGGTCATGGGTGGAGGGGGGACTGGTAATGTCAAAATGGCGGCACGGGCTCGTTGGGCCGAAGGGCCTGTTTCCCGGGCTGTTTTTGTTCTTTGTTCTTTGAGGTAGAGGAGGGGAGGGGGAAGGGAGGGCTGCAGGGAGGAGAGGGGGTAGGGTGAGAAGGAGGTAAGGGAGGAGAGGGGATGAGGCTGGAAAATTCTGACCATTCATTTTGGAATTTTTTTTTGTGAAGTAAACCGTCATGTGGAAAATTGTTAGAATATTAGGTGACGCATTTCTGGAATTATACAACTGGACAAATAGATGGGAAAGAGGATAATGAACACTGTGTTTGATTTAGTCAATGGACGATGGTTACTATACATCACAGATAAAGCTGCATCCTTTCACAACTGTTTAAGGTGGATATGGACCCAGAGCTGTGTATTCCTCACAAACTTTAACAACAGGTAATGTATCAGAATGCTCAGACACATTCTGTCGCTGTGTTGGGTAACAGGGACATTATCTCAGTACTCTGCATTCGCTGGCTGTCTTGGGATTCTCAATACAGTGAAGAATAATATCAGCATTGGAGGTGAGTGTTTTCTGTGTTATGGGCTGTCTGACATTCCCACAGCTTGATTTCCACACACCAATCCCAGCTACTCCTCAATAATTATTTTATATATTCCTCTCTGGGTCATGGCCATTGCTGGCTGGGCCAGTATTTATTGCCCATCCATAATTGTCCAAGGGCAGTTGAGAGTCAACCACATTGCTGTGGTTCTGGAGTCACATGTAGGCCAGACCAGGGTCAGGACTGCAGATTTCCTTCCCTAAAGGATGCTAGTGAACCAGATGGATTTCCTGACAATGGTTTCAGGTCATCAGTAGATTCTTAATTCAGGATTTTTTTGTTGAATTCAAATTCCACCATCTGCCGTGGTGGAATTCGAACCTGGGTCCCCCAGAGCATTAACTGGGTTCCTGGATTAATGGTCTAGCAATAATTCCACTATAGGCCATTGGCTCCCTCAGAATTTGTGGTCTTGTGGAGATGCTGGCAATGGACTGGGGTAAAAATGTGCTCTTGTCCAGTGTAAAATGCTTTGCAGTGAGATGCCGGTGAATCTTCTGCAAGGTTTGAAGACTGATTCTCTGGATTTGGTTTGCCGATTGCCACATTCGATAGAATGATAGAATTACAGAGGCTATTTGGCCAGTCATGTGGATGCTGGCTCTCTGAAGGTTCAGTTCACCTGGGGTCACAGGCCCAGCATTTCCCTGCAGATGTCTCCTTTTCACATAACAGGCAAAGTTTTTCCAAAAGCTTTCCAAATCTGGAATTTTCTGGCCATTCACTTCCCACCACAGTTATCAGCGAGAACGGAGAGTTCGGTGCTCAGAGTTGGAGCTTGAGCTAATACTGCAGTCTGATGTGACAGTTGTTTACCCTGTAAAGTAAGCTCTGGAAACTGATCTGATTTGCATTGTTTATGATTTACATCGATGATTTGGATTTGGGGACCAAATGGAGTGTGTCAAAATTTGCAGATGACACCAAGATGAGTAGCAGAGCAAAGTGTGCAGAGGACACTGAAAGTCTACAAAGGGATATGGATAGTATAAGTCAGTGGGCGAGGGTCTGGCAGATGGAGTACAATGCTGATAAATGTGATTTTGATAGGAATAACAGCAAAATGGACTATTATTTAAATGGTAAAAAATTGCAGCATGCTGCTGTGCAGAGGGACCTGGGTGTCCTTGTGCAGGAATCTCAAGGAGTGGGTTTGCTGGTGCAGCAGGTAATTAAGAATGCAAATGGAATTTTGTCCTTCATTGCCAGAGGGATGGAGTTTAAAAACAGCGAGGTTATGTTGCAACTGTATAAGGTGCTGGTGAGGCCACACCTGGAGTACTGTGTACAGTTTTGGTCTCCTTACTTGAGAAAGGATATACTGGCACTGGAGGGGGTGCAGAGGAGATTCACTAGGTTGATTTCAGAGTTGAGAAGGTTGGCTTATGAGGAGAGACTGAGTAGACTGGGGCTATACTCATTGGAATTCAGAAGAATGAGGGGGAGATCTTATAGAAACATGTAAGATTATGTCGGGAATAGAAGCAGGGAAGTTGTTCCCACTGGCGGGAGAAACTAGAACTAGGGGGCATGGCCTCAAAATAAGGGGGAGCAGATTTAGGACTGAGTTGAGGAGGAACTTCTTCACACAAAGAGTTGTGAATCTGTGGAATTCCCTGCCCAGTTGAGGCTCCCTCATTGAATGTTTTTAAGGCAAGGATAGATACATTTTTGAACCGTAAAGGGGTTAAGGGTTATGGTGAGCGGGTGGGTAAGTGCAGCTGAGTCCATGAAAAGATCAGCCATGATCTTATTGAATGGCGGGGCAGGCTCGAGGGGTCAGATGATCTACTTTTGCTCCTAGTTGTTATGTTGTTATGTTGTTGTGACAGGAGTCCTGGCGAACGTCTTTCGAGACCATGCCACCAGCCCCACCAAAGACAGGAAGTGGTGTATCTTTGACGGTCCGGTAGATGCAGTGTGGGTGGAGAACATGAACACAGTCCTCGACGATAACAAGAAGGTAACTATGAGCCCTGGAGACAGGCCTGCACACTGACACTTCCAAAGACTCAGCAGGCTATTCACCACTGAGCTTGAACTGGTACAACCCTAACACTTTCATACGGACCATTTTAATTGGGCAGAATTCCAGTGCCGACAATCAAATCAGATTCAATCTCTTCATTCTGCTTCATCTGTGAAGAATAATCATCCCGTTTGAATGAAGATTCCCACATAATCCCCTCCGGGGCTAGGAAAATATGTGATTTCTGTTTGAAATGTATGGTACTGTTAGCGAGGAAATCTCCTGCTTGTTCCATTGTCATCTTTGTAACGTTTATTCTGCTGAACTATGAAGTGATAAACTTTCCATTATTTCTCACTGAGGTGGATCTGGGTGTTTCCTGTCGCTCCCACAGAGTGTACCGTGTGGATTGTATATTAATGTCAAGCTTATTGATACCCCACAGCTCTGCCTGATGAGCGGTGAGATTATTCAGATGAGCTGCCAGCAGAATATCATATTTGAAGTTCTGGATCTGAAGCAGGCGTCGCCCGCGACAGTCAGCAGGTGGGTACAGGAAAGGTGGCACAGGCATTAGTGTGAGGTGAGGGAGGGGATGGCGACACCAGGGTCTGCGGGCACAGGGTCGGGGTGGGGGCAGGGGGGGACATGTGGTTAGTATGACTGCCTCACAGCACCAGGGTCCCAGGTTCAATTCCCAGCTCAGGTCACTGTCTGTGTGGAGTTTGCACATTCTCCCCGTGTCTGCGTGGGTTTCCTCTGGATGTTCCAGATTCCTCCCACAGTCCAAAGATGAGCGGGTTGGGTGGAACCTCCAGCAGTCAGAGCTCCCATCTCTCCAGAAGGTTCCCATGGCAGCTTTGAAGGAGAGAGTTCCCCCCCCAGTCTGCTGGACAATATTTAACCTCCCACCACAGAGACACAAATAGATTATTCTGCCATGGGCATAATGTAAATCAACTGCTCGGTTCCCATAGCAACAGCCCTTCATTGGCTGTGAAGCGAGTGAGAGTATCTTGCACCTGTCAGAGTCAGGTTGGGGGCTGGGGGGGGGACACGTGTTGTGTGGGGGGGACATGTGTTGTGTGGGGGGGACACGTGTTGTGTGGGGGGGACATGTGTTGTGTGGGGGGGACACGTGTTGTGTGGGGAGGACATGTGTTGTGTGGGGGGGACACGTGTTGTGTGGGGGGGACATGTGTTGTGTGGGGGGGACACGTGTTGTGTGGGGGGGACATGTGTTGTGTGGGGGGGACATGTGTTGTGTGGGGGGGACACGTGTTGTGTGGGGGGGACACGTGTTGTGTGGGGGGGACACGTGTTGTGTGGGGGGGACATGTGTTGTGTGGGGGGGACACGTGTTGTGTGGGGGGGACATGTGTTGTGTGGGGGGGACATGTGTTGTGTGGGGGGGACACGTGTTGTGTGGGGGGGACATGTTTTGCGTGGGGGGGGACATGTGTTGGGTGGGGAGAGGATATGTATTGGGTGGGGGGGGACATGTGATGGGTGGGAGCATGGGCAGCATGAATGTTGACTGGGGTGCTTGTTGGGGAGGGGGGGCTAAGATAATATTGAGATGATGTGGAGATGGCAGCATTGGACTGGGGTAAACACAGTGATAGAACATAGAACATTCCAGCGCAGTACAGGCCCTTCGGCCCTCGATGTTGCGCCGACCAGTGGAACCAATCGAATGACCCTCTAACCTAAACTATTCCAATGTTATCCATATTTTATAGTTATTTGGAGAGTAATGAATTGATTGGAGATAGTCAGCATGGTTTTGTAGCGGGTAGGTCGTGCCTTACTAACCTTATTGAGTTTTTTGAGAAAGTGACCAAAGAGGTGGATGGGGCTAAGGCAGTTGACGTGGTGTATATGGATTTTAGTAAGGCGTTTGATAAGGTTCACCATGGAAGGCTTCTGCAGAAAATGCAGATGTATGGGATTGAGGATAATCTAGGAAATTGGATCAGGAATTGGCTAGCAGATAGGAGACAGAGGGTGGTGGTTGATGGTAAGTATTCGTCATGGAGTTCAGTTACGAGTGGTGTGCCTCAGGGATCTGTTTTGGGGCCACTGCTGTTTGTAATTTTTATTAATGATCTGGATGAGGGTATAGTTGGGTGGATTAGTAAATTTGCTGATGACACCAAAGTCGGAGGTGTGGTAGATTGTGAGGAAGGGTGTCATAGTTTGCAGGGAGACTTAGACAGGTTGCAGAGCTGGGCCGAGAGGTGGCGGATGGAGTTTAATGCGGAGAAGTGTGAGGTAATTCACTTTGGTAGGAATAACAGATGTGTTGAGTATAGGGCTAACGGGAGGACTTTGAATACTGTGGATGAACAGAGGGATCTAGGTGTATGTGTACATAGATCCCTGAAAGTTGGGAATCAAGTAGATAAGGTTGTTAAGAAGGCATACGGTGTTTTGGCGTTTATTGGTAGGGGGATTGAATTTAGGAGTCGCAGTGTCATGATGCAACTGTACACAACTCTGGTGCAGCCGCACTTGGAGTACTGTGTGCAGTTCTGGTCCCCGCATTACAGGAAGGATGTGGAGGCTTTGGAGAGGGTGCAGAGGAGGTTTACCAGGATGTTGCCTGGTATGGAGGGGAGGTCCTATGAGGAGAGACTGAGGGATTTGGGGTTGTTTTCGCTGGAAAGAAGGCGGCTAAGAGGGGATCTTATTGAAACATATAAGATGATTAGAGGTTTAGATAGGGTGGATAGTGATAGCCTTTTTCCTCTGATGGAGAAATCTAGCACAAGGGGGCATGGCTTTAAATTAAGGGGGGGTAGTTATAGGATGGATGTCAGAGGTAGGTTCTTTACCCAGAGGGTGGTGAGGGATTGGAATGCCCTGCCTGCTGCAGTTGTAAATGCGCCTAGTTTGGGGGCGTTTAAGAGATCCGTGGATAGGTTTATGGACGAAAAGGGATTGGTTTAGATTAGTGGGTCATTGTTTTTTAACTGGTCGGCGCAACATCGTGGGCCGAAGGGCCTGTTCTGCGCTGTAATGTGCTATGTTCTATATGCCTATCCACTGACCATTTGAATGCCCTTAAAGTTGGCGAGTCCACAACTGCTGCAGGCAGGGCATTCTGACAACACCAGGTTAAAGTCCAATATTGGGAAGCAGGGTGGGCGTTAGGTGTTACAAACCTCCCAATCCAGGCCAAGATTAAATATAAAGTTACAAAATGTCTAATTCCAAAATCCCCACTCTCATTCATAAAAACCTAGTCGCTACATTTAACTTCCTTATAAAAAACAAACATTTGTATTTACAATCCCCATTCAAACTCTCTATAAGCTCTTGGATCTGTCAATTAAACAGTGAATGAGCAGGAATGTGAAGAGAGGTTGTGAAATCTATCAGTTAGCTCTCACAGAATAATGGTAATGGCTTATGTTAGTCGACATAAGAATTAGCAGACACTCTTTGTTTCGCACTGCAGACTCGTTTCTTAAGAGAGTTATTGTTAAATATTTAAAGGACAGGACGTTTAAATCAAAGCAAAATGTTGCTGGAAATCTGAAATATAAACAGAAGATGCTGGAAAACCCTCAGCAGGTCTGGCAGCATCTGTGGAGAGAGAAGCAGAGTTAATGTTTTGAGTCTAGATGACCTTTCTACAGAATTGAAGAGGGAGAGAAATGTGATGGAGGGTCTCATTGGAGAGGTGGGTGGAAGGGGTGGGACAGGAGAGAAGGGCAGGGGTAGGTCAGAGCAAAGGAGAGATTGACCAAGACGTCAAAGACATAGGAGAAAGGGGACTGGGGTTGTGTTGGGGCAAACCAAGAGAAACGAAAAGGGATTTAAATTACTTGACATCCTGATAGTTGCCTTTGACAGATCACATGGCGGTTCCAATGGGTTTTTCTACTCTTTATGCACAGTCTTGTCTAATCTTACAATCCCCAAAGGGCACCTGACCTCTCCCAAAACTATCCCAGAACTGGGCACCCTCCCTTTCCAAAGAACTCTGGTAGCTTTACTTCTTCTCCCACCAAGGCTAAAGTGCACACATTGGGTTTTAGAGATTCCTCAGAGTGAGTCTTAGATTTGATAAACTGTGAACCATTGATAGACAAACTCTTCATTCCCCTGACCCACTGAGGAAAATGGCCAGCTCTGGGTTCAGGGGTCAGGTTCAGGGTTTGGGTTCAGTTGTCTGGAATCAAGAGTCAGGTTCAGGGGTCCGGGTTCAGGGGCCCAAGTTGAGAGGTCGGATTCAGGGGTCTGCCCGGGTCCATGGTCCACGGTCAGGATTCAGGGGTCCAAGGTCAGAGGTCTGGGTTCAGGGGCCGTCTGTGCTGTTTTTCCTCTCAAACACAGGAGGAAGAATGCTCTCCGGTTGTAGAAATGCTCCCCATAGCTCTGTACAAACTCAGGAAAATTAATCCCTGTCGGAGTGACCTCACTGCTGGTCACCAATTTGGGAATTCTCCAAAAACTGAGGGAAACACCTTTTAACCATCACTTCACATTCCAACAGAGTAAAGCAGGGAAATGTGATTAGAAGCAGGGAGTGACTGTATCCTGTAAACTCACTAATCCTGTGCAAAGCATTCTGTAATCTATACTTAATGTTGTACAGTAAGTGAGGAGATCCCAGCAATTCTTGGCTTTCTGTCCAGCTGTTGTGTGACTGATGTGTGGGGTTATCAGAAATGTTAAAACGTAATTTCATAGAATTCTACAGTACAAAAGGAGGCCATTCGGCCCATTGAGTCTATACCAACTCTGTGAAAAAGCGTCTTTCTACAGGCCCTATCGCCATAACCCCATTTATTTATCCCCCCCCAGCCTACATATCCCAGGACACTAAGGGGCAACATTAGCATGGTCAGTCCACCTAACCCACACATCTTTAGAGGAAACCGGAGCACCTGGAAGAAACCCATGCAGACACAGGGACAATGTGCAGACTCCGCACAGAGAGTCACCCAAGACCAGAATTGAAGCTGGGTTCCTGGTGCTGTGAGGCAGCAGTAATAATGTGCCGCATTAACTAGGGTTATCTTTTCTGTAGTTCAGATTACTCCTTGGTAATGTAATGTTTAGATGCTGCTGCTTTTAGTTTGTTACAGCAAACATTTTAAAATTTGATAACATTTTGTGCATTTATATCAGTCACTGGGAACTCACACATTGCTTTAAAAGTTATCAGTCTCTTTGGGGTTGAGGACAGAAGCAGATTAGACTCACCGCGTGTGATTCTTACTAAAAGGTGAAGAGTGAGTGTGGGAGCTTCTTGTGTGAAGATGGTGTCACTGCTTTGGTGAATGCTGGTCTCTTGTGGAGAATTGTCCACGTGCACTGATCCCTGTCCACAACAATCTGACATGGGAAATAACCTCTGATATCGCTCCCTTTCTGTCGAGCAGATGTGGAATGATTTACATGGAGCCAATGAACCTGGGCTGGGAGCCATTGGTCCTGTCCTGGTTAGCGACAAAGCTACCTGAGCAGCTCAGCACGGAGCAGAGGCAGACGGTACAGGTATAGAACATAGAACATAGAACATTACAGCGCAGAACAGGCCCTTCGGCCCACGATGTTGCGCCGACCAGTTACAAAAACAATGACCCACTAGCCTATACCAATCCCTTTTCGTCCATAAACCTATCCACAGATCTCTTAAACGCCCCCAAACTAGGCGCATTTACAACTGCAGCAGGCAGGGCATTCCAATCCCTCACCACCCGCTGGGTAAAGAACCTACCCCTGACATCCGTCCTGTAGCTACCCCCCCTTAATTTAAAGCCATGCCCCCTCGTGCTAGCTTTCTCCATCCGAGGAAAAAGGCTATCACTATCCACCCTATCTAAACCTCTAATCATCTTATATGTTTCAATAAGGTCCCCTCTTAGCCGCCTTCTTTCCAACGAAAACAACCCTAAATCCCTCAGTCTCTCCTCATAGGACCTCCCCACCATACCAGGCAACATCCTAGTAAACCTCCTCTGCACCCTCTCCAAAGCCTCCACATCCTTCTTGTAATGTGGGGACCAGAACTGCACACAGTACTCCAAGTGCGGCCGCACCAGAGTTTTGTACAGTTGCAACGTGATGCTGCGACTCCTAAATTCAATCCCCCTACCAATAAACGCCAAGACACCGTACGCCTTCTTAACAACCTTATCTACTTGATTCCCAACTTTCAGGGATCTATGTACACATACACCTAGATCCCTCTGTTCATCCACACTATTCAAAGTCCTCCCGTTAGCCCTATACTCGACACATCTGTTGCTCCTACCAAAGTGAATTACCTCACACTTCTCCGCATTAAATTCCATCCGCCACCTCTCGGCCCAGCTCTGCAACCTGTCTAAGTCTCCCTGCAGACAATGACACCCTTCCTCACAATCTACCACACCTCCGACTTTGGTGTCATCAGCAAATTTACTAATCCACCCAACTATACCCTCATCCAGATCATTAATAAAGATTAAATATGTTCCTGAGCTCCCTTCACCAACCTCATCGCTCAATCCTCATTTCACCGTGTTTTAATCAGTACTGAAAAATCTTCCGAGCTGAGGTGTAATGTTGTGAAATTAAGTGTAACTGTAAATGAGGAGACCCCAGTAATTCTTGGCTTTCTGTCTAGCTGTTGTGTGACTGGCTGTTGCCCCCATGTTTGGAGTTTGTTGAGAAGTGTAATTTAGTGGTACAGTCGTCTCCCATGCACCTGACTCTCTCCATGCTGAAAATCTACCAGAGCTTGTTGGCAGGAATCAGGTAAGGTGCTTCAAAGCCTGCCTGTGGTTAGCTGGGGGGGTAAAAGGTGTGGATAGATAGATCAGGGGCAAGATTCTGATCCACAGTTCCACTAAAGATCAGGTAATGTGCCAATGGAGAAGGATAAAAGCTGATAGCGTGGCCTAACCCAATCTGAATATCCCTCCAGTGACACTCACTCCAGCTGCTGCTGACATTCTGTCCATTTCCCTCCCACCTACCTCAGTTCCTGCCCCTTCCTTCCCTATGTTAAAGATGGTAGTGTGATAGAGAAAGGCCTAGCCACAGAAGCAGCCCCCAGATCATTAGAAATAGGAGCAGGAGTAGGCTATTGGACTCCTCCAGCCTGCTTTTCCATTCAATAAGATCATGGTTAGTCTGACTGTGACCAAAGTGCAATCAGATATGAGATCATTGATCATTATAATTTATAAACTTTCCCTCCTGTCCTCCTCGACTCTCTCTGTCTGCCTCAGCCTTGAGTTTATTCACTGCACTCAGAAAGAATAAAATTCCCCTCATGTTCTTCTTAAACAAGAAATTGCCAAATTTGAAAACTACTTCACTGGTACTAGATTCCCACACAAGGGCAAACATCCCCTTAGTAACTCCTTCTGGTGCATTTGAAACCCCAAGAAGTGTGGGCCCAACCTGCTCAACTTCCCTTCAGAAGACAAACCCCTTCATCCCAAGAATCAACCTCTTCAGCCTTCTCTGAACTGCTTCCAATGCAAGTGTATCCATCCTTCAGGAGACCAAAATTGTGCACAGTGTACAGGACACCAGATGTGGTCTCACTGAGCCCCTATACAAATGCACAGATCATGCTCTGGTAGGGTAGGGCCTACTTTAGGCCTCCCATTGGCTCCGACACACTCAGTCATTGTCACAGATAGAGTCATAGAGGTTTACAGCATGGAAACAGGCCCTTTGGCCCAACTTGTCCATGCCGCCCTTTTTAAAAAAATTCCTAAGCTAATCCCAATTGCCCGCATTTGGCCCATATCCCTCTATACCCATCTTACCCCATGTAACTGTCCAAACACATTTTAAAAGACAAAATTGTACCCGCCTCTACTACCACCTCTGGCAGCTTGTTCCAGACTTATCTGTAAAGGCCTTGGTCATCTTGAGACTGGGGAGGTTTGCTGACCATTTGGTCCTCAGGACACTGCTGCCCTTTAACTGCTTCACCTGGTGTTGGAGTGAGCTGGTTGATGGAGCCAGGATGATGGAGAAGTTGTAGGAGTGGCACATGATGGAGGGACAGGGAGCTTTGGGAACCAGAGGTCCATATACAGCGGCTGAAACATGTCGGGTTTATCGAACAATAGGACAGGTCCAATGGGCTGTCTCATTCTGTCTGACATTAACAAACAAGGCTCTCACTGACTGCTATCTTGTATTGTAGCTTTACTGAAGATCCTGTTGACCAGAGCGAGGAGACCTTTCAGGCTCTGAAAGCAATGGATGAAAAGAGTTTCTCATCCACGGTACAGAAAGAGAAGGAAGAAATCACCAACTATCTGATAGCTTACGGCTTCTTCTCGATAGTCTGGTCCATCGGTGCCATTCTTGACCTTTCATCGAAGCAAAGGTAATACTCTGGGGCTGAAATACTGATCAAACAGCCCCTCCCCGCAGCCGTCCTGTTGTAGAACATGGAAGTGAACTTGACGGCTTAGCCCAGGGATTGATAATCAATTGCTCAGAGCAGTGGTAAACCCTCCTTCATTGCTCCACACTGTGGAGCTCCTCATGAAATGCAAGGCCAGTGTTTATTACCCCTGAGCAGAGGGCAGTTAGGATTGAGGGTTATGTGTAGACTTGATCAGGTAAGGACAGCAGATTTCCATCCATGGCTTTTTACACACATTAACAATGCTTTCATTGAGGTGAGGTTATCCACTTTGGCAGGAATAATAGTAGGAGGGGTTACTATTTAAATGGTGAAAAGCTGCAGCATGCTACGGTGCAGAGGGACCTGGGGGTCCTTGTGCATGAGTCGCAAAAACCCAGCCTGCAGGTGCAGCAGGTGATCAGGAAGGCGAATGGGATGTTGGCCTTTATAGCGAGGGGGATAGAATATAAAAGTAGGGAGGTCTTGCTGCAACTGTACAGGGCACTGGTGAGGCCGCAGCTGGAGTACTGTGTGCAGTTTTGGTCACCGCACTTGCGCAAGGATATTTTGGCCTTGGAGGGAGGGCAGAGGAGGTTTACTAGGCTGATACCGGAGATGAGGGGGTTGGACTATGAAGAGAGACTGAATAGACTGGGTCTGTACTTGGAGTTTAGAAGGATGAGGGGGGATCTTATAGATACTTACAAGATAATGAAGGGGATGGATAGGGTAGAGGTAGAGAGATTCTTTCCGCTTAGAAAGGACAGCAGGACTAGAGGGCTCAAAATAAGGGGGGGGCGGGGCGCAGTTTAGATCCGAGTTGAGGAGGAACTTCTTCACTCAAAGGGTGGTGAATCTCTGGAATTCTCTGCCCGTTGAAGTGGTGGAGGCTACCTCGCTAAATATATTTAAGTCACGGGTGGATAGGTTTGTGATAGACAAGGGAATTAAGGGTTATGGGGAGAGAGCAGGAAAGTGGAACTGATCCACTTCAGATCATCCATGATCTTATTGAATGGCGGGGCAGGCTCGAAGGGCTAGATGGCCTACTCCTGCTCCTATTTCTTATGTTCTTATGTGAGCTTTCAATTCCAGATTTTATTAATTGAATTCAAATTTCACCAGCTGTCTTGGTGGGATTTGAACCTGTGTCCCTTGAGCCTCTGAATTACGAGCCCAGTGACATTACCATTGCCAAGAGGAAGAAGAGGGCAGAGTACCCAAAGAGTAGAAATAAAAGGAGGCATGAAAACAGGAGGGATAAGACTGGGAGAGGCAGCACTCTCACTGCTGCCTCCTGATGGGGAGATGGTCACATTTCACCATTTAAAGCCCTTTTGGGTAGGAATAGACTGGAAAAAAAACGAGAGGAAATGGGAAACATGTTACAGAAGATTGAAACACTTTCTTAGATCAATTGTGTTTTAATAAACTATAGTTTCTGTATTAGATTTAGATAAACAGTTATACAGTTAACAAAAGTGCAATTAGATATGAGATCATTGATCATTATAATTTATATAATTGAATTATGTAATGTTTAGCAATGAATCCAGTGTAAGATTTTGTGTTCTATCAAAAACAAAATAACAGCCGGAGAGTGACATTAAAATTGGGCTGGAAATCAGATGATTGGTCATAAGATTGCATAAGATACAAAGCACATAACAGACCATTCAGCCCAAACAGTCCATACTAGCACTTATGCTCCATTTCCAACTCCTTTTTTCCAATTCTCGTCGAAGTTTATTGGTGTAAACTCCCTTTTACCTCATGTGAGACCTCATGAGATGTAAAAGTGACCATCACCCCAGTACCAAAGGAAAGCCAGGCAGTGTTCCTATCGTCCGGTGGTTCTGACATCCATCATTATGAAGTGCTTCGAAAGGCTGGCATGAGGCAATTCCAGCCTCCCAGACTACCTGGATCTACTACAGTTCACCTACCACCATGACAGGTCCACAGCAGGTGCCATCTCCCTGGTCCTGCACTCAACCCTGCAACACCTCAATAACAAGGACATCTATGTCAGACTCCTATTTATTAATTACAGCTCAGCCTTCAACACCATTATTCCTACAAAACTCATCTCCAAACTCCATGGCCTGGGCCTCAGCTCCTCCCTCTGTGGCTAGATCCCGAATTTCTGAATCCACAGGCCACAATCAGTAAGGATAGGCAACAACACCTCCTCCACGATCATCCTCAACACCGGTGCCCCACAAGGCTGTGTTCTCAGCCCCCTACTATACTCCTTATACACATTTGACTGTGTGGCCAAATTCCCTTCTGATTCAATTTTCAAGTTTGCTGATGACACCACCGTAGTGGGTCGGATCTCCAACAATGACGAGACAGAGCACAGGAATGAGATAGAGAATCTGGTGAACTGGTACAGCAACAATAACCTCTCCCTCAATGTCAACAAAACAAAGGAAATTTTTACTGACTTCAGGAAGTGTAAAGGAGAACATGCCCCTGTCTACATCAATGGGGGTGAAGTAGAAATAGTGGAGAGTTTCAAGTTTTTAGGTGTCCAGATCACCAACAACCTGTCCTGGTCCCCCCTATAGTTAAGAAAGCCCCATCAATGGCTCTACTTTCTCAGAAGACTAAAGAAATTTGGCATGTCAGCTACAACTCTCACAATCTTTTACAGATGCACCATAGAAAGCATTCTTTCTGGTTGTATCACAGCTTGGTCTGGGCTCCTGCTCCGCCCAAGACCGCAAGGAACTACAAAAGGTTGTGAATGTAGCCCAATCCATCACACAAACCAGCCTCCCATCCATTGACTCTGTCTACATTTCCCGCTGCCTCAGAAACGCAGCCAGCATAATTAAGGACCCCACACACCCCGGACATTCTCTCTTCCACCTTCTTCTGTTGGGAAAAAGATACAAAAGTCTGAGGTCACACACTGACCGACTCAAGAACAGCTTCTTCCCTGCTGCTGTCAGACTTTTGAATGGACATACCTTGTATTAAGTTGATCTTTCTCTACACCCTAGAGTGTAACACTACACTCTGCACTCTGTCATTTCCTTCTCTATGAACGGTGTGCTTTGTCTGTATAGCGCACAAGAAACAATACTTTTCACTGTATGCTAATACATGTGACAATAATAAATCAAATCAAATCAAAAAGTGTAACCTCCTCTTAAATACATCCATACTGTTCACTGCAGCCACACTCTGTGGGCATGAGTTCCACATTCTCACCACTCTCTGGACACAGAGATTGCTCCTGAATTCCCCAGTTGGATTTCTTGGTGACGATTTACATTTGATGAGCTCTAGTTCTGCTCTTCCTCGCAAGAGGAAATATTCTCTCTGTATCCGCTCCATCAAAACCTTTCCGAATTGAAACACAATTATTGGTCACTTCTCAGCCTTCTCTTGAGAGAAAGAAACCAAACCTGTTCCTTGTTCTGAATGGGCTTGAGCTTTTTGCTTTTCTTGTAACATTCTTGTAAATCTCTTTGCATCCTCCTCATTGGGCCGAAGGGCCTATTTCCCGTGCTGTGTTGTTCTTTGTTATAATATCCTGATTAAGATTGTACACAATCTATTCCTGTCTAGACAAGGTCTAGACAAAGTTCTTACTTTTCAAATCTACCCTTTGAGGAACAAACTTGTATTATTTTACCGTGTTAACTTTAAAGTTTTGTTTTAAGTTGATTTTTTTCGTGTCACATCAGGTTTACATTAACACTGCAGTAAAGTTACTGTGACAATCCCCTAGTCACCACACTCTGGCACCTGTTCGGGTACATTGAGGGAAATTTAGCATGGCCAATGCACCTAACCAGCATGTCTTTTGGACTGTGGGAGGAAACCAGAGCACCCGGAGGAAAACCACACAGACACGGGGAGAATGTGCAAACTCCGCACAGACAGTGACCCAAGCGGGAATCAAATCCAGGTCCCTGGTGCTGTGAGACAGCAGTGCTAACCCACTGTGCCACCGTGCTGCCCTAACTTGCATCATCATTTGTATTAATGTGTCTTTCCATTCCCTTGATATGATGTGCATAGGCAGCTGGGATCAAGTGGATCTCTTGAAATATATAGAGGGTGTAGGAGTAGGGTTAAGAGAGAAATCAGGAGGGCAAAAAGGGGACTCGAGATTGTTTTGACAGATAAGGCAAAGGAGAATCCAAAGAGCTTCTACAAATACATAAAGGGCAAAAGAGTAACAAGGGAGAGAGTAGGGCTGTTAAGGATCAACAATGTCATCTATGTGCGGATCCACAAGAGATGGGTGAGATCCTAAATGAATATTTCTCATCAGTATTTACTGTTGAGAAAAGCATGGATGTTCGGGAACTTGGGGAAATAAATAGTGATGTCTTGAGGAGTGTACATATTACAGAGAAGGAGGTGCTGGAAGTCTTAAAGCACATCAAGGTAGATAAATCCCCAGGACCAGATTATCCATAGGATTGGTCACCCTATTATAGAAAGGATATTATTAAACTAGAAAGAGTGCAGAAAAGATTTACGAGGATGCTACCGGGGCTTGATGGTTTGAGTTATAAGGAGAGGCTGGATAGACTGGGACTTTTTCTCTGGAGGCTGAGGGGTGATCTTATAGAGGTCTCTAAAATAATGAAGGGCATCGACAAGGTAGATAGTCAATATCTTTTCCCAAAGGTAGAGGAGTCTAAAACTAGAGGGCATTGGTTTAAAATGAGAGGGGAGAGATACAAAAGTGTCCAGAGGGGCAATTTTGCCACTCAGAAGGTGGTGAGTGTCTGAAACAAGCTGCCAGAGGCAGTAGTAGAGGTGGGTACAATTTTGTCTTTTATGAAGCACTGAGACAGTTACATGAGTAAGAGTGGTACAGAGGGATACGGCCAAATGCGGGCAATTGGAACTAGATTAGGGATTTTAAAAAAAAGGATGGCATGGACAAACTGGGCCGAAGGGCCTGTTTCCATGCTATAAACCTCTAGGACCCGATGAAATGTATCCCAGGACAGTGTGGGAGGCTAGGGAGGAAATTGCGGGTCCCCTAGCCGAGATATTTGAATCATCGATAGTCACAGGTGAGGTGCCTGAAGATTGGAGGGTGGGAAATGTTGTGCCTTTGTTTAAAAAGGGCTGCAGGGAAAAGCCTGGGAACTACAGGCCAGTGAGCCTCACATCTGTGGTGGGTAAATTGTTAGAAGGTATTTTGAGAGACAGGATCTACAGGCATTTAGAGACACAAGGACTGATTAGGGACAGTCAGCATATCTTTGTGAGTGGAAAATCATGTCTCACAAATTTAATTTGAGTTTTTGAAGGGGTAACCAAGAAGGTAGATGAGGGCAGTGCAGTTGATGTTGTCTACATGGACTTTAGCAAGGCCTTTGACAAGGTACCACATGGTAGGTTGTTGCATAAGGTTAAATCTCACAGGATCCAGGGTGAGGTATCGAAATGGATACAAAATTGGCTTCTGTGGTTGTAGAGAGTTGTTTCTCAAACTGGCGGCCTGTGACCAGCGGTGTGCCTCAGAGATCAGTGCTGGACCCACTGTTATTTGTCATCTATATTAATGATTTGGATGAGAATATAGGAGGCAGGGTTAGTAAGTTTGCAGATGACACTGTGATTGATGGCACAGGGGACAGTGAAGAAAGTTATCTCCAATTGTAACGGGATCTTGATCAATGGGGCCAGTGGGCTGACGAATGGCAGATGGAGTTTATTTTAGATAAATGCGAGGTGATGCATTTTGGTAGATTGAACCAGGGCAGGACTTACTCAGTTAATGGTAGAGCGTTGGGGAGAGTTACAAAACAAAGAGGTCTAGGGGTACATGTTCATAGCTCCTTGAAAGTGGAGTCACAGGTGGACAGAGTGGTGAAGAAGGCATTTGGCATGCTTGGTTTCATCGGTCAAAACATTGAATACAGAAGTTGGGACGTCTTGTTGAAGTTGTACTTGTAACTATAGGCCAGTTAGTCTTACTTTGGCGGTCGGTAAGTTAATGGAAAGGGTCCTGAGGGAGAGGATTTATGGCCATTTGGAAAGGTTCAGTTTAATCCAGGATAGTCAGCATGGTTTCGTGAGGGGTAAGTCCTGCCTCACAAATTTGATTGAATTCTTTGAGGAGGTAAGTAAATGTGTGGACGAAGGTAGAGCAGTTGACGTCGTATACATGGATTTTAGTAAGGCGTTTGATAAGATTCCCCATGGTAGGCTCATGAAGAAGATAAGGAGGTGTGGGATAGAGGGGAATTTGGCCGATTGGATAAGTAACTGGCTGTCACATAGAAGACAGAGGGTGGTGGTGGAGGGAAAATTTTCAGACTGGAGACCAGTTACCAGCGATGTACCATAGGGATCAGTGCTGGGTCCTCTGCTATTTGTGATTTTTATCAATGACTTGGAAGAGGGGGTTGAAGGGTGGGTTTGTAAATTTGCTGATAATACCAAGATTGGTGGAGTAGTGGATGAGGTGGAGGGCTGTTGTTGGCTACAAAGAGACATTGATAGGATGCAGAGCTGGGCCGAGAAGTGGTAGATGGAGTTTAACCCTGATAAGTGTGAGGTGATTCATTTTGGTCAGATAAACTTGAATGCGGATTACAGGGTCAACGGCAGGGTTCTGAGGAATGTGAAGGAACAGAGAGATCTTGGGGCTCACATCCACAGATCTCTGAAGGTTCCCACTCAGGTAGATAGAGCCGTGAAGAAGGCTTATAGTGTTAGTGTTCATTAACAGGGGGTTTGAGTTTAAGAGCCGTGGGGTTATGCTGCAACTATACCGGACCTTGGTGAGACCACATTTGGAATATTGTGTTCAGTTCTGGTCACCTCACTATAAGAAGGATGTGGAAGCATTGGAGAGAGTGCGGAGGAGATTTACCAGGATGCTGCCTGGTTTGGAGGGTAGGTCTTATGAGGAAAGGTTGACGGTGCTGGGGCTTTTCTCTTTAGAGCGGAGGAGGATGAGAGGTGACTTAATAGAGGTTTATAAGATGATGAGGGGGATAGATAGAGTGGATGTGCAGAGACTATTTCCTCGGGTGGATGTAGCTCTGTTATTAGGGGGCATAACTATAAGGTTCATGGTGGGAGATATAGGAGGGATGTCTGAGGTAGATTCTTTACTCAGAGAGTGGTTGGGGTGTGGAATACACTGCCTGCTGTGATAGTGGAGTCGGACACTTTAGGAACTTTCAGGCAGTTATTGGATGGGCACATGGAGCACACCAGAATGATGATAGGGAGTGAGATAGTTTGATCTTGGGTTGGGACGTAGCTCAGCATAGCATTGAGGGCTGAAGGGCCTGTACTGTGCTGTTCTATGTTCTATGTACAAGACACTGGTAAGACCACACTTGGAATACTGTGTATAGTTCTGGTCACCCTATTATAGAAAGGATATTATTAATCTAGAAAGAGTGCAGAAAAGATTTACTAGGATGCTACCAAGACTTGATGGATTGAGTTATAAGGAGGGGCTGGATAGACTGGGACTTTTTTCTCTGGAATGTAGGAGGCTGAGGTGTGATCTTATAGAGGTTTCTAAAATAATGAGGGGCTAGATAGTCAATATCTTTTTCCAAAGGTAGGGGAGTCTAAAACTAGAGGGCATAGGTTTAAGGTGAGAGGGAGAGATACAAAAGTGACCAGAGGGGCAATTCTTTCACACAGAGGGTGGTGAGTGTCTGGATCAAGTTGCCAGTAGTAAGAGGCAGGTACAATTTTGTTGTTTAAAAAGTGTTTAGACAGTTCCATGGGTAAGATTTACAAGGATGTTGCCTGGACTGGGAGGCATGCCTTATGAAGTTAGGTTGAGGGAGCTGGGACTCTTTTCCCTGGAGAGACGAAGGTTGAGAGGCGACCTGATAGAAGTTTACAAAATGTTGAGAGGAATAGATAGGGTGGACTCTCAGAGGCTATTTCCCCGGTTTGAAATGGTCGCTACGAGAGGACACAGATTTAAGGTGCGGGGAGGGAGGTTCAGAAGTGATGTTAGGGGTAAGTTTTTCACTCAGAGGGTGGTGAGTGAATGGAATCGGCTGCCGTCAGTGGTGGTGGAGGCGAACTCGCTGGGGTCTTTTAAAAGACTTCTGGATGAGTATATGGGGTTTAATGAGATTGAGGGTTATAGATAGGTCTGTAGGTTGGTAGGTGATGTGGTCGGCGCAACTTGTGGGCCGAAGGGCCTGTTTGTGCTGTAGTGTTCTATGTTCTATGTTCTATGTTCTAAGATGGCTATAGAGGGATATGGGCCAAATGTGGGCAATTGGGACTAGCTTAAACCGTGGATAGGTTTATGGACGAGAAGGGATTGGTTTAGGTTAGTGGGTCATTGTTTTGTAACTGGTCGGCGCAACATCGTGGGCCGAAGGGCCTGTTCTGCGCTGTAATGTTCTATGTTCTATGTTCTATGTCTAAGAAAAAAGGGGTGGCATGGACAAGTTGGGCCAAAGGGCCTGTTTCAATGCTGTAAACCTCTATCACTGTATGACTTTGCTTCTCTGCCCTGCTCTGTTAGAGCTGAATTATTCAGAATGCCATGGTCTTTACACCTACCCTCTCCCCTCCAACCAACAGCTAAAACATCAAGGGCTGGGCATCAGCCAAGGGCAAGAACACTGCCCAGTCATTGGCCATTAATGGGTTAGTGGCATTTAATAGAACATAGAACATAGAACATTACAGCGCAGAACAGGCCCTTCGGCCCACGATGTTGCGCCGACCAGTTTTTTTAAAAAAAAACAATGACCCACTAATCTAAACCAATCCCTTTTCGTCCATAAACCTATCCACAAATCTCTTAAACGCCCCCAAACTAGGCGCATTTACAACCGCAGCAGGCAGGGCATTCCAATCACTCACCACCCTCTGGGTAAAGAACCTACCCCTGACATCCGTCCTATAACTATCCCCCCTTAATTTAAAGCCATGCCCCCTCGTGCTAGCATTCTCCATCCGAGGAAAAAGGCTATCACTATCCACCCTATCTAAACCTCTAATCATCTTATATGTTTCAATAAGATCCCCTCTTAGCCTCCTTCTTTCCAGCGAAAACAACCCCAAATCCCTCAGTCTCTCCTCATATGACCTCCCCTCCATACCAGGCAACATCCTGGTAAACCTCCTCTGCACCCTCTCCAAAGCCTTCCTGTAATGTGGGGACCAGAACTGCACACAATACTCCAAGTACGGCCGCACCAGAGTTGTGTACAGTTGCAACATGACGCTGCGACTCCTAAATTCAATCCCCCTACCAATAAACGCCAAGACACCGTACGCCTTCTTAACTACCTTATCTATTTGATTCCCAACTTTCAGGGATCTATGTACACATACACCTAGATCCCTCTGCCCCTCCACACTATTCAAAGTCCTCCCGTTAGCCCTATACTGAACACATCTGTTACTCCTACCGAAATGGATTACCTCACACTTCTCCGCATTAAACTCCATCCGCCACCTCGCGGCCCAGCTCTGCAACCTGTCTAAGTCTCCCTGCAAACTATGACACCCTTCCTCGCAATCTACCACACCACTGACTTTGGTGTCATCAGCAAACTTACTAATCCACCCAACTATACCCTCATCCAGATCATTAATAAAGATTACAAACAGCAGTGGCCCCAAAACAGATCCCTGATTTGACAAAATTTGACAAAACACTTCATATAAGAATTTATTGCAATGCTCAACAAGTGGAGGGAGATCATAGAATCATAGAAACCCTGGTCAGCACACAACCAGCAGGATGTGGAGGCTTTGGAGAGGGTACAGAAAAGATTTACCAGGATGCTGCCTGGTATGGATGAGAGGTTGGAGAAACTTGGTTTGTTCTCACTGGAACGACAGAGGTTGAGGGGTGACCTGATAGAAGTCTACAAGATTATGAGGGGCATGGACAGAGTGGATAGTCAGAAGCTTTTTCCCAGGGTGGAAGATTCAGTTACTAGGGGGCACAGGTTTAAGGTGCGAGGGGCAAGGTTTAAAGGAGATGTACGAGGCAGATTTTTTACACAGAGGGTGGTGGGTGCCTGGAACCTGTTGCCGGGGGAAGGAGTGGAAGCGGATACGATAGTGAGTTTTAAGGAGCGTCTGGACAAATACATGAATAGGATGGGAATAGAGGGATATGATCCCCGGAAGGGTAGGGGGTTTAGTTCAGTCGGGGGGGCAGCATGGTCGGTGCAGGCTTGGAGGGCCAAAGGGCCTGTTCCTGAGCTGGAATTTTCTTTGTTCTTTGTAATCGAAGCTGAGAGTTTAATTGCCTCTATATTTCTGTATTTCTCATTCTGGTCTGAATGACTTTATTCAGGCAACTATAATTATAGGAAAATTCATCTTGAAACCACTCTGTTACTTTGGCTGCTGGAGGGAAACGATAGTTTTTAAACACAACAAGAAAATCATTGAAACCAAGACAGTTGGAATTAGTGGGTGAGGAATTGGAGAAATGGATTTCATCTTCCCAGTATTCTGTCAGATTATTCTCACATAGAAATGTTGTATAGAGAGAGAGAGAGAGAGAGACTATCATTACCCAGCAAGATCCCACTGATAGCAGGCAAAGCCTCTACTCACTAGGCCAGTGGTGGGGAGAGAGCTGGGTTGAGGGTGGGGATGTTTTTGCAGTGTGGGGGCTCCTGCCCTTTCATTCACACAAACTGGAATAACACTGAAGGCCAGTAAACCCAGGGTGAAGTGTACCAGTCACCAGGTCTGAGCTTTCAGTCTACACAGCCAGGGTCCTTAATAACCCACTACTCCTTCGCCCACCCACCACCTCACCCATCCCCTCACCAACCCCTAACCCAGCATCTCCCTCACCCAACAACCTACCCCCCCACTGCCTCAACCGCCCACCACCTCACCCATCACCTCACCAACCCCTAACCCAGCATCTCCCTCACCCAACAACCTACCCCCCCACTGCCTCAACCGCCCACCACCTCACCCATCACCTCACCAACCCCTAACCCAGCATCTCCCTCACCCAACAACCTACCCCCCCACTGCCTCAACCACCCACCACCTCACTCACCAACACGTCTAGGTCAGCACCTGGAAAATTCTATAACTGCCATCACCTCCCTGACCATCTGACTGTTATCTAACCCAACATAATGACCCCTTGTCCCAACCTGACAATCCTTCCAATCTGACCCAGCTACCCCCAAGCTGACCTGACCACCCTCAGACCCACGTCCGCCCACTCACTGGTGCTGTGAAGAGGACAGTGTTTTTCCTTCCCCAGTTTTACTCTCCAGTTGTTCTCCCTGATGGACTCTCTGAAAGTCAGAGTGGAAAGACCCTGTTCGCAATGTGCTGACTGGGGGAGAATTTCCAGTGGCAACTGCTGCTTGGAGAATTTGGGCTGTTCTATCATTCTGATATGTATTGAATATTTTTATAGCTTTAAGTATAAGCCAGGTTTTGTATCTATTTCATAATTTACCATGGATAATTTGATATATTCTAATTTGCAGATTTAGTGACTTTTTCAGCAATCTCTTTGAAAGGGAATCATTGTATCCTCGGCCGAAAGATTTAAAATTTCCCCGAGCTTTACAAATCCCTAAAAAGGGAAACGTTTTCGACTTTGTCTACCTGAAGAAAACCTTTGCGTCGTGGTGCTCGTGGAGAGATTTGATCACAGCCGGGGATTTTCAGCAGAGTATAAATGTACGTACTCACTGAGGGGTTTAATTACTAAGGTGTGTAGTTTGGGTTGTATTTACTAAGACACTGACTAAGGTGTGTACTTACTATGGGGTTGAGTGACTAAGACGTAAAATGCTAATGAACCCAATGAATTAAAGTGAAGCTACGACACAGAACTGTTCCAAACAGTATAAAGAGCAGGTGACAGAGTGAAGCGATCCCATAACCAAGGGAGCAGATCCAAGTTCTGTCGTTCTGCCACATCCATCGTGAATAGTGATGGATAATTAAACAACTCACTAGAGGAAGGTGGACAGGAGATGAGGAGGATGGCCCAGCCAGTGATGGTCACATGAATGAATGATTAAAAATGATCGAACTTGACAGTGCAATAGTTCCGCTGAGACTATCCATTCTTCCAGAGTATTTACACAGCTCCAACATGTCACCCCCAACATGTGATCCCACTCAACACAGGGTCAGTTTGAATCAGCCTTTATTTGGGTTTCCCTGGAGTGTGAGCCTTCTTCCCCTGATCACTGGAAATGGGATCTGTCAAAAACGAGGGCTGGGCTTCCAAATCCGGGCCCATGTGTCATTTTCATGGTCCATGGAATCTCTGCAGGATCTGCCCCAAATATTCCCCGGTGTGGATTAGTGTCAGACTTTATTTCACAACCCTTCTGTGAAGCACTTTGGGAGGGGGTTCACTTTGTGACTATGAGCTGCTGATGTCTTCCTGAGCTCAGCCCTATTTACTGAAAACAATGAGAAAATGCTGGAGAGAGAAAGAGAGTTCCTGGTTCAACTCTGTAGTGGAAAGTTGCATCAGAGTCTTACAGTGGGATCGAACCCACAAATTATGAAGTAAGGAGTGAGAGTGCAGCAACTGAGAGCAACCAACATCTCATTAGAGATGCAGGAGGGAGATTTACCTTGGACAGGTTCACAAAGCGGGCAGCCCCTTTGCTTATTGCAGGAATATCAGGTGGGCCACGTAAGAGGTGACTGATTCATTGTGTGGTTGGGTTTGGTGTGAGTGGATCGTCCTGTGGTACCACATACAGAGGCAACATCAAAGCTCACTGAGAAGTGTGTGCAGAGTGGACTTGCAGCCAGAGACCAGAGTGAGGCGCTATCAACCAGTACCCCGTCTAAACAAATTGGGGGTGACATGAACTGAATGTGGGAAGGTTGCAGAGGGGAAGTGGGTGATAAAGTCTGTCCGATTCTCCGACATCTATTTAGCCACCATCATGAACTCACATAATTTTTCAGTTTCTCAATCCCCAAATGACCCTGCTTAGTCACAGACATTTACTGGCCCAGCATGTCCAAGCTGCTTCTTGTGAAGGAACAATTATTTTTCTGTAATTGAGAACAGATGTGATATGTAGATGGGTCAAACTATTACAAGAATCTTTGTATTTATTTTATTTCACTATACTGTAAATAGTCTTGTCATCATTCCACTCTTTCTTCCATAAGGGGAAAATAGAGTACGAGAGTAAGCTTGTGGGAAACAAAAACTGAGTGCAAAAGCTTCTACAGGTATGTGAGGAGAAAAGGATTGGTGAAGACATTGACAAAGGAAGAGCGGTAGATGTGGTTTATATGGACTTCAGCAAAGTGTTCGATAAGGTCCCCCATGCAAGGCTTATTGAGAAAGTGAGGGGGCATGGGATCCAGGGGGACGTTGCTTTGTGGATCCAGAACTGGCTTGTCCACAGAAGGCAGAGAGTGGTTGTGGATGGGTCTTTTTCTGCATGGAGGTTGGTCACCAGTGGAGTGCCCCAGGGATCTGTTCTGGGACCCTTCTTGTCTGTGATTTTTATAAATGACCTGGATGAGGAAGTGGAGGGATGGGTTGGTAAGTTTGCCGATGACACGAAGGTCGGAGGCATTGTGGATAGTTTGGAGGGATGTCAGAAGTTGCAACAAGACATTGATAGGATGCAAGACTGGGCAGAGAAGTGGCAGATGGCTAAGTGTGTGATGGTTCATTTTGGCAGGTCAAATGGGATGATGGAATATAATATTAAGGGTAAGACTCTTAGCAGTGTGAAAGACCAGAAGGATCTCGGGGTCCGGGTCCTTAGGACGCTCAAATCAGCTTCAGAGATAGAGGAGGTGGTTAAGAAGGCGTATGGTGTACTGGCCTTCATTAATCGAGGGATTGAGTTTAGGAGTTGGGAGGTAATGCTGCAACTTTGTAAGACCCTTGTCAGACCCCACTTGGAGTACTGTGCTCAGTTCTGGCCGCCTCACTACAGGAAGGGTGTGGAAGCTATTGAGAGGGTGCAGAGGAGATTTACAAGGATGTTGCCTGGATTGGGAGGCATGCCTTATGAGAATAGGTTGAGGGAGCTGGGACTCTTCTCCCTGGAGAGACGAAGGTTGAGAGGCGACCTGATAGAGGTTTATAAAATGTTGAGAGGAATAGATAGGGTGGATTCTCGGAGGCTATTTCCCAGGGCTGAAATGGTCACTACGAGAGGACACAGGTTTAAGGTGCTGGGGAGCAGGTACAGAGGAGATGTCAGGGGTAAGTTTTTCACTCAGAGGGTGGTGAGTGAGTGGAATCGGCTGCCGTCGGTGGTGGTGGGAGCGGATTTGATAGGGTCTTTTAAGAGACTTCTGGATGAGTACATGGGATTTAGTAACATAGAGGGTTATAAATAGGCCTAGTAGGTAGGGATTGAACGTTGGTCCTTTAGAGGATGAGAAAGGGGACCTAGTGGTAGGGGATGGGGATATGGCTAAGGTATTGAATAACTTTTTTGTTTCTGTCTTCACGGAGGAGGACGTGAATAATTTGCTGGGTGTTAGCGATGGAAAGGTGGTAGGACTGGAGGGTCTTAATGACATTACTGTTACTAGAGAGGCGGTGCTCGACAGACTGGAGGGGCTGATTGTGGACAAGTCCCCAGGACCGGATGGAATGCATCCGAGGGTTCTGAAAGAAATGGCGGAGGTGATAGTGGATGCCTTGGTGGTTATTTTCCAGACGTCGCTGGATTCCGGGGAAGTGCCGGAAGATTGGAAAACGGCTAATGTTACGCCGTTGTTTAAGAAGGGTGCCAGGCAAAAGGCGGGGAATTATAGGCCGGTTAGTTTAACGTCTGTGGTAGGTAAAATGTTAGAATCCGTCATTAAGGAGGAAATTGCGAGGCATCTTGAAGGGAATTGCTTGACAGAGCAGACGCAGCACGGTTTCATTAAAGGGAAGTCATGTCTGACACATTTACTGGAGTAAAGGATGTGTCTAGGGCGGTGGATAGAGGAGAGCCAGTGGATGTGGTCTTTCTGGATTTTCAGAAGGCGTTTGACAAAGTACCTCACAAGAGGTTATTGCAGAAGGTCGAGGGACATGGAGTTGGGGGTAGGGTGTTAGCGTGGATAGAGGATTGGTTGTCAAATAGGAGGCAGAGAGTGGGGGTCAACGGGTGCTATTCGGATTGGCGGATGGTGACTAGTGGAGTGCCCCAGGGGTCGGTGCTGGGGCCTCAGCTATTTACCATTTATATAGATGATCTGGAGGAGGGAACCGAGTGTAGGGTGTCGAAATTTGCTGATGACACCAAGATTGGGGGAACGGCAACTTGTGCGGAGGGTGTGGAGAGTCTGCAGAAGGATCTAGATAGGCTGGGCGAATGGGCCAGGAAATGGCAAATGGAATTTAATGTTGGCAAATGTGAGGTTGTCCACTTTGGTAGGAAAAATGGTAGGAAGGATTATTACTTACGTGGCAGGTGACGGTGCAGAGGGACCTCGGGGTCCTTGTGCATGAGTCGCAAAAACCCAGCCTGCAGGTGCAGCAGGTGGTCAGGAAGGCGAATGGGATGCTGGCCTTCATCATGAGGGGGATTGAATATAAAAGTAGGGAGGTCTTGCTGCGGCTGTATAGGGCATTGGTGAGGCCGCAGTTGGAGTACTGTGTGCAGTTTTGGGCGCCGCACTTACGCAAGGATATTTTGGCCTTGGAGGGAGTGCAGAGGAGGTTTACTAGGCTCATACCGGAGTTGAGGGGGTTGAGCTATGAGGAGAGGCTGAATAAACTAGGCTTGTACTTGTTAGAGTTTAGAAGAATGAGGGGAGATCTCATTGAGACGTATAAGATGATGAATGGGATGGATAGGATAGAGGTGGAGAGACTCTTCCTGCTCAAAAAAGACAGTAGGACTAGGGGGCACAGCCTCAAGATAAAGGGGGGCGCGGTTTAGAACGGAGTTGAGGAGGAACTTCTTCACTCAAAGGGTGGTGAATCTCTGGAATTCTCTGCCCGTTGAAGTGGTGGAGGCTGCCTCGCTAAATATTTTTAAGACGCGGGTTGATGGGTTTTTGATAAGAGAGGGGATTAAGGGTTATGGGGAGAGGGCGGGAATGTGGAACTGAGCCACGACAGATCAGCCATGATCTTATTGACTGGCGGGGCAGGCTCGAAGGGCTAGATGGCCTACTCCTGCTCCTATTTCTTATGTTCTTATGTTCTTATGATATGTTCGGCACAACTTGTGGGCTGAAGGGCCTGTTTGTGCTGTAGTGTTTCTATGTTCTATGAAGACAAATGTAGGTCCCTTACAGTCAGAAACAGGGGAGTTTATAACGGGGAAGAAATAGCAGCTGATCAACTGAATGCACACCTTGGTCTGTCTTCACAAAGGAGGAATAAATAATATATCAGCAAAGTCAGGTTTAGTGAGAGGGAGGAACTGAAACAAATCAATATTAGTAGAGAAATGATGCTGGGAAAATTGATGGGATTGAAGGTGGATAAATCCCCGGGGCCTGATAACCTACATCCCAGTGTACTTAAGGAAATGGATCTAGAAATAATGGATGCATTGGTGGTTATCTTCCAGGATTCTATAGACTCTGGAACAGTCCCTGCAGATTGGAGGGTAGCTAATGTAACCCCAAAAAGGGAGGTAGAGAGAATACAGGAAATGAAAGACCAGGAAGCCTGATATCGGTAGTGGGTAGAGTTGATTAGCATGAATTTAATGACAGAGCACTTGGAAAAGAGTGGCAGAATCAGGTAGCGTCAGCATAGATTTATAAAAGGAAATCATACTTGACAAATCTACTGAAATTCAAGGCTGTAACAAGTAGAGCTGATGACAGGGAGCCAGTGGATGTGATTTATTTGGATTTTCAGAAGGTTTTTGATAAAGTCCCACATAAGGGATTAGCATATAAAATTAATACACACAGGATTGGGGTAATGTATTGAGATGGATAGAAAACTGGTCGGCTACAGGAAACAAGGAGTAGGAATGAACCGGTCATTTTCTGATTGGCAGGCAGTGACTAGTGGGGTACAGCAGGGATCAGTGCTAGAACTCCAGTTCTTCACTATATATATTAATGATTTAGATGAGGGGACTAAATGAAAAATCTCTGAATTTGCAGATGACACCAAGCTGGGTGGGAGGGTGAGCTGAGAGGAGGATGCAGAGATGCTTCAATGTGATTTAGACAGGCTGAGTGAATGGATAAATGAATGGCAGATGCAGTATAATGTGGATAGATGTGAGATTATCCACTTTGGTAGCAGAAACAGGAAGACAGATTATTATCGGAATGGCTATAAGTTCCAAGAGGGGAATGCATAACAAGACCTGGGTGCCCTCGTACATCAGTTGCTGAAGGTAAGCATGCAGGTGCAGCAGTTCAATAAGGCAAATGTTGTGTTTGGCTTTCATAGCAAGAGGATTCGAGCATATGAGCAGTGATGTCTTGCTACAAATGTACAGGGTCTCGGTGAGGTCACAACTGGAATATTGTGGGCAGTTTTGGTCTCCTTATCTGAGGAAGAATGTTCTTGCTCCAGATGGGAGTGCAGCGAAGGTTTACCAGACTGATTCCTGGGATGATGTACAAAGAAAGATTGAGTTGGTTAGGATTATATTCACTGGAGTTGAGAAGAATGAGGGAGGATCTTATTAGAAATCTATAAAATGCTAATAGAACTAGGGAGAGTAGATGCAGGAAGGATATTCCCCATGGTGGGAGAGTCTATAACCAACCGTCATAGCTTGAGGATAAAGGGTAAACTGTTTGGGACACAGAAGAGGAGAAATTTCTTCACCCAGAGGGTGGTGAATGTGTGGAATTCACTCCCACAGAAAGTAGTTGAGGCTAAAACATTGTATATTTTCAAGCAGTGGTTGGATATAGTTCTTGAAGCTAAAGGAATCAGGATATTGAGTTAGATAATTAATGAAGCAGACATGAAGGGCCAAATGGCCTCCTCCTAAGAACATAAGAACATAAGAAATAGGAGCAGGAGTAGGCCAATGTTTAGGCCTGCTCAATGTTTTTATGTTAATGTGACAATTACATCAACTGCTGATGATAAAATTCACTACAATCCCTAATAACCCATTCTGAGTGAGAATTATTTTAATTTATAAATAACATAGGCTGATTATTATCAAGCTAGAGATGGTTGAATGAATTTGATGTTCTTGTGTGGATTTTAATGTTCCTGTGTGATTTTTTACATGTTTCACTCTCACTGGGGAATGGTGCTGGGTGTGTGCTGCACTCACACTGTACCTGGGCAGGCGAATGGAGAACACTTTCCCATACGGGTATGTAAACATCTGAGATCCCACCTTCACACCGCGCTGATCTCCTCTGTATTCACACTACTTCACTGATTAGTAATGGAGCAGAAATGTTGAACCCTCTGATTTAATATGTTCTTTCCTTGACTGCCAATAACTCTCACTGAAATGAGAAGCTGCACAAATTCTAATATGAAATCTGTACTTGGTGTGCTGATCTCATTTTGGATCTCTGACTCTGAGTTACTCCATTGGAGCAAATAGCCAAGCAATCCTCATTCCAATTCCAATCCCAATCCCAATCCCAATCCCAGTCCCAGTCCCAGTCCCAATTCCACTCCCAGTCCCAATTCCAAACCCATCCAATCCCAATCCCAATCCCAACTCTGATCCCAATCCCAGTCCCAATTCCAATCCCAATCCCAATCCCAATTCCAATCCCAATTCCAATCCTAATCCCAATCCCAGTCCCAATTCCAATCCCAATCCCAATTCCAATCCTAATCCCAATTCTAATCCCCATTCCAGTCCCAATCCTAATCCCAATCCCAATTCCAATTCCAATCCCAATCCCAATTCCAATTCCAATCCCAATTTGAAGGGGTTTGGAACAGGAGGTTTGAAAATGAAATTGAACAATTTTTATTGCAGTGGCCTATCTACTCATTGTGTTAGGATTATAGTTTGGAATTGTGAGGGAATAATATGGGAAGTGTGATTTGAATGAAGTTGCTGCAATGAGATCCAGCCAGGGTTTAATTGACACAGACACAAAACGGTTATTAATTATAAACCTCAGGTGTAACATCCCAGAATGCTAACAGTTCTGTGCAAGCAGCAGCAGCAGGGCAGAGAGAGACTGGGTGAGAATTTTGAGATGAAGAGATTGCCTGACAAGGATGAAGTGTCACTGAGCACAGAGGTGATCAGGGAGCCTGATGTGAGAGTTAGGACATGGGCAGCAGAGTGGGAGAATGTCAGGTTTATCGAGGGGAGAATGTGGGAGAGTGCCCCGGAGAATGTTGGAATGACGAGAGCAATTCAGCTGCTGCTAGCATAGATACCCAGTTACAGCATAGGAGGCCATTCAGCCCATCGTAGGTCTGCTAACTCCCAGAAGGAACAACTCAACATCCTGACTTTTCCCCTAGCTCTGTAAATACTTCCCTTTCAGATAATAATCCAATTTCCTCTTGAATGCCTCGATTGTCCCTTTCCCCACCTCACTCTCAGACAGTGCATTCCAGATCCTAACCACTCACTGTGTCAATCTGTCTCCACCACACTCTCAGACAGTGCATCTAGAATCCTAACCATTCACTGTGCATCCGTCTCCACCTAGACCATAAGACATAGGAGCAAAATTAGGCCACTCGGCCCATCGAATCTACTCCGCCATTCAATTATGGCTGATTTTTTTCTCATCCCCATTCTCCTGCCTTTTCCCCATAACCCCTGATCCCCTTATTAATCAAGAACCTATCTACCTCTGTCTTAAAGACACTCAATGACCCAGCCCTCCACAGCCTTCTGCAGCAAAGAGTTCCACAGATTCCCCACTCTCTGGCTGAAGAAATTCCTCCTCATCTCTGTTTTAAAGGATCGTCCCTTTACCCTGAGGTTGTGCCTCTGGTTTTTGTTTTTCCTACTAGTGGAAACATCCTCTCATTTTATTCTATCCAGGCCTCGCAGTGTCCTGTAAGTTTCAATAAGATTCCCCCTCATCCTTCCAAACTCCAACGAGTACAGACCCAGAGTCCTCAACCGTTCCTCATACGACAAGCTCTTCATTCAGGGATCATTCTTGTGAACCTCCTCTGGACCCTTTCCAAGGCCATCACATCCTTCCTTAGATATGGAGCCCAAAACTGCTCACAATACTCCAAATGGGGTCTGACCAGAGCCTTATACAGCCTCAGGAGTCCATCCCTGCTCTTGTATTTTCGCCCTCTCGACATGAATGCTAACATTGCATTTGCCTGTCTAACTGCCGACTGAACCTGCACATTAACCTGCATAGAATCCTGAACAATGACTCCCAAGTCCCTTTGTGTTTCTGATTTCCTAATCATTTCCCCATTTAGAAAATAGTCTACGCCTCCATTCCTGCTCACACTTTTCCACATTGTATTCCATCTGCCACTTCTTTGCCCACTCTCCTAACCTGCCCAAGTCCTTCTGCAGCCCCCTTACTTCCTCAATACTACCTGTCCCTCTACATATCTTTGTATCATCTGCAAACGTAGCAACACTGCCTTCAGTTCCTTCCTCCAAATCGTTAATGTATGTTGTGAAAAGTTGTGGTTCTGGCACCGACCCCTGAGGCACATCACTAGTCATCGGCTGCCATCCTGAAAAAGACCCATTTATCCCCACTCTCTGCCTTCTGCCAGTCACAGTGAGAAGTCTCACAACACCAGGTTAAAGTCCAACAGGGTTATTTGGTAACAAAAGCCACTAGCTTTCCAAGCTATCAAATAAACCTGTTGGACTTTAACCTGGTGTTGTAAGATTCCTTACTGTGTTTGCCCCAGTCCAACACTGGCATCTCCACATCATTTCAGCCAATCAGCCAATCCTCTATCCATGCCAGGATCTTACCCTTAAACACCACGGGAACTTAATTAACAGCCTCCTATGTGGCACCTTGTCAAAAGCCTTCTGGAAATCTAAATAGATCATGTCCACTGGTTCTCCTTTATCTAACTTCCTTGTTACTTCCTCAAAGAACTAACAGATTTGTCAGACATGACCTCTCCGTGACAAAGCCGTGCTGACCCAGTCCTACTTTATCATGCACTTCCAAGTATCCTGCAATCTCATCTTTAATAATGGACTCTAAAATCTTGCCAATGACTGAAGTCAGGCTAACCGGCCTATAATTTCCCATCTACTGCCTCCCACTCTTCTTAAATAGCAGTGTTACATTCGCTACTTTCCAGTCCTCTAGTACCCTCCCTGTCTCCAGTGATTCCTGAAAGATCACCACCAATGCCTCCACAATTTCCTCCGCTTTTTGTTTTCGAACAAAAGGAGAGGCTGAATAAACTAGGCTTGTACTCGTTAGAGTTTAGAAGAATGAGGGGAGATCTCATTGAGATGTATAAGATGATGAATGGGATGGATAGGATAGAGGTGGAGAGACTCTTCCTGCTCAAAAAAGACAGTAGGACTAGGGGGCACAGCCTCAAGATAAAGGGGGGGCGGTTTAGAACAGAGTTGAGGAGGAACTTCTTCACTCAAAGGGTGGTGAATCTCTGGAATTCTCTGCCTGTTGAAGTGGTGGAGGCTGCCTCGCTAAATATTTTTAAGACGCAGGTTGATGGGTTTTTGATAAGAGAGGGGATTAAGGGTTATGGGGAGAGGGCGGGAAAGTGGAACTGAGCCACGACAGATCAGCCATGATCTTATTGAATGGCGGGGCAGGCTCGAAGGGCTAGATGGCCTACTCCTGCTCCTATTTCTTATGTTCTTATGTTCTTATGAACCCTGGGGTGTAGTCCACTAAGTCCAGGTGACTTATCCACTTTCAGACCTTTCAGTTCCCCCGGAACCTTCTCCTTACACTCACCTGTTCCCCCTGTTTCTCCTGGAGCTCTGGCATCCCACTGCTGTCTTCCTTCATGAAGACTGATGCAAAATAACGATTCAGTTCCTCTGTCATTGCTTTGTTTCCAATTATTTCTCCAGCCTCATTTTCCAGTGGTTCAATGTCTATTTTTTCCTCTCTCTTATCTTTTATATATTGAAAAAAACTATTCCTATCTTTTTATATTACTAGCTTGCTTACACTCATATTTCATCATCTCCCCTTATTGTTTTTTCAGTTTTGTTCTGCTCGCTTTTAAAGGCTTCCCATGAATCCTTGCCACTTTGTACGTCTTTTCTTTTGCTTCTATGCTGTAGTTGACTTTCCTCTTCAGCCATGGATGCCTCATCCTTCCCTTAGCTTGCTTCTTCCTTCTTGAGATGAATTTCTGTTGCGTCTCCCGAATAACACTCAAAAACTCCTGCTATTGCTATTTTGCTGTCTTCCCTGCTAGGTTCCCTTTCCAATCAACTCTGGCCAGCTCCTCCTCATATCTTTGTAGTTAGTTTTATTTAATTGTAATATCTGATTCCAGCTTCTCCCTCTCAAACTGCAGGTTAAATGCAATAATATTGTGGTCACTGCTTCCTAAAGATTCCTGCACCTTAAGTTCCCTAATCAAGTCTGCCTCATTAGAGCACAGAAAAACTACAGCACAAACAGGCCCTTTGGCCCACAAGTTGCACCGATCATATCCCTACCTACTAGGCTTACCTATAACCCTCAATCCTATTAAGTCCCATGTACTCATCAAATGTCCCATTACAGATCACCAATTCCAGAATTGCCTGTTCCCTAGTAGACTATCACCAAGCTGCTCCAAACAAAAAAAAATCTCAGACATTCCACAAATTCCTTTTCTTGTGATCCACTACCTGCCTGACTTTCCCAGTTCATCTGCATTGAAGTCCCCTATGATTATTGTAATATTGTGTTTTTTTTAATATGCCTTTTCTATCTCCTGATTTACTTTCTCTCTCATATCCTGACTACTGCTAGTGGGCCTGTACATAGCTCCCATCAGGGTCTTTTTACCTTTGCGATTCCTCAATAGCAAAGAGATTCTAAGCTTTCTGATCCTATATCACTTCTTGCAATCAATTTAACATCATTTCTTACTAACAATGCAAATCTCGCTCCTTTGCCCACCTCCCTGGATATTTAGATCCCAGCCTTGATCCCCTTGCAGCCACATCATCTTAAAAGCCAATTTCAATGTGTGCAACAAGCTCATTTACCACATACTGTCTGCATTTAGGTACAGCGCCCTCAGTCCTGCATTGACCACCTCCCTTCTTATACTTGTCACCTTTTTTGCTCTGCCTAAGGTTAGGTTCCTGCCACCTTCTCTGCTCTTTACATGGTCTGGAAATTTTACTAACCTCCCCTGAGCTCTCAGCTCCATTAACCTGCACTTCTGCCCTCTCCTTGGTTTTCTAATTCTCCATACAAATGAACTCTCCCCCCAACAATTTAGTTTAAAGCCCTAGTTGTACGATTCACCAGGATTCTGGTCCCAGTACGATTCAGATGAAGACCCAGTGCTGGTGCCAATGTCCCATGAATTCAAACCCATTCCTCCCACACCAATCTTTGAGCCATATATTTACCTCCTTTATGTTATTGACCCTGTGCCGATTAACTTGTGGCTCAGGTAGAAATCCAGAGATTATTACCTTTTGGTTTTGCCTTTTAACAGGTAATTCTACCTGTTCATACTGCCTTAGCAGAACCTCTGTTCCTGTTCTACCTACATCATTGGTACCTACATGGACCACGATAACTGAATTTTTACCCTCTCACTCCAACTTCCTTCACACACTCAAACAATGTCTTCCAGCCTCTAACCACTCGCTGTGTGATCTCTCTCCACCACACTCACAGACAGTACATTCCAGCCTCTAACCACTCGCTGTGTGAATCGGTCTCCACCACACTCTCAGACAGTACATTCCAGCCTTTAACCACTCGCTGTGTGACCTCTCTCCACCACACTCTCAGACAGTACATTCCAGATCCTAACCACTCACTGTGTTAATCTGTCTCCACCCCACTCTCTGACAGTACATTCTAGATCCTAACCACTCGCTGTGTGAATCTATCTCCACCACACTCTCAGACAGTACATTCTAGATCCTAACTACTCACTGTGTGAATCTATCTCCACCACACTCTCAGACAGTACATTCCAGATCCTAACCACTCACTGTGTGAATCTATCTCCACTGCACTCTCAGACAGTACAGTCCAGATCCTAACCACTCACTGTGTGAATCTATCTCCACCCCATTCTCAGACAGTACATTCCAGATCCTAACCACTCGCTGTGTGAATCTGTCTCCACCACACTCTTAGACAGTACATTCCAGATCCTAACCACTCACTGTGTGAACCTGTCTCCACCACACTCTCAGACAGTACATTCCAGATCCTAACCACTCACTGTGTGAATCTATCTCCACCCCACTCTCAGACAGTACATTCCAGATCCTAACCACTCACTGTGTGAACCTGTCTCCACCACACTCTCAGACAGTACATTCCAGATCCTAACCACTCACTGTGTGAATCTATCTCCACCCCACTCTCAGACAGTACATTCCAGATCCTAACCACTCACTGTGTGAATCTATCTCCACCCCACTCTCAGACAGTACATTCCAGATCCTAACCACTCACTGTGTGAAGCTATCTCCACCACACTCTTAGACAGTACATTTCAGCCTCTCGCCACTCACTGTGTGAATCTGTCTCCACCACACTCTCAGACAGTACGTTCCAGATCCTAACCACTCACTGTATTAATTTGTCTCCACCACGCTCTCAGACAGTACATTCCAGATCCTAACCACTCGCTGTGTGAATCTGTCTCCACCCCACTCTCAGACAGTACATTCCAGATCCTAATCACTCACTGTGTGAATTTGTCGCCACCACACCCTCAGACAGTACATTCCAGATCCTAACCACTCACTGTGTGAATCTGTCTCCACCACACTCTCAGACAGTACATTCCAGATCCTAACCACTCGCTGTGTGAATCTATCTCCACCCCACTCTCAGACAGTACGTTCCAGATCCTAACCACTCACTGCGTCAATCTGTCTCCACCCCACTCTCAGACAGTACATTCCAGAGCCTAACCACTCACTGTGTGAATCTGTCTCCACCACACTCTCAGACAGTACATTCCAGATCCTAACCACTCACTGTGTGAATCTGTCTCCACCACACTCTCAGACATTACATTCCAGATCCTAACCACTCACTGTGTGAATCTATCTCCACCCCACTCTCAGACAGTACATTCCAGATCCTAACCACACACTGTGTGAATCTATCTCCACCACACTCTCAGACAGTACATTCCAGATCCTAACCACTCGCTGTGTGAATCTATCTCCACCCCATTCTCAGACAGTACATTCCAGATCCTAACCACTCACTGTGTGAATCTGTCTCCACCACACTCTCAGACAGTACATTCCAGATCCTAACCACTCACTGTGTGAATCTATCTCCACCACACTCTCAGACAGTACATTCCAGATCCTAACCACTCACTGTGTGAATCTATCGCCACCCCACTCTCAGACAGTACATTCCAGATCCTAACCACTCACTGTGTGAATCTATCTCCACCACACTCTCAGACAGTACATTCCAGATCCTAACCACTCACTGTGTGAATCTGTCTCCACCACACTCTCAGACAGTACATTCCAGATCCTAACCACTCACTGTGTGAATCTATCTCCACCCCACTCTCAGACAGTACATTCCAGATCCTAACCACTCACTGTGTCAATCTGTCTCCACCCCACTCTCAGACAGTACATTCCAGATCCTAACCACTCACTGTGTGAATCTGTCTCCACCACACTCTCAGACGGTACATTCCAGCCTCTAACCACTCGCTGTGTGATTCTGTCTCCACCACACTCTCAGACAGTACATTCCAGATCCTAACCACTCACTGTGTCAATCTGTCTCCACCCCACTCTCAGACAGTACATTCCAGATCCTAACCACTCACTGTGTGAATCTGTCTCCACCAAACTCTCAGACAGTACATTCCAGCCTCTAACCACTCGCTGTGTGATTCTGTCTCCACCACACTCTCAGACAGTACATTCCAGATCCTAACCACTCACTGTGTGAACCTGTCTCCACCACACTCTCAGACAGTACATTCCAGATCCTAACCACTCACTGTGTGAATCTATCTCCACCACACTCTCAGACAGTACATTCCAGATCCTAACCACTCACTGTGTGAATCTATCTCCACCCCACTCTCAGACAGTACATTCCAGATCCTAACCACTCACTGTGTGAATCTATCTCCACCACACTCTCAGACAGTACATTCCAGATCCTAACCACTCAATGTGTGAATCTGTCTCCACCACACTCTCAGACAGTACATTCCAGATCCTAACCACTCACTGTGTGAATCTATCTCCACCACACTCTCAGACAGTACATTCCAGATCCTAACCACTCAATGTGTGAATCTGTCTCCACCACACTCTCAGACAGTACGTTTCAGATCCAAATGACTCTCCACGACAAAAATATTTTCCTTTTACCAGTTACCTTAAATCTATGGCCTGTGCCTGTTGATCCTCCCACCAATAGGAAGAGCCCATCAACTTCCTCTTCTCTGAGGAAAACAGTCCTGATTTCTCCAATCTCTCCACATTCCTGAAATCCCTCAACCCAGGAACCATTCTCATCAATCGTTTCTGCTTCCTTTTCTTCCATTTTCATACTTTTGCTGAAGTGTATCCTCCAAAATTAAGTGCAATATTTTGGATGGGGCTGAATTAGTGTTTCATACAAGTTTAAAATAACATCCGTGTTCTGTGTTCCTGTCCACAATACGGTACACTTTAATAACAGCACCCCCTACTTGTCCTGCCACCTTCAATCATTTCTACACTCAGATCCCTCTGCTCCTGCACCCCTTTTAGAATCTCACCCTTCATTTTCTATTGTCTGCGCATGTTTTTTTTCACCAAAATCTATCATGTTGCACTTCTCTGGATTAAACTCCATCTGTTTAAAGTCCAGCAGGTTTATTTGGTAGTAAACGGCACTAGCTTTCAGAACGCTGTTCCTTCGTCAGGTGAGTGGGGAGTTCTGATCACATCTGATGAAGGAACAATATTCCAAAAGCTCGTGGTGTTTAGAACACAGAACATTCCAGTGCAGTACAGGCCCTTCGGCCCTCGATGTTGTGCCGACCAGAGGAACCAATCTAATGACCCTCTATCCTAAACTATTCCAATGTTATCCATATGCCTATCCACTGACCATTTGAACACCCTTAAAGTTGGCGAGTCCACAACTGCTGCAGGCAGGGCATTCCACACCCTTACTACCCTCTGAGTAAAGAACCTACCTCTGACATCCGTCCTATAATTACCACCCCTCAATTTAAAGCTATGTCCCCTCGTGTTAGCCGTCACCATCCGAGGAAAAAGGCTCTCACTGTCCACCCTATCTAACCCTCTGATCATCTTGTATGCCTCAATTAGGTCACCTTGTAACCAAATAAACATACTACAAAATAAACCTGTTGGACTTTAACCTGGTGTTGTGAGACTTCTTACTGTGTTTACCCCAGTCCAACACCGGCATCTCCACATCTTAAATTCCGTCTGCCCCCAGTCGCCCAGTCCACAACCTCTTTATGTCCTTTTGGAGAGAAGGGATCCACTGCCAGTGATGTTTGGGGTCTGCCAGTTCTGAGTGCAGGGGCAGGAGGTGGCAGAAGCCCCTGAAACTTCTGTGGGTAAGCGGTGGGAGGGAGGGTGGTTATTGCACATTCTAATGGGGGCCATCCTTCAAACATGGCACGGCGACCTCGGTGCTGCCGGGCTTTGCAGTGTATTGCGGAGCCCCCCTCTACCCCTTGTATGATGGCATGATGGTTTATTTGACAGAGTGGGGTGAGATGTGGGGAGAAATCTGGTGTTTTTCCTTCCAGAAGCAACACTTTGTAAAATTCTGATACAATCGCCTCTAGAGCAGCATTGACTCAAGTGCATTGATGTGTAGCCAGGAATGTGTATGGAATCATGGTTACACACATTAAAATCTAATCACACAAACACTTCCCCAAGGCTAGATTTGTACCTCGGACAGGCAGGAGAAGCTGGTAGTTCTGACTGGGATCATGCTAAATGGGTGGCAGGCAGAGTGAACCCAACCATTAGCACCATTGCCAAATAGCCAAGCTCTACAGCAGCCTCTGTTGATTGATGTGAATCGAATATTGTGCTTGTCCCTGCAGCTCAGTGACGTCATTGTCAGCACCGCAGGGACGGCCGTGCAGATATACTTCCTCCAGAACCTGCTGCTACGAGGGAAACCATTGCTGTTTGTCGGGCCCACGGGCTCGGGGAAGACGGCTATCACAAGCAGTTTCCTGCGGCGACTCCCGGCTGAAAAATACACCATCTGTCAGATCAACTTCACAGCACAGAGCTCCGCCAGCCAGACCCAAGACATCGTCCTAACACGACTTGAAAAGTAGGCCAAGTTTCGTCAAACCGTCAGCTTTAATTAGGAATGCGATATCATTGGACAGCAGCTTCCATCGGCCGTCCCTGAGGAGCTCACTTCTCTCAGGAGCTGCTTCGGAGCAAGAATGTGGTTGTTTTGTTTGAACTTTGCTGCATTTTAATTTTTTTTCACTGCAGAAGCATGGTTACAATTGGGACAAATTCACAGATGATTGACCAGCCAACTGGGGAAAGCAGCCTTTGAGCTTCGAGAAAGCTGACAGCTCTCAAACAGCTCTGAATATAGACAGGGGTCAGAGTCAGAGTCCACTGGGGCCTCGGCTTGTTATACCCTGAGCTTCAGTACAACCCCACGCGCCTGAAAGAGAAACAGCAACAAGAGGCGACTCGAGTTCATAAAGAGTGAGATTGACCGCTCTGATTGGACTGTTCCCGGAGGCTTTGTCACATGACCTCCTGCCCCCTCTCTCCCACCATTGGTTACTGAATCCCGCCCATCCTTATACATCGTTTTCCCTGGCCAATCAAAACACCCACACATCCAATTGGATAATTCTCTCAGTTCACCTGCTTTTCTTTCCGAACTTCAGCGTTTGTGGAATGTTCGTAGATCAAAGGTTTTCAGTAAAAACAGAAGAAACATCAGTTGTTTTGAACGTTGCGGTGTTCCTGAGATTCATCCTCAAATCCCAGAGGATTCAGATGAATCCTGAAGGATTGACAACTCTGTTGAAGAGGAATGTTGCTGCTGAGTAATTTTTTATGGGGCATATTACCACACAGGATCATCTTATTCCCAAATCCTGATTTGGTGCATTTAATATTTGCAAGTGGTCCAGTTCTGAGATAAGAGATTAATCCCAGTGCAGTGATCCTGGAGCTGATGAGAGTTAGAAGACAGAGCAGGAGCATAAGATTAAATAGGAGAGAGGATAGGTTGGGGAGAGTGAAAGAGTTTAAAGATGTTAGTTTATTTATTATTACATTATTACTTGGGTGGCACGGTAGCACAGTGGGTTAGCGCTGCTGCTTCACAGCTCCAGGGACCTGGGTTCGATTCCCAGCTCGGGTCACTGTCTGTGTGGAGTTTGCACATTCTCCTCATGTCTGCGTGGGTTTCCTCCGGGTGCTCCAGTTTCCTCCCACAGTCCAAAGATGTGTGGGTTAGGTTGATTGGCCATGCTAAAATTGCCCCTTAGTGTCCTGAGATGTGTAGGTTAGAGGGATTAGCGGGTAAATGTGTAGAGATATGGGGGTAGGGCCTGGGTGGGATTGTGGTCAGTGCAGATTCGATGGGCCGAAGGGCCTCCTTCTGCACTGTAGGGTTCTATGTTCTACATAAAGGGCAAAAGAGTAACTCAGGGGAGAGTAGGGCCTCATAAGGATCAATCTATGTGCAGATCTACAAGGGATGGATGAGATCCGAAATGAATATTTCTCATCAGTATTTACTGTTGAGAAAAGCATGGATGTTCGGGAATTTGGGGAAATAAATAGTGATGTCTTGAGGATTGTACATATTACAGAGAAGGAGGTGCTGGAAGTCTTAAAGCACATCAAGGTAGATAAACCTGATGAAGTGTATTCCAGGACATTATGGGAGGCTAGGGAGGAAATTGTGGGTCCCCGAGCTGAGATGTTTGAATCTTCAATAGTCACGGGTGAGGTGCTTGAAGATTGGAGGGTGGGAAATGTTGTGCCTTTGTTTAAAAAGGGCTGCAGGGAAAAGTCTGGGAATTACAGGCCAGTGAGCCTCACATCTGTGGTGGGTAAATTGTTAGAAGGTATTTTGAGAGACAGGATCTACAGGCATTTAGAGACACAAGGACTGATTAGGGACAGTCATCATGGCTTTGTGAGTGGAAAATCATGTCTCACAAATTTGATTGAGTTTTTCGAAGGGGTGACCAAGAAGGTAGATGAGGGCAGTGTAGTTGATGTTGTCTACATGGACTTTAGCAAGGCCTTTGACAAGGTACCGCATGGTAGGTTGTTGCATAAGGTTAAATCTCATGGGATCCAGGGTAAGGTATCTAAATGGAAACAAAATTGGCTTCTTGACAGAAGCCAGAGGGTGGTTGTAGAGAGTTGTTTTTCAAACTGGAGGCCTGTGACCAGCGGTGTGCCTCAGGGATCAGTGCTGGGTCCACTGTTATTTGTCATTTATATTAATGATTTGGATGAGAATATGGGGGGCATGGTTAGTAAGTTTGCAGATGACACCAAGATTGGTGGCATAGTGGACAGTGAGGAAAGTTATCTCCAATTGCAACGGGATCTTGATCAATTGGGGCCACTGGGCTGATGAATAGCAGATGGAGTTTAATTTAGACAAATGCGAGGCGATACATTTTGGTCGATTGAACCAGGGCAGGATTTACTCAGTTAATGGTAGGGCGTTGGGGAGAGTTACAGAACAGAGAGATCTAGGGGTACAGGTTCATAGCTCCTTGAAAGTGGAGTCACAGGTGGACAGAGTGGTGAAGAAGGCATTCGGCATGCTTGGTTTCATCGGTCAGAACATTGAATACAGGAGTTGGGACATCTTGTTGAAGTTGTACAAGACATTGGGAAGGCCACACTTGGAATACTGTGTACAGTTCTGGTCACCCTATTATAGAAAGGATATTATTAAACTAGAAAGAGTGCAGAAAGGATTTACTAGGATGCTACCGGGACTTGATGGATTGAGTTATAAGGAGAGGCTGGATAAACTGGGACTTTTTCTCTGAAGTGTAGGAGGCTGAGGGGTGATCTTATAGAGGTCTGTAAAATAATGAGGGGCACAGATCAGCTAGATAGTCAATATCTTTTCCCAAAGGTAGGGGAGTCTAAAACTAGAGGGCATAGGTTTATGGGGAGAGGGGAGAGATACAAAAGTGTTTAGAGGGGCAATTTTTTCACACAGAGGGTGGTGAGTGTCTGGAACGAGCTGCCAGAGGTAGTAGTAGAGGCGGGTACAATTTTGTCTTTTAAAAAGCATTTAGACAATTACATGGGTACAATGGGTATAGAGGGATATGGGCCAAATGCGGGCAATTGGGGTTAGTTTTGGAGTTTAATAAAAAGGGTGGCATGGACAAGTTGGGCCAAAGGGCCTGTTTCCATGCTGTAAACCTCTCTGACTATCTTTCTATTTGTGTCACAAATAGGCTTACATTAACACTGCAATGAAGTTACTCTGAAAATCCCCTAGTCACCATACTCTGGCACTTGGTCAAGTACACTGAGGGAGAATTTAGCACGGCCAATGCAGCTAACCAACACATACTTGGGGCTGTGGGAAGAAACTGGAGCACCAGAGGAAACCCACACAGACATGGAGAGAACGTGCAAATTCCACACAGCCAGTGACCCCAGCCAGGGGTTGAACCTGGAAGAGGGAGTGAAATAGAGAGAAAGAGAGAGAGCTGCACCCTTGATATCCTGACTGTGGCCATTCCCAATTGACAGGAATATTCATTGTGAACGGAGCTAGTTTGTAGATTTGTGAGATGGTCAATTATTTTCTCTATTTGGATGATAAAGTATTTGTATCATTCTAATCACCAGGCGTAAGAAACCTGCCTGTGGGAGCCAGCTGGAGAAAAGTGTTTGTGTTTTTGTTGATGACCTCAATATGCCAACGAAGGAGAAATACGGAGCACAGCCTCCTGTTGAACTGCTCCGACAGTGCATCGATCACGGCTACTGGTTTGACCGGTGAGTTCATTGTTACCCTGGACCCTGAGAGGAGGTGATGTCGAGGGAATGTTGACCACGACACAGGGAGTAACTCCCCCTGGTTTCGGGGCAGCACGGTGGCACAGTGGTTAGCACTGCTGCCTCACAGCGCCAGGGATCCGGGTTCGAATCCTGGCTCGGGTCACTGTCTGTGTGGGGTTTGTACATTCTCCCCATGTCTGTGTGGGTTTCCTCCAGTTTGCCCCCACAGTCTAAACGACATCACTGCACTCCAGCCCAGAGCAGTTGCTTTTACTCTAAATCTCAGCTCAGTTGTCTTAAATAACATTTACCTCAGCATCTTTGCTTGTTTAAATTTCGATAGTTTCTATAGGACCATAAGATATAGGAGCAGAACTAGGCCACTCGGCCCATCGAGTCCACTCTGCCATTCAATCATGGTTGATGTTTCTCTCATCCCCATTCTCCTGTCTTTTGCCATAACCCCTGATCCTCTTATTAGGGTGGGGGGCAGCAGGCAGTGTGGGGGGGGAGCGGGCAGTGTGGGGGGGGCAGCGGACAGTGTGGGGGGGCAGCAGACAGTGTGGGGGGGGAGCGGGCAGAATGTGGGGCAGTAGGCAGTGTGGGGGGACAGCAAGCAGGGTTGGGGTAAGCGGGCAGGGTGGAGGGGGCCACAGGCAGGGAGGGGGGCAGCGGGAAGGGTTGGGGGCAGTGGGCAGGGTGGAGGGGGCAGCAGGCAGAGTGGGGGGCAGCGGGCAGGGTGGGGGGCAGTGGGCAGGGTTGGGGAGAGGGTTGGCCATAGCTGGAAGAGGGTCCAGCCCCGTGCTGCTGGTGTTCATTCGATGCCAACACTCACTGTCTAACCAGCTGAGCTGCAGTGTGTGATTCTAGGGTAGGTGTACACGGGGTTAGTGATCGTTTCTGGATTATCTCAGTGTGTGGTGCTGGATCTGGAGTGAAACTATCCATTGTGTGATTACAGGAAGGACACGGCCATTCTGCCCCTCTACGGGATGTCCATAGTGGCAGCGATGGCCCCACCTGGTGGTGGGAGGCAGGCTGTCACTCCGCGCTGTCTCCGTCACTTCAACATCATCAGCACAGAACCTTTCAGTGAAGGAACGATCAAAACCATCTTCCAACAGGTGATGGACTGGCACTTCAGGACGGGGTTTGACATCTCCCTGAAAAGATATTCCAGGGTAAGATTAGAATCGAATCCCACTCGGGAAGCTGAAGGTGGATAATTAAGCTGCAGCATTAACCTGTCAAATAGAATTTCATTCCATTTCCTTCATCCGGCAAGATTCGCAATGGCTTCTAAATGCAGATCAGCGCACAAACATTGTGGTTTCTCAGGCTGTGGGGTTTCTCTATCTGCAAATCTTGTCCCTTGAGTGAGGTTGAGAAAAGTTAAAGTTTATTTATTTGCCACAAATCAGGTTTACATTAACACTGCAGTGAAGTTACTGTGAAAATCCCCAAGCTGCCACATTCCGGTGCCTGTTCAGGTCAATGCGCCCTAACCAGCAGGTCTTTTAAACTGTGGGGGCAAGCCGGAGGAAACCCATGCAGACACTAGGAGAATGTACAAACCCCACACAGACAGTGACCCGAGCCAGGATTCGAACCCGGATCCCTGGCGCTGTGAGGCAGCAGTGCTAACCACTGTGCCACCGTGCTGCCCCAGAACCATTTGGAAGAGGAGCAGGGGAGTTACTCCCTGTGTCGTGGTCAACATTCATCCCTCGACATCACAAAGACAAGTGATGTGATTGTTAGCTGTTGATCAGATTTCACTATGTGTAAATTGGCTCTGTGTTTGTGACATTACAACATCAGAAATATTTCATAGAACATAGAACACTACAGCACAAACAGGCCCTTCGGCCCACAAGTTGTGCCGATCACATCCATACCTACCAGGCCATAGAACTATCTGTAACTCCCAATCCCATTAAATCCCATATACTCATCCAGAAGTCTTTTAAAAGACCCCAGCGAGTTCGCCTCCACCACCACCAACAGCAGCCGATTCCACTCACTCACCACCCTCTGAGTGAAAAACTTACCCCTGACATCTCCTCTGTACCTGCTTCCCAGCACCTTAAACCTGTGTCCTCTCGTAGCGACCATTTCAGCCCTGGGAAATAGCCTCCGAGAATCCACCCTATCTATTCCTCTCAACATTTTATAACCCTCTATCAGGTCGCCTCTCAACCTTCGTCTCTCCAGGGAGAAGAGTCCCAGCTCCCTCAACCTATCTTCATAAGGCATGCCTCCCAATCCAGGCAACATCCTTGTAAATCTCCTCTGCACCCTCTCAATAGCTTCCACATCCTTCCTGTAGTGAGGCGACCAGAACTGCGCACAGTACTCCAAGTGGACTGAAAGGCCCTTTAACACAATCTGGGGTTTTAAAAGGTGCCATCTTTCTTTTGGCAACAGCAGTTTAACCTGAGAAGTCTGTAGCCGATGTTAATGGACTGAGAGACTCCAATGTTGACATTGTAAAGTTATCGAAATTGCAGATATAAAAACCTTCCTGTGTATTCTTTACTCCTGTACAGATTTTGGTCTGGGCTACCACTGATGTGTATCTCCAAGCACTGCAAACGTTTCTTCCCACACCGTGCAAATCACACTACATATTTAATCTGCGGGATTTCTCCAGAGTCATTCAGGTAATGCAATCTCGGAACAATTAGCATTGAAACGACACTAATTACACTGGACAAGACTCTGTCAATTATCACATTCAGCTCAGCCACAATCTTTTTTCTTGAATTTGTGCAGGGTTTACTGCTGTTAAAATCGGACTGTATCCCTCATGGAATTGAAGGAGATCATAAACTAATGCGTCTCTGGATTCATGAGATCTATCGTGTCTTCTGTGATCGATTAGTCGACACTTACGACAGAAAACTATTCTTTCACATTGTAAAGGTTTGTAGAATTATACTGATCACTGCATGGATTTGGGCCAGTATCTGTGGGAGTTTGCACATTCTCCCCGTGCTTGCGTGGGTTTTCTCCGGGTGCTCCGGTTTCCTCCCACACCCCAAAAACATGGTCTTAGGCTGATTGGTGTTAACAAATTGTCCCTAAATTAGTCTCCCCTCAACCTGGTTATGGTTCCTTTATTGTGGAGTCCAATAGGTGCAGACAAAGGTCATGGGAACTCACGATGGTGGCGCAGCCTTGTTGGGCTGAGGGGCCTGTTTCCCGTGCTCTGTTGTTCTTTGTTCTTTGATTTGTTGTTAATATTTACTGTAAAGGCCTGTAAAGAATCATAGAACTCCTGCAGTGCAGAATGAGGCCATTCAGCCCATCGAGTCTGCACCAATTTACCCAGGCCGACCCCACAACCCTGCATATTTACCATGGATAATCCACTAACCTGCACATCTTTGGACTGTGGGAGGAAACTGGAGCACCCGGGGGAAACCCACGCAGACACGAAGAGAATGTGCAAACTCCACACAGACAGTGACCCGAGCCAGGAATCGAATCCAGGGCCCTGGCAATGTGAGGCAGCAGTGCTAACCACTGTGCCGCCCTTTTCATCTGCTACCTTTTCACTTTTAGCCCTCAGTTGATCAATATATTGTAGCTTTCCTCCACAACCTGCTAAATGAAGCTTCTTGCTGCATCTACAGTTGGAATTCTTCCATCTTTAATCAGTTACACTTCAGTAATATTATTCATCTATAATTTCCTTTCTCACTGACCCCCCCCACCATCCCCTCAGAAACACCAGTGAGCCAGAGCCTTGCATTTGGAAATATAAAGTGCGGGACATCACAGGCACAGGATCTCTCTGTGACGATATTCTCCGACATCTCAGCAAAACTGTTTGTCGCCGAGATCCGCAGGTGAAAGGTCAAACTCTGCTGATGTTTGTTTCTTTTAACAGAATGTAGTGCAGACACAGTTCAAGGAAAAAATCAGCAACCTTTTCAGCAATACTGTGATAGGGAGAGATCTGAGTGATGACGACATCCGCAATCTGTTCTTTGGTGATTACATGTCACCGAAAACCAGTGAGAAGCGGAAGAAGGTGTATGATGAAATCACGGATATGAACAAGCTGAAGAAAGTAAGTATTGGGGCTAGCGTGGCAGCAATAAACATTCTCTGCAACGTCATACAGAGAGGTGATGGTCCAGTGGTGTTAGACTATCAATCCAGAAACTCAGCTAATGTTCTGGGGACCCGGGTTCGGACCCTGCCACGGCAGTGGTGGAGTCTGAATTCAATAAAAAAAATCTGGCATCTACTGATGATCTTGAAACCATTGTCAATTATCGGGGAAAACCCTCCCGGTTCATTAATGCCGTTTAGGGAAGGAAATCTGCTGTCCTTACCCGGTCTGGCCTACATGTGACTCCAGAACCACAGCAACGTGGGTTGCTCTCCAAGGGCAACTAGGGATAGAACATAGAACATAGAACATAGAACATTACAGCGCAGAACAGGCCCTTCGGCCCACGATGTTGCGCCGACCAGTTACAAAAACAATGACCCACTAGCCTATACCAATCCCTTTTCGTCCATAAACCTATCCAGAGATCTCTTAAACGCCCCCAAACTAGACGCATTTACAACTGCAGCAGGCAGGGCATTCCAATCCCTCACCACCCGCTGGGTAAAGAACCTACCCCTGACATCCGTCCTGTAGCTACCCCCCCTTAATTTAAAGCCATGCCCCCTCGTGCTAGCTTTCTCCATCCGAGGAAAAAGGCTATCACTATCCACCCTATCTAAACCTCTAATCATCTTATATGTTTCAATAAGATCCCCTCTTAGCCGCCTTCTTTCCAACGAAAACAACCCTAGATCCCTCAGTCTCTCCTCATAGGACCTCCCCACCATACCAGGCAACATCCTAGTAAACCTCCTCTGCACCCTCTCCAACGCCTCCACATCCTTCTTGTAATGCGGGGACCAGAACTGCACACAGTACTCCAAGTGCGGCCGCACTAGAGTAGTGTACAGTTGCAACATTACACTGCGACTCCTAAATTCAATCCCCCTACCAATAAACGCCAAGACACCGTACGCCTTCTTGACAACCTTATCTACTTGATTCCCAACTTTCAGGGATCTATGTACACACACACCTAGATCCCTCTGTTCATCCACACTATTCAAAGTCCTCCCGTTAGCCCTATACTCGACACATCTGTTGCTCCTACCAAAGTGAATTACCTCACACTTCTCCGCATTAAATTCCATCCGCCACCTCTCGGCCCAGCTCTGCAACCTATCTAAGTCTCCCTGCAGACTATGACACCCTTCCTCACAATCTACCACACCTCCAACTTTGGTGTCATCAGCAAATTTACTAATCCACCCAACTATACCCTCATCCAGATCATTAATAAAAATTACAAACAACAGTGGCCCCAAAACAGATCCCTGAGGCACACCACTCGTAACTGCACTCCATGATGAATATTTACCATCCACCACCACCCTCTGTCTCCTATCTGATAGCCAATTCATGATCCAACTTCCTAGATTACCCACAATCCCATACATCTGCATTTTCTGCAGAAGCCTACCATGGTGAACCTTATCGAACGCCTTACTAAAATCCATGTATACCACGTCAACTGCCTTACCCCCATCCACCTCTTTGGTCACCTTCTCAAAAAACTCAATAAGGTTAGTAAGGCACGACCTACCTGCTACAAAACCATGCTGACTATTTCTAATCAATTCATTACACTCCAAATAACTATAAATCCTATCCCTAATAATTTTTTCTAAAACCTTGCCCACAACAGAAGTAAGACTCACCGGTCTATAATTCCCGGCAAAGTCTCTGTTCCCCTTCTTAAACAATGGGACAACATTCGCTATCCTCCAATCCTCCGGGACTACACCAGAGACCAATGACGACCTGAAGATCTGAGCCAGAGGCTCTGCAATCACCTCTCTAGCCTCCCAGAGAATCCTAGGGTAGATCCCATCCGGACCAGGGGACTTATCTATTTTCAGCCCCTCAAGAATTTCCAGCACATCCTCTTTATCAACCGTAATACTGTCTATTTTACACCCCTGCAACCCAATGTCCTCCTCAGCTATATTCATGTCCCCCTGCGTGAACACCGAAGAGAAATATTGGTTCAATACTTCTCCAATCTCCTCCGGTTCCACACACAACTTCCCCCTGCTGTCTGTAACTGGCCCTAATCTTGCCCTGACCAACCTTCTGTTCTTGACATACTTATAGAACGCCTTAGGATTCTCCTTAATCCTATCAGCCAAAGTCTTCTCATGTCCTCTTTTAGCCCTTCTCAACTCACTCTTCAACTCCCTCCTAGCCAATCTAAAGCTTTCTAGTGCACTATCTGAGCCCTCCAATCTCATCCGAACATAAGCCTCCTTTTTCTTTTTAACCATCGACTCAACTCTTTTAGTGCACCACGGTTCCCTAGATCTACCAAATCCACCATGCCTGACAGGGACATACCTATCAAGGACTCGCAGTAGCTGCTCCTTGAAAAAACTCCACATTTCAGACGTTCCCAGTCCCTGTAATCCCCTAATCCAATCCATGCTTCCTAATTCACTCCTGATAGCCTCATAATCGCCCTTACCCCAGCTAAAATTGCTGACCCGAGGTTCATGCCTATCTCTTCCCATCACTAAGGTGAACGTAACCGAATTGTGGTCACTATCACCAAAATGCACACCAACTTCCAAGTCTAGCACCTGGTCTGGCTCATTTCCCAGCACCAAATCCAATATAGCCTCACCTCTAGTTGGCCTGTCTACATACTGAGACAAAAAACCTTCCTGCACGCTTTGTACAAACACTGACCCCTCTAGCGAGCTAGAACTATAGCAACTCCAATCAATATTCGTAAAGTTAAAGTCCCCCATAACAATTACCCTATTACTTTCACTCCTAACCAGGATTGTCTCCGCAATCCTTTCCTCAACCTCTCTAGAACTTTTAGGAGGTCTATAAAAGACTCCCAACAGGGTGACCTCTCCTCTCCTATTTCTAATCTCCGCCCATACTACCTCAACTGACAAGTCCTCATCAAACTTTCTCTCCGACACTGTGATACAGTCCTTGACTAGCAATGCTACCCCACCCCCCCCTTCTACCTTCTTCTCTACTCCGACTAAAGCATTTGTACCCCGGAACCTGCAACATCCATTCCTGACCCTGCTCTATCCATGTCTCAGAAATGGCCACAACATCAAAGTCCCAGGTACTGATCCACGCTGCAAGTTCATCCACTTTATTGCGAATACTCCTCGCATTAAAGTACACGCATTTCAAACCCTGCTCCGCCCCACCCCCACTATGCCGTGCCCTGCATTCCCCAACTATGCCCCCCTCACTTTCACCCCCTTTCCTCACTATCCCTCCCCCCCTCCGAATCAGTTTAAACCTTCCTGCATCGCTTTTGCAAATTTACCCCCCAGGATATTGATTCCCCTCTGGTTCAGGTGTAGACCATCCCTCTTATAGAGGTCCCACCTTCCCCAGAATGAGCCCCAATTGCTCAAGTACCTGAACCCCTCCCTCCTGCACCATCCCCTCAGCCACGAGTTCAAACTTTCCCTCTCCCTATTCCTCTCTAAACTATCCCGTGGCACAGGCAAGAGTCCAGATATAACTACTCTTTCTGACTTCGCCTTGAGTTTCCACCCCAACTCCATAAATCTTTGCTTAATATCCCCTTCCCTTAATCTCCCTATGTCATGTGTCCCCACATGAACTATAACTTGGGGTTGATCTCCCTCTCCCCTAAGAGTCCTGAATACTCTGTCCGATACATCCTGGACCCCAGCCCCTGGTAGGCAACACACCAGCCCAGAGTCCCTACCCTTACCTCCAACTCTCCTATCCGTCCCCATAACTGTGGAGTCCCCAGTCACGAGGCCCAATCTCTTACCCCTAACCACCTGAGGCTTGCCAATAGGCTCACCCCCAGAGACCTGCTCCCTTTGGCTATCCCCAGTTGATTTCTCCTCAACTGTAGCCTCCAGGACCGAGAACCTATTTTGGAGGGGAACAGCCCCAGGGGATTGTCCCCCCAACTGCTTTTTGCCCCTCTTCCTGGCAGTGACCCAAGACTTATTCCTAGGAGTGACTATCTCCTTATAACTCCTTTCTATGTCCTGCTCCACTTCCCGAATTATACGGAGCTCCTCTAATTCCCCTTCCAGCTCCTTTACACGCTCCTCCAGAAACTGCAATCTAACACACTTCCCACAAGTAAAATCACCTGAAACACTGTGGGAGTCCCTCACTACATACATCCCACAGGAGATGCAGCTTACAGCCTGAACTGCCATCCCTGAATCAATTACCAGCAGAAAAGTAAAAATATAAAAAAAAACTTCCCTCACACTTATAATTAGGTTAGAGGAGGTGGAAGGGTGGGATTCTCTACCAGTGTAGAGAATCGGGAATCCTCTCTGCACTAATTTATAGTGTTAGGGGCACGAGAAAAAAAAACTACAACTACCGGTAAGCGTCCTAGTGACGACTTCCGGTTTCTAACTAATTTTAAAAAAAACCGCCGAAACTCGCGACTTAACACTAAAAATAAAAAGTTAAACGGAATAAACAGAAAAATATACCTTATTTTTGCCTCCTCGCACGCCCAAAAATCGCTGCCTCTCGACTCAGCTCCACAGGAACAATGAGGCCGAGACACGGAGGTAGGTGCTTTTAAACCCGAAAAAAAAACTACAACTACCGGTAAGCGTCCTAGTGACGACTTCCGGTTTCTAACTAATTTAAAAAAAACCGCCGAAACTCGCGACTTAACACTAAAAATAAAAAGTTAAACGGAATAAACAGAAAAATATACCTTATTTTTGCCTCCTCGCACGCTCAAAAATCGCTGCCTCTCGACTCAGCTCCACAGGAACAATGAGGTAATAAATGGGTAATAAATACTGACAAACCAGCGATGCCTATGTCCCATGAATGAATAAAAAAAAGACAGTGATAAACATGCTCTGTAACATCATACACAGTGCTTTATACTGACCTGTTACACTGGATGTTGAACCCTTGCCCTTGTCTCCCTGATACAGACTATTGAATGCTATCTCACTGAGTTCAACCGAAACAGTAAGGCTCCCATGGACCTGGTGATGTTCAGTTTTGCCATTGAGCACATCTCACGGATCAGCAGAATTCTCAAACAGCCAAATGGGCATGGCCTGCTAATAGGTGAGTCTCACGATGACAACACACAGAGTTTAATTAATTCTTTCATGGCACGTGTAGATTTTAAATACCTCTCTCCCAAATATCAAAATGGAATTGAATAAATACCCAAAGGAGAAACTCTCCTGGCCGTAGAGAGAACACAGGGATAGTTGGATAATCCAACAAAGAGTCAATATCTGAACAATAGATGAATGGTCTCCTGTGCAGGATCGTTTCACTCCAGATTATAAAGATTTAATTGATTTGATTTGGTTTATTATTGTCACATGCAGTAGTGAAAAGTATTGTTCCTTGTGCGCTATGAAAACAAAGCATACCGCTCACAGAGAAGGAAACAGATTGCAGAGTGTGGTGTTACAGTCATAGCGAGGGTGTAGAGAAAGATAAACTTAATGTGAGGTGGGTCCATTCAAAAGTCTGACAGTAGCAGGGAAGAAGCTGTTCTTGAGTCGGTCGGTATGTGACCTCAGGCTTTTGTATCTTTTTCCCGAAGGAAGAAGGTGGGAGAGAGAATGTCCGGGGTGTATCAGGTCTTTAATTATCCTGGCTGCTTTGCCGAGGCAGCAGGAAGTGTAGACAGAGTCAATGGATGGGAGACTGATTTGTGTGATGGACTGGGCTACATTTGTGACTTCTTGTAGTTCCTTGTGGTCTTGGGCAGAGCAGGAGCCCAGACCAATCTGTGATCCAACCAGAAAGGATGCTTTCTATGGGGCATCTGTAAAAGTTGGTGAGAGTCGTAGCGGGCATGCCAAATTTCCTTAGTCTTCTGAGAAATTGGTGGGTCTTTCTTAACTATAGTGTCAGCTTGGGGGGGGGATCCAGGACAGGTTGTTGGTGATCTGGGCATCTAAAAACTTGAAGTTCTCGACCCTTTCTACTTCATCCCCATTGATGTAGACGCGGGCATGTTCCCCTTTACGCTTCCTGAAGTTGATGACAATCTCATTTTTAAATCACCGGCTCCAAAGCACCTCTCCCTGGTGAGCTCAAAGCATTTTACACCCGTTTTGAGCAAGAGGTCAGTGAGAGCGTGCCCTCCACCCTGGAAGCCCTGGGTGAACTTGTATCTGGGGTCACCATCGCCGATGTCAGGGCAGCTTTCTCGAAGCTCAGCCCCCGATGGGGTATCCGGGCATGCACCCAGATCCTGTGTGGATCAGCTGGCGGGGGTATTCACAACATCATCAACCTCTCTTTATAACATCCTGGGTTCCCTATCCGCTTCAAGGAGATAACCATCAACCTGGTACTGAAGAAAAACCAGGCAGTGTGGCCTTAATGACTATCAGCCAGTGGATCTGACATCCATCATTATGAAATTTAAAATATGGTTAAAAGTGGAAGAAAAGTGTTCCGGAAAAAAATGAACTTTCTGCTGTTCTGAAGTTCCAGATCCCAATCTACATATCCACTCCATATCCACTCCATATCCACTCCATATCCACTCAATATCCATTCCATATCCACTCCATATCCATTCCATATCCACTCTATATCCACTCATTATCCACTCCATATCCACTCCATATCCACTCCATATCCACTCCATATCCATTCCATATCCACTCCATATCCATTCCATATCCATTCCATATCCACTCCATATCCATTCCATATCCACTCCATATCCACTCCATATCCATTCCATATCCACTCCATATCCACTCCAGATCCATTCCATATCCACTCCATATCCATTCCAAATCCACTCCATATCCATTCCATATCCACTCCATATCCATTCCATATCCATTCCACATCCACTGCATATCCATTCCATATCCATTCCATATCCACTCCATATCCATTCCATATCCACTCCATATCCACTCCATATCCAATCCATTTCCATTCCATATCCATTCCATATCCACTCCATATCCACTCAATATCCACTCCATATCTATTCCATATCCACTCCATATCCATTCCAGATCCATTCCATATCCACTCCATATGCACTCAATATCCATTCCACATCCACTCCATATCCATTCCATATCCACTCCATAACCACTCCATATCCACTCCATATCCATTCCATATCCAGTCCATATCCACTCCATGTCCATTCCATATCCACTCCATATCCACTCCATATCCATTCCATATCCAGTCCATATCCACTCCATGTCCATTCCATATCCATTCCATTTCCATTACATATCCACTCCATATCCACTCCATATGCATTCCATATCTATTCCATACCCACTCCATATCCATTCCAGATCCATTCCATATCCACTCCATATCCACTCCATACCCACTCCATATCCATTCCAGATCCATTCCATATCCACTCCATATCCACTCCATATCCACTCCATATCCACTCAATATCCATTCCATATCCACTCCATATCCATTCCATATCCACTCCATATCCACTCCATAACCACTCATTATCCATTCCATATCCACTCCATATCCACTCCATATCCATTCCATATCCACTCCATATCCATTCCATATCCAGTCCATATCCATTCCATATCCACTCCATATCCACTCCATATCCATTCCATATCCACTCCATATCCACTCCATATCCACTCCATATCCATTCCATATCCACTCCATATCCATTCCATATCCATTCCATATCCACTCCATATCCACTCCAGATCCATTCCATATCCACTCCATATCCATTCCATATCCACTCCATATCCACTCCTTACACACTCCATATCCACACCATATCCATTCCATATCCACTCCATATCCATTCCAGATCCATTCCATATCCACTCCATATCCATTCCATATCCACTCCATGTCCACTCCATATCCATTCCATAACCACTCCATATCCATTCCATATCCATTCCATATCCACTCCATATCCATTCCAGATCCATTCCATATCCACACCATAGCCACTCCATATCCAATCCATATTCACTCCATATCCATTCCATATCCATTCCATATCCACTCCATATCCACTCCATATCCACTCCATATCCATTCCATATCCACTCCATATCCATTCCAGATCCATTCCATATCCACTCCATATGCACTCCATATCCATTCCACATCCACTCCATATCCAGTCCATATCCACTCCATGTCCATTCCATATCTATTCCATATCCATTACATATCCACTCCATATCCACTCCATATGCATTCCATATCTATTCCATACCCACTCCATATCCATTCCAGATCCATTCCATGTCGATTTCATATCCATTCCATATCCACTCCATATCCATTCCATATCCATTCCATATCCACTTTATATCCACTCCATATCCATTCAAAATCCATCCCATATCCATTTCATATCCATTCCATATCCACTCCATAATCCACGCCATATCCATTCCACATCCACTCCATATCCATTCCATATCCACTCCATATCCATTCCATATCCACTCCACATCGATTTCATATCCATTCCAGATCCATTCCATATCCACTCCATATCCACCCCATATCCATTGCATATCCATTCCATATCCACTCCATATCCATTCCATATCGATTCCATATCCACTCCATATCGATTTCATATCCATTCCATATCCACTCCATGTCCATTCCTTATCCATTCCGTATCCACTCCATATTGATATCCTATCCATTCCATATCCACTCCATATCCATACCATATCCACTCCATATCCATTCCATATCCATTCCATATCCACTCCATATCCACTCCATATCCATTCCATATCCATTCCATATCCACTCCATATCCATACCGTATCCACTCCATATCCATTCCATATCCATTCCATATCCACTCCATATCCATTCCATATCCACTCAATATCCACTCCATATCCATTCCATATCCATTCCATATCCACTCAATATCCACTCCATATCCATTCCATAACCATTTCATATCCATTCCATATCCATTCCATATCCACTCTATATCCATTTCATATCCATTCCATATCCACTCCATATCCATTCCATAAGCAGTCCATATCCACTCCATATCCATTTCATATCCATTCCATATCCATTCCATATCCACTCCATATCCATTCCATATCCACTCCATATTCCTTCCATATCCACGCCATATCCATTCCATATCCACTCCATATCCATTCCATATCCATTCCATATCCACTCCATATCCATTTCATATCCATTTCATATCCATTCCATATCCACTCCATATCCACTCCATATCCACTACATAGCCACTCCATATCCACTCCATATCCATTCCATATCCACTCCATATCGATTTCATATCCACTCCATATCCACTCCATATCCATTCAAAATCCATTCCATATCCATTTCATGTCCATTCCATATCCACTCCATATCCATTCCATATCCACTCCATATCGATTTCATATCCATTCCAGATCCATTCCATATCCACTCCATATCCACCCCATATCCATTGCATATCCATTCCATATCCACTCCATATCCATTCCATATCGATTCCGTATCCACTCCATATCGATTTCATATCCATTCCATATCCACTCCATATCCATTCCATATCCATTCCATATCCACTCCATGTCCATTCCATATCCATTCCATATCCACTCCATATTGATATCCTATCCATTCCATATCCACTCCATATGCATTCCATATCCACTCCATATCCACTCCATATCCATTCTATGTCCATTCCATATCCACTCCATATCCATTCCATATCCACTCTATATCCACTCCATATCCATTCCATATCCACTCCATATTCCTTCCATATCCACTCCATATCCATTCCAAATCCACTCCATATCCATTTCATATCCATTCCATATCCACTCCATATCCATTCCATATCCACTGCATATCCATTCCATATCCACTCCATATCCAATCCATAGCCATTCCATATCCACTCCATATCCATTCCATATCCACTCCATATCCATTCCATATCCACTCCGTATCCATTCCATATCCATTCCATATCCACTCAATATCCACTCCATATCCATTCCATATCCATTCCATATCCACTCAATATCCACTCCATATCCATTCCACAACCATTTCATATCCATTCCATATCCATTCCATATCCATTCCATATCCACTCCATATCCATTTCATATCCATTCCATAAACATTCCATATCCACTCCATATCCATTCCATATCCACTCCATATTCCTTCCATATCCACTCCATATCCATTTCATATCCACTCCATATCCATTTCACATCCATTCCATATCCACTCCATATCCATTCCATATCCATTCCATATCCATTCCACATCCACTCCATATCCATTCCATATCCATTCCATATTCACTCCTTATCCACTCCATATCCATTCCATATCCACTCCATATCCACTCCATATCCATTCCATATCCATTCCACATCCACTCCATATCCATTTCATATCCATTCCATATCCACTCCATATCCACTCCATATCCATTCCATATCCACTCCATATCCACTCCATATCCATTCCATATCCATTCCATATCCACTCCATATCCATTCCATATCCATTCCATATCCACTCCATATCCATTCCATATCCATTCCATATCCACTCCATATCCACTCCATATCCATTCCATATCCATTCCATATCCACTCCATATCGATTTCATATCCATTCCATATCCACTCCATACCCATTCCATATCCATTCCATATCCACTCCATATTGATATCCTATCCATTCCATATCCACTCCATATTGATATCCTATCCATTCCATATCCATTCCATATTGATATCCTATCCATTCCATATCCACTCCATATCCATTCCATATCCACTCCATATCCATTCCATATCACTCCACATCCATTTCATATCCATTCCATATCCACTCCATATCTACTCCATATCCACTCCATATCCATTCCATATCAACTCCATATCCATTCCGTATCCACTCCATATCCACTCCATATCCATTCCAGATCCATTCCATATCCACTCCATATCCACCCCATATCCATTGCATATCCATTCCATATAACTCCATATCCACTCCATATCCATTCCATATCCACTCCATATCGATTTCATATCCATTCCAGATCCATTCCATATCCACTCCATATCCACCCCATATCCATTGCATATCCATTCCATATCCACGCCATATCCACTCCATATCCATTCCATATCCATTCCATATCCACTCCATATTGATTTCATATCCATTCCATATCCACTCCATATCCATTCCATATCCATTCCATATCCACTCAATGTCGATTCCATATCCATTCCATATCCATTCCATATCCACTCCATATTGATATCCTATCCATTCCATATCCACTCCATATCCATTCCATATCCATTCCATATCCATTCCATATCCACTCCATATCCATTCCATATCCACTATATATCCATTCCATATCCACTCCATATCCATTCCATATCCACTCCATATCCACTCCATATCCATTCCATATCCACTAAATATCCATTCCATATCCACTCCATATCCATTCCATATCCACTCCATATCCACTCCATATCCATTCCATATCCACTCCATATCCATTCCATATCCACTCCATATCCACTTCATATCCATTCCATATCCACTCCATATCCATTCCATATCCACTGCATATCCATTCCATATCCACTCCATATCCACTTCATATCCATTCCATATCCACTCCATATCCACTTCATATCCATTCCATATCCACTCCATATCCATTACATATCCACTCCATATCCATTCCATATCCATTCCATATCCACTCCATGTCCATTCCAGATCCACTCCATATCCATTCCATATCCACTCCATATCCATTCCATATCAATCCATATCCATTCATTATCACTCCGTATCCATTCCATATCCACTCCATATCCATTCCATATCCACTCCATATCCACTCCATTTCCATTCCATATCCACTCCTGCTACATTTCCTGAAGTGAAATGCAAAGAATATAAGGTGCTGATTCCATTTGCTTTTTGCTTCCTGTGTTGTGGGGAGTGTATCGATATTAGCAGGTTTAGTACATGCGCTGTGCAGCATTAAAAATGTTCTGCCAGTTCAACGGATTTGGTTCACTTAACTATCGGTTATTGTACTGTCAGATATAGGGGCAGAAGTAGGCCGTTCGGCCCATCGAGCCTGCTCCACCCTCCAATGAGATCATGACTGATCTGATATTATAATCCTAAACTCCACTTTCCTGCCTTATCCTCAAAACCCGCGATTCCCTTATTGATTAAGACTCTGTCTTGGACATGTTTAATGATCCAGCCTCTACAGCCCACTGCAGTAAAGAATTCCACAGATTCACACCCTCCAAGAGAAGAAATTCCTCCTCGCCTCTAACTCACTCTCACCTCACCCCTTACTCTGAGATTATGCTCTGGTCTTAGACTCTCCTATAAGGGGAAACAACCGATCCTGAAATGCTCTCTTATCCCAACTCTCTGCCTTCTATCAATTAGTCAATCCTCTTTCCTTGTTAATACGCTACCCATAACACCATGAGCTCTTACCTTATTAAGTAATCTTTTGTGCAGTACATTATTGAATGCTTTTTGTAAATCCAAGTATATTACATCTACTGGTTCCCCTTTATCTGCCCTGCTCCTTATCATCTCACAGAATTCTAATTAATTTGTCGGGTGTGATTTTCCCTTCATGAAGCCTGGCTGATTCTGTTTGATAATACTGCGTATTTCTCAATGCTCTGTTATTACATCCTTTAGAACAGACTGTAAGCTAACCGGCCTGCAGTTATCTGTTTTTTGTCTCTCTCCACCTTTGAATAAAGGTGTTACATTGGCAGTTTTCCAATCCTCTGGCACTTTCCCAAAGTTTTTTGGAAGATTATTACAAGCTCATCCACTATTCTGTAGTCTTAAGGTTCAGGTCAGAAACTTCAAAGTGTTTTATGGACCCCACCAGGATCATACATTTTCTACCTTGAATTTGAAACAATCATAGAATCCCTACAATGCAGAATGAGGCCATTCAGCCCATCGAATTGCACCAACCATAATCTCACTCAGGCCCTTTTCCCACAATCCTACATGTTTACCTTGCCAATCCCCCTGATACTAGTGTCAATTTAGCATGGCCAATCCATCTAACCTGTACATCTTTGGACTGTGGGAGGAAATTGGAACACCCGGAGGAAACCCACGCAGACATGGGAAGAATGTGCAAATTCCACACAGACAGCGACCCGAGGCCAGAATTGAACCCGGGTCCCTGGCGCTGTGAGGCAGCAGTGCTAACCACTGTGCTACCGTGCCACCCTAAACCTCCTACCCCTCACTTTCAACTTGTGTCCCCTCGCAATGGACCCTTCGACTAAGGGGAACAGCTGCTCCTTATCCACTCTGTCCATGTCCCTCATGATCTTGAACAACTCGATCAGGTCGTCCCTCAGTCTTCTCTTGTCCTACGAAAACAACCCAAGCCTATCCAACCTCTCTTTATAACATAAACGTTCCATCCTGGGCAGCATCCTGGTGAATCTCCTCTGCACCCCCTCCAGAGTGATCACACCCTTCCTGTAATGTGGAGAACAGAACTGCATACAGTGCTCCATCTGTGACCTCACCAAAGTTCTGTACATCTGCATCATGACCTCTCTGCCTATGTAATCCATACCCTGATTGATAAAAGCGAGTGTTCCATATGCTTTTTTCACCACACTATTAACCTGCCTTTCCACCTTCAGAGATCTATAGACAAACACACTTTGTTCTTCTGAACTTCCCAGTGTCAGACCTTTCATAGTGTACTTCCTTGTCAAATTACTCCTTCCAAACTGCATCACCTCACACTTCTCAATGTTAAATTCCATCTGCCATTTATCCGCCCATTCGATCATCTCATCAATATCTTCTCGTAGCCCCAGACACTCAACCTCACTGTTACCAACCTGGCCAATCTCTGCCCCCTCCCCCACCCCAGTCATCTATGTTATTTATATAAATGATGAACAATAAGGGGTCCAGCACGAATCCCTGTGGTACGTCACTGGTCACTGGCCTCCAGTCACTAAAGCAGCCGTCCGTCACTTCCCTCTGTCTCCTACCGCTAAGCCAATTATGAATCCACCTTGTCAAGCTTTCTTGATAAGTCTGAAATCCACGTAAACTACATCAACCGCACTGCCCTCACTCACACACATGGTTACATGCTCAAAAAATTCAATCAAATTTATTTGGCGTAACCTCTCTCTGATGAAGCCATGCTGACTATCCCTGATCAAACCTCGCCTCTCCAAATGGGGATAGATTCTCTACTTCAGAATCTTCTCCAGTCGTTTCCCAACCACAGACAGGAGACTTACTAGTCTGCAGTTCCCCGATTTGTCTCTACAACCTTTCTTAAACAGTGAGACCACACTAGCTGTTCTCCAGTCCTCTGGCATTTTCCGGGAGGAATTTGAAAAAAAGGTCCATTCAAAAGTCTGACGGCAGCCGGGAAGAAGCTGTTCTTGAGTCAGTTGGTACATGACCTCAGACTGTGGTATCTTTTTCCCATTGGAAGAAGATGGAAGCGAGAATGTCTGGGGTCCTTAACAATGCTTGCTGCATTCTCAAAGCAGCGGGAAGTGTAGACAGAGTTAATGGATGGGAGGCTGAGTTGGGTGATGGATTGGGCTTTGTTCACAACCCTTTGTAATCTCTTTTAGGTCAGAGCAGGAGCCATACCGAGCTGTGATAAATCTGATAATGATGCTTTCTATGGTTCATCTTTAAAAATTGGTGAGAGTGGGCATGCTGAATTTCCTTAGCCCCCTGAGAATGTAGAGGCATTGGTGGAACTTTCTTAACTATAGCATCGGCACTGGGGGGGACCAGGGCAGGGGGATGATCTAACACTTGGAAACTTGAAGCTCTCGACCATTTCTACTTCATCCCCATGCAGGAGATAGCGTGGAGAGAGATCAGCCACTGCCTAATTAAATTACAGAATGGGCTCAGGGGGCTGAATGGCCTCCTCCTGTTCCTATCTCCTGTGTAGCACTGTCATTTCGGGAATGAGCAGCTGCAGGGCGGATTGTCCACTGGAGTTTGGATGATAGTTGTTTGTGTTGTGGTGCAGGGATCGGAGGAAGTGGGAGACAGTCAGCGACAAGGCTGACAGCGTTCATGGCTGACATTGAGGTTGTCCAGGTCAGTATTCAGAAAACATACACACTCAGCGAGTGGAGGGATGATGTGAAGAAGGTGTTACGAGGGGCTGGCCAGAATGGCACACCGACTGTCTTCCTGCTTGCTGACCACCAGATCAAGGTGAGTATGGTGATATCTGGCATACACTACACCACCCCCCCACACTCACCCACCCACCCACTTCCCCCTCAATCCCAGCCCCCCACAACCTCAACCCCGAGCGCGAGCCTGTTTCAATGTGATTTATTCAGTGTGGGTGTGATCGCCTCTCAAATCAAAATCCAGTCCGTTAAATCCAAAACTGAAAATGAGGACCAGGGAATACACTCCTGTAAAACAGACATCAAACATTCCCCAGTGTCGTGGTTCAGTTTAAACCTTATTCATTCGTGTCACAAGTAGTCTGACATTAACACTGCAATGAAGTTACAGTGAAAATCCCCCAGTAGCCACATTCCAGTGCTTGTTCAGGTACATTGAGGGAGAATTTAGCACGGCCAATGCACCCTAACCAGCACGTCTTTCAGACTGTGGGAGGAAACCGGAGCACCCGGAGGATTTGACTGGATTTATTATTGTCACATGTATTGGTATACAATGAAAAGAATTGTTTCTTGTGTGCTATAGAGACAAGGAGAAGGAAAGGAGAGGGTGCAGAATGTAGTGTTACCGTCACAGTGAGGGTGTAGAGAAAGATCAGTTTAATGCGAGGTCGGTCCATTCAAAAGTCTGACAGCAGCAGAGAAGAAGCTGTTCTTGAGTCGGTCGGTACGGGACCTCAGACCTTTGTATCTTTTTCCCGACGGAAGAAGGTGGAAAAGAGAATGTCCGGAGTGCGTGGAGTCCCTAATTATGCCGGCTGCTTTTCCAAGGCAACCCATGCAGACACTGGGAGAATGTACAAACTCCACACAGACAGTGATTCGAACCCGGGTCCTGGGCGCTGTGAAGTAGCCGTGCTGTCCACTGTGTCACCGTACTGACCACTGTGTCACCGCGCTGACCGCTGTGTCACCGCGCTGACCGCTGTGTCACCGTGCTGACCGCTGTGTCACTGTACTGACCGCTGTGTCACCGCGCTGACCGCTGTGTCACCGCGCTGACCGCTGTGTCACCGCGCTGACCGATGTGTCACCGCGCTGACCGATGTGTCACCGCGCTGACCGCTGTGTCACCGTACTGACCTCTGTGTCACCGCGCTGACCGATGTGTCACCGCGCTGACCGATGTGTCACCGTACTGACCGCTGTGTCACCGCGCTGACCGCTGTGTCACCGCACTGACCGATGTGTCACCGCGCTGACCGCTGTGTCACCGCGCTGACCGATGTGTCACCGTACTGACCGATGTGTCACCGCGCTGACCGCTGTGTCACCGTACTGACCGATGTGTCACCGTACTGACCGCTGTGTCACCGCGCTGACCGATGTGTCACCGTGCTGACCGATGTGTCACCGTACTGACCGCTGTGTCACCGCGCTGACCGATGTGTCACCGCGCTGACCGATGTGTCACCGTACTGACCGCTGTGTCACCGCGCTGACCGCTGTGTCACCGCGCTGACCGCTGTGTCACCGCGCTGACCGATGTGTCACCGTACTGACCGCTGTGTCACCGCGCTGACCGCTGTGTCACCGCGCTGACCGATGTGTCACCGCGCTGACCGATGTGTCACCGCGCTGACCGCTGTGTCACCGTGCTGACCGATGTGTCACCGTGCTGACCGATGTGTCACCGCGCTGACCAATGTGTCACCGTACTGACCGCTGTGTCACCGTACTGACCGCTGTGTCACCGCGCTGACCGATGTGTCACCGTACTGACCGATGTGTCACCGTACTGACCGCTGTGTCACTGCGCTGACCGATGTGTCACCGCGCTGACCGATGTGTCACCGTACTGACCGATGTGTCACCGTACTGACCACTGTGTCACCGTACTGACCGATGTGTCACCGCGCTGACCGATGTGTCACCGTACTGACCGATGTGTCACCGCGCTGACCGATGTGTCACCGTGCTGATCGCTGTGTCACTGCGCTGACCGCTGTGTCACCGTACTGACCGATGTGTCACCGCGCTGACCGATGTGTCACCGTGCTGACCGCTGTGTCACTGCGCTGACCGCTGTGTCACCGCGCTGACCGATGTGTCACCGTGCTGATCGCTGTGTCACCGTACTGACCGCTGTGTCACTGCGCTGACCGCTGTGTCACCGTACTGACCGCTGTGTCACCGCGCTGACCGCTGTGTCACCGTGCTGACCGCTGTGTCACCGTACTGACCGCTGTGTCACTGCGCTGACCGCTGTGTCACTGCGCTGACCGCTTGTCACCGTACTGACCGATGTGTCACCGTGCTGACCGCTGTGTCACCGTACTGACCGCTGTGTCACTGCGCTGACCGCTGTGTCACCGCGCTGACCGCTTGTCACCGTACTGACCGATGTGTCACCGCGCTGACCGATGTGTCACCGTACTGACCGCTGTGTCACTGCGCTGACCGCTTGTCACCGTACTGACCGATGTGTCACCGTGCTGACCGCTGTGTCACCGTACTGACCGCTGTGTCACTGCGCTGACCGATGTGTCACCGTACTGACCGATGTGTCACCGTGCTGACCGCTGTGTCACCGTACTGACCGCTGTGTCACTGCGCTGACCGCTGTGTCACCGTGCTGACCGCTGTGTCACTGCGCTGACCGCTGTGTCACCGTACTGACCGCTGTGTCACCGTGCTGACCGCTGTGTCACCGTACTGACCGCTGTGTCACCGTGCTGACCGCTGTGTCACCGTACTGACCGCTGTGTCACTGCGCTGACCGATGTGTCACCGTGCTGACCGCTGTGTCACCGTGCTGACCGCTGTGTCACTGCGCTGACCGATGTGTCACCGTACTGACCGCTGTGTCACCGTGCTGACCGCTGTGTCACCGTACTGACCGCTGTGTCACTGCGCTGACCGATGTGTCACCGTACTGACCGATGTGTCACCGTACTGACCGCTGTGTCACCGCGCTGACCGCTGTGTCACCGTACTGACCGCTGTGTCACTGCGCTGACCGCTGTGTCACCGTACTGACCGCTGTGTCACTGCGCTGACCGATGTGTCACCGTACTGACCGATGTGTCACCGTGCTGACCGCTGTGTCACCGCGCTGACCGCTGTGTCACCGCACTGACCGCTGTGTCACCGTACTGACCGCTGTGTCACCGCGCTGACCGATGTGTCACCGCGCTGATCGATGTGTCACCGCGCTGACCGATGTGTCACCGTGCTGACCGCTGTGTCACCGTGCTGACCGCTGTGTCACCGCGCTGACCGATGTGTCACCGCGCTGACCGCTGTGTCACCGCGCTGACCGATGTGTCACCGCGCTGATCGATGTGTCACCGCGCTGACCGCTGTGTCACCGTACTGACCGCTGTGTCACCGCGCTGACCGCTGTGTCACCGTGCTGACCGATGTGTCACCGTACTGACCGCTGTGTCACCGCGCTGACCGCTGTGTCACCGTACTGACCGCTGTGTCACCGCGCTGACCACTGTGTCACCGTGCTGACCACTGTATCACCGTGCTGACCGCTGTGTCACCGTGCTGACCGATATGTCACCGTGTTGACCGCTGTGTCACCGTGTTGACCGCTGTGTCACCGTGCTGACCGCTGTGTCACCGTGCACAGTCCCTGGAACACAGCCCCTCAAACATGGTCCCTGGAACACAGTCCCTGGAACACGGTCTCTGGAACACGGCCCCTGGAACACAGTCCCTGGAACACGGTCTCTGGAACACGGCCCCTGGAACACAGTCCCTGGAACACAGTCCCTGGAACACGGTCCCTGGAACACGGTCCCTGGAACACAGTCCCTGGAACACGGCCCCTGGAACACAGTCCCTGGAACACAGTCCCTGGAACACAGTCCTTGGAACACGGTCTCTGGAACACAGTCCTTGGAACACGGTCTCTGGAACACGGCCCCTGGAACACAGTCCCTGGAACACAGTCTCTGGAACACGGTCTCTGGAACACAGTCCCTGGAACACGGTCTCTGGAACACGGTCTCTGGAACACAGTCCCTGGAACACGGTCTCTGGAATACGGTCTCTGGAACACGGTCTCTGGAACACAGTCCCTGGAACACGATCTCTGGAACACGGTCTCTGGAACACGGTCTCTGGAACACGGTCTCTGGAACACAGTCCCTGGAACACGGTCTCTGGAACATGGTCTCTGGAACACGGCCCCTGGAACACAGTCCCTGGAACACAGTCCCTGGAACACGGCCCCTGGAACACAGTCCCTGGAACACGGTCTCTGGAACACGGCCCCTGGAACACAGTCCCTGGAACACGGTCTCTCGAACACGGCCCCTGGAACACAGTCCCTGGAACACGGTCTCTGGAACACGGTCTCTGGAACACGGTCCCTGGAACACGGTCCCTGGAACCGGGTCTCCCCCAGCAGTATCTCTCTCAGTCTCCCCACGTTGCTGAGCAGAAATTTCCTCCAATTAACTGTTGTGAGGCCTGAATTCCCGGTTCCCCAGTTACTGACAGCAGTGTGAGAATACATCACTCTCTGTGATGTTGCTGAGGTGCCAGCTCTCTGCCACATATCCGTGTGACGCCTATTTCCATAAATACATTCCTGTCGCAGCCGACCAGCTGCTGAAACTCTCCCCGTTCCTTTGGAATCTCCACACGTATCTCCAGATTCATTTCCTGCACATTCCTTTTTATCTCCTATAATCTACCCTCCATCCACATGGAATTATCCAGAAGTTCTGCTGTCCATTCCCACAGCAAACTCCCTGTGCTCACTCACACACACTGGGACACGGATAGGTCATGTCTTCACTGTAACTTCATCATCGCTATTTTCAAATCCCCCTCTCCCTATCTCTGTGATCTCCTCCATCCCCACGACCCTCTGAAATCTCACTCGGATTCATCCAATCCTGGCTCTTGCGCAGCCCAATTGTAACCATTCTATCATTGCCACCCAACCTTCAGCTGCTTTGACCAACTCCCTCCCTCCCTCTAGCCCCCTCCTTCCTTTAGTACTCTCTCCCCCTCCCCCCTCACCCTCTCACTCTCTCCCTGTCTCTCTCTCCTCCTCTCACTCTCTCCCCATTTCACTCTCTCCCCCTCTCACTCTCTCCCCCCTCACTGTCTCCCCCTCTCCCACTTTCTCCATCTCTTTCTCTCATTGTCTCCCCAAATCACTCTCCCCCTCACTCTTTGCACCTCACCCTCTCTCACTCTCTCCCCCCTCCCCACCCCTCATCTCCACCCCCTATCTCCCCGTCCCCACCCCCCCCACATCCCCTTCTCTCCCCATCCCTCCTCTCTCTCCCCCTCTCTCCCCCCTCTCCCTCACCCCTCTCTCTCCCTTTCTCCCCTTCTCTCCCTCTCTCTCCCCCTCTGTCCTCATCTCTCCCCCTCCTACCCCTCTCTCTCTCCTCTCTCCCTCTCTCCCCTCTCTCCCCCTTTCTCCTCCCCTTTCTCCTCCCCTTTCTCCCCCCTCTCTCTCCCCCTCTCTCCCCCTCTCTCCCCCTTTCTCCCCACCTCTCTCCCCCCTTCTCCCCATCTCTCCCCCTCTCTCTCCCCCTCTGTCTCCCCCCTCTCCCTCCTCTCTCCCTCCTCTCTCCCCCTCTCTCCCCGCTCTTTCCCCTCTCTCCCCCTCCCTCCCCTCTCCCACTCTCCCCCTCTCTCCTCCATTCTCTCCCCCTCTCCCTCTCTCCCTCTCCCTCTCTCCACTCCAAAAGCTCATTATTCCAAATTAACTTGTTGGACTTTAAGCTGGTGTTGTCAGACTTCTGACTGTCCCTATTCAGACCTTGCCTCCCTAAATGCCTGTAGATCCTGTCTCTCAGAATACCTTCTAACAACTTACCCACTACACGTTATGTTCACCGGTCTGTAGTTCCCAGGCTTTTCCCTGCAGCCCCTTTTAAAAGCACAACATTTGCCACCCTCCAATCTTCAGGTACCTCACCTGTGACTATCGATGATTCAAATATCCTTACCAGGGGACCCACAATTTTCTCCCTAGCCTCCCACAATGTCCTGGGATACACTTCATCAGGTCTCAGGGATTTATCTATCTTGATGCACTTTAAGACTTCCAGCACCTCCTTCTCTGTAATATGTTCACTCCTCAAGACATCACTGTTTATTTCCCCAAGTTCCCTAACATCCATGCTTTTTTCAACAGTAAATACTGATGAGAAATATTCATTTAGGATCTCCCCCATCTCTTGTGGATCCGCACATAGATGACCTTGTTGATCCTTAAGAGGCCCGACTCTCCCTCGTTACTCTTTTGCCCTTTATGTATTTGTAGAAGTTCTTTGGATCCTCCTTTGCTTTATCTGCCAAAACAATCACATCTTCCCTTTTGCCCTCCTGATTTCTCTCTCAACTCTACAACATCTATACTCTTCAAGGGATCCATTTGCTCCCAGCTGCCTATGCATGTCATGTTCCTCCTCCTTTTTGACAAGGGTCTCAACATCCCAAGTCATCTAGAGTTCCCTATTTCTGCCAGCCTTGCCCTTCACTCTAAGAGGAATGTGCTTACCCTGAACCCTGGTTAACACACTCCTGAAAGCCTTCTACTTACTAGCTCTTCCTTTCCCTTCCCACAGACTCCCCCACTTAACCTTTGAAAGTTCTTGTCTGATACCATCAAAATTGGCCTTGCCCCAATTTAGAATTTTATCTTCTGGGACAGACCCCTCATTCTCCATAGTTATCTTAAAACTAATAGAATTATGGTCACTGGTCCCAAAGTGATCCCTCACTAACACTTCTGCCACCTGCCCTTCTTTATTTCCCGAGAGGAGGTCATGTTTTGCCCTCTCTCTAGTCGGACCATCCACATACTGAATGAGAAATTCCTCCTGAATACACTCAACAAATTTCTCTCCGTCCACCCCTCTAATACTAGGGCTGTCCCAGTCAGTGTTGGGAAAATTAAAATCTCTGACTAGTACCACCCTATCTTTCTTGGAGCTCCCTGTAATCTTGTTACATATTTGCTCCTCAATTTCCTGCTGACTATTTAGGGGCCTATAGTACAGCCCTATCAAAGTGATCCCCCCCTTCTTATTTGTCAATTCTACCCATATAGTTGTTGTTACGGTGGCATAGTGGGTAGCACTGCTGTTTCACAGCACCAGGGACCTGGGTTCGATTCCCAGCCTTGGGTCACTGTCTTTGCAGAGTCTGCACATTCTCCCTGTATCTGTATGGGTTTCCTCCAGGTGCTCTGGTTTCCTCCCACAGTCTGAAAGACGTGCTGGTTAGGGTGCGTTGGCCATGCTAAATGCATGAATTTATAGGGATGAGGAGGGAAAGTACATTGGTTTATGAAGGTGAATCACCAATGTCCTCTCTGAGTAGAGATGGACAGTAAGAGCTAGCCTCAGCACTGAAACCACACCCTGAGGGTGACTGTTTACTAAATATACTGTGTATCAAATCGATTAATTGTCCTATTTTATTTCAGGATGAAGCTTTTCTGGAAGATATTAATATGATTCTCACCACCGGGGATATCCCCAACTTGTTCGATAATGAGGAAAAGCGGATCATCATTGAGAAGGTAGGAGTTAGTCTCTCTGCCAGATTCCCAGAGACTCCCCCAACACACTCAACCCTTTGTTTCCCTGATCCATTGGTTAAGGAGTTGAATTGGAATTTTCCCGAATATCTTTCCTGATTGGCCTCAGCTTTGTTCTCCTTCTCCCGAGGGGTTCTCCTTTATCACGAGGGGTCACGAGCTAAGGGTGAGGGGGGAGAAGTATAATTTGGATACTAGAGGGAGGTTTTTCACACAGAGGGTCGTGGGGTTATGGAAAGCACTACCAAGTAAGGTGGTGGAGGCAGGCAAGCTGGACTTGTTTAAGGTTTACTTAGATAGGCACATGAGTGACACAGGGACAGAGGGTTATAGGAGACGGTTTTAAAAAGGGTCAGAGCCTCGGGACGATACTGGAAATGTAATATTACATGTTAATGTTCTGTCTCTTTTAATCCGCAGGTGCGTCGGTCCACCTTGTTGTCAAATGAGGGGCATGCACACGGTGGGTCGTGCATGGGCTGCTCTTGGAGGTTCCGAGAGTGGCCTAGTACTTCGTGTTGTTGTGTATGCTTAATCCTGGACCAGCAGATGGGCACCACAACAGCTCAGTGACTATCACTGATTGCTGTGCAGATACATGGATTTGGGCCGGTGTCTGTGGGAGTTTGCACATTCTTCCCGTGCTTGCGTGGGTTTCCTCCGGGTGCTCCGGTTTCCTCCCACACCCCAAAGATGTGCTCCTAGGCTGATTGGTGTACCAAATTGACCCTACACTATTCTCCCCTGAATCTGGTTTCCAATGGGGGTACCATTCACATACACACGGGGCAGGGTAGGTGTAGGAAAATGCTTTGTTAAGATGGCGGCGCAGGCTTGTTGGGCCGAAGGGCCTGTTTCCCGTGCTGGGTTGTTCTTTGTTCCTTGTTCTCTGTCTCTCCCAGGAGATTGGCTGTGTTGTGGGGGTTGGTGTGAGAGAGAGGATGTCCCAGGGTGGGGGAGAGGTGTGGGAGGGGGGAGGTTTTAGTCCAGATGCTGCAGTCACCACCGGGCCAGCATTGACAAGGCATCTCACCGCGTCTCACTTACCGATCTTTGCAATGTGGTATCAGCGGCTGTGAGATACCACATTGCCCTGTCAGCTCCTACAGAGTGTGACACCTGGATTATCCGCCTCACCCGGACTCACCCCTCAGCTTATTTTGATTCACTATTGTGTAGTGTGTGAGAGCGACACTGAGTCACTCACTTTGGGCCCAGGGTCACACACAATGGGCCCAATTTTACCGTTTCTGGGCGTGAAATCGCAGTAAATTCGGGCCTGTAACACGATCTGCACCCGAAACTGAGCAGATCGCACCTTTACCGCCTTTACCCGATTTTGGTGTGGATCCAGTCCACATTAGCACGCATTTAAATCGATTTAATGAACCGTGCACCCAACTCTCCCGCCAAACCCCACTTTACCGTCTTCGGATCCGTTCCGGATCCGCACTGTTATCAACCTGAAGCAGATTCTTATTCTGCGGGGGAACCTCCGAAGCCCACCCTCCTCGATCACCCTTCGCAGACACCCCGTTAACCACCCCGGCAGACCTGGCCTCCCGTGATCCGAACCCCCTGGAGGCAGGCCCCCCTCGGCAGAGTCAGATCCGCAAAGGACAATGTTTTTGCCAGTTCATGGCTCATCACGTAGAACATAGAACATAACAGCGCAGAACAGGCCCTTCGGCCCACGATGTTGTGCTGACCAATTAAGAGAAAAGCAATGACCCTCTAACCTAAACCAATCCCTTTCCATCCATAAACCTATCCACGGATCTCTTAAACGCCCCCAAACTAGGCGCATTTACAACTGCAGCAGGCAGGGCATTCCAATCCCTCACCACCCTCTGTGTAAAGAACCTACCCCTGACATCCGTCCTATAACTACCCCCCCTTAATTTAAAGCCATGCCCCCTCGTGCTAGCTTTCTCCATCAGAGGAAAAAGGCTATCACTGTCCACCCTATCTAAACCTCTAATCATCTTATATGTTTCAATAAGGTCCCCTCTTAGCCGCCTTCTTTCTAACGAAAACAACCTCAAATCCCTCAGTCTCTCCTCATAGGACCTCCCCTCCATACCAGGCAACATCCTGGTAAACCTCCTCTGCACCCTCTCCAAAGCCTCCACATCCTTCCTATAATGTGGGGACCAGAACTGTACACAATACTCCAAGTGCGGCCGCACCAGAGTTTTGTACAGTTGCAACATGACATTGCGGCTCCTAAATTCAATCCCCCTACCAATAAACGCCAAGACACCGTATTATTATTATTATTATCACATTATGGATGGATAAAGTAACATAGCCGAGGATACTCTGCAAGCTCTGAGGCTGTAGTCTAGGTATTGAGGGAGTGCTGCACTCTTGGAGCTGCTGTATTTTAGTATTAAATGTGTCCCTTTCTATCTCACTGGTGGAAATCCCATGGCAATATTCAGAGAAGGATAAGGGAGTTGTCTCCAGCATCCTGGCCAGTGTGTGTGTTCCAGGGTCCAATTACCTGCTCAGTGATCACAATCCTGTTTGTACAATCTTACATCTCTCACATTGCAACAGTGAGCACGTGTTCAAATAAACTGAACTGGAACTGGTCTGAAGGTGCTTTACAAATATTATCATTCTAATTGTACTTTGAATGTGTTTGAACTCCAACCTCGGATCTCATTGCCAGTGTCAGGAGCCTGCTGTTATTTAGCAATAACTTCCTTTCACCCACAGATAAATCACCTTGCACCAGCGGGAAAAGCAAAGCTGGACATCACTCCCTCCAACACCTACAGCAACTTTACTGAGAGAGTCCAGCAGAATCTGCACTTCATGTTGGTGTTCAGTCCAATAGGAGAGGCATTCCGAAACCGTCTGCGACAGTTCCCAGCTCTGATTAACTGCTGCACCATCGACTGGTTTCAGGTAACTCTCTCCAAATATCCACAAAGTCCTTTTATTATCTGAAAGCTCTCTATTGGTGTAGACATTTTACTATTCTTCACAAAAGGTTTTGGGGAAGTATTTCACTGAGATTGAATCAATGGCTCACAGTTTCCTTACATCTATCCACTGGAATTAGAAAGTCCTGTCATTTTATACATTGGAACCGTCAGGATTGTTAGTGGATCAGCCGATATGGAGCGAGGGCAGATAACTGGAGTACTGTGTGCAGTTTTGGTCCCCTTATTTGCGCAAGGATATTTTGGCCTTGGAGGGAGTGCAGAGGAGGTTCACTAGGCTGATACCGGAGATGAGGGGGTTGGACTATGAGGAGAGGCTGAATAAACTGGGTCTGTACTCGTTGGAGTTCAGAAGGATGAGGGGGGATCTTATAGAGACGTATAAGATGATGAAAGGGATGGATAGGGTAGAGGTAGAGAGATTCTTCCCGCTTAGAAAGGATAGCAGGGCTAGAGGGCACAGCCTCAAGTTAAGGGGGGGCGCAGTTTAGATCGGAGTTGAGGAGGAACTTCTTCACTCAAAGGGTGGTGAATCTCTGGAATTCTCTGCCCGTTGAAGTGGTGGAGGCTGCCTCGCTGAATATATTTAAGTCACGGGTAGATAGGTTTCTGATAGACAGGGGAATTAAGGGTTATGAGGAGAGGGCGGGAAAGTGGAGCTGATCCACTTCGGATCAGCCATGATCTTATTGAATGGCGGGGCAGGCTCGAGGGGCTAGATGGCCTACTCCTGCTCCTATTTCTTATGTTCTTTAATGGAGCGCTGAGATACAGATTGAATTGCACACGACCAGACTGAGTGAATGGTCTCATTCTATTCCTTTCCACAAGAAGGAATCAGTTGTCAATAATGGTGCAATAATCAACATTCATATGCATCAAGTTTATCAAGGGAAACATGACTTGATAGACTTGTCAATGGGAATCAATGCATTATACCATAGAACCCTGCTGTGCAGAAGGAGGCCATTCGGCCCATTGAGTCTACACCAACCCACCAAAAGAGCATCCCACCCAGGCCCTCCACCCTATCCCCATAATCCCACTCATTTATCATGGCCAATCCACCTCACCAGCACACCTTTGGACTGTGGGAGGGAACCAGAGCACCTGGAGGAAACCCACACAGACATGGAGAGAATGTGCAAACTCCACACAGTCACCCAAGGCTGGAATCGAACCCAGGCGCTGTGAGGCAGCAGCAATGCCACTGAGTTAATGTTACTGTTCCAGCATCAAGGAGTGAATAACTCACAGGGAAACAAGTTGTGATAAGTTGTCAGTACTTGAAGCATCAAAGCAGAATGAACAAGCTGCTGTTTCAGAGTCAGCCCAGCTTCCTGCAGTTTGTGTTTGTTGAACATATCACAGTTAATGATGGTGTTTCTGAATAGGCCGATCTTCACCATCACAACACAAAAATACTGCCAGAGTTTACCCATTAACCCTCAGAGTTAGCCAGTTGTATGGAGGATAATAACCCTTTATTTTTAGCTAGATTGTGTGAGATGTGTGATCAGTGAGAATGCTGAAACGAGGCTGCTGTTTTCTAAACTGATTTATTGATTATTTGAAAGAGAGAACTCCTTAATTTCTCTCCTGAAATCTGACCTTCTCAGGTTGGCCTGGGTGAGTTGACAGAGGGAAAGAGGTTGGGAATGTTTTATCTGATTCTCACACACAGTCTGAATCTCCCCACCCTCAGCTGGACACACACCACCCAGAGGCCAGACTGCACCCAGACAGCAGGCTCAAGGTCAAAGGGGGCTGGCAGAGTTTCCCCAATGATTCACTTCAGTTCTGAGGAGGAAATTCTGGACTACTGACTATCACCGCACTCTACCACATGGTGGTCTAGGTGGGCAGGGTCATGGTGGGCAGAGTCATGGTGGGCAGGGTCACAGTGGGCAGGGTCAGAGTGGTCAGTGGGCAGGATGGGCAGGGTCACGATGGACAGGGTCATGGTGGGTCATGATGGGCAGGGTCACGATGGGCAGGGTCATGGTGGGCAGATTCAGCGTGGCAGGGTCAGAGTAGTCACAGTGGGCAGGGTCACGGTGGGCAGGGTTAGGTTGGGCTGGGTCACGGTGGGTTCCAGTGGGCAGGGTTAGGGTGGGCCACAGTAGTTAGGGTCACAGTGGGCAGCAGGGTGGCCAGGGTCAGGGTGGGCAGGGTCTAATACCAAGGCTATGAGCTGACAGCATCAGCTGAGAATGCAGTGTGGAGGCTGCTCTCAGCTGGAGACCACGTTCAGATTGAATTAGATGTCAGGCATTCGCTGTCAGAGATCATTGCACTCACCCCCAAGAGTTGCCAGCCAATCAGAGGGGCTCTAGTCAGTCCGAAGAGGATGAGACTGGGTTGTAAGTTGGGGGCAGCCACAGCACTGAGAGTGGGACATGTCGCAGAGAGGGAGGGGGTCAGGAAGCAGCAGACAGGGATACTTCTTTCCAGAGGAACCTGTGCTAGGAAGAGTGCACCCCACAAATAGATCATAGAATCATCAAACCCTACAGTGCAGAAAGAGGCCCTTCGGCCCATCGAGTCTGCACCAAACACAATCCCACCCAGGCCCTACCCCCATATCCCTACACATTTTACCCACTAATCCCTCTAACCTACACATCTCAGGACACTAAGGGGCAATTTAGCATGGCCAATCAACCTAACCCGCACATCTTTGGACTGTGGGAAGAAACCGGAGCACCCGGAGGAAACCCACACAGACACAAGGAGAATGTGCAAACTCCACACAGACAGTGACCCGAGCCGGGAATCGAACCCAGGACCCTGGAGCTGTGAAGCAGCAGTGCTAACCACTGTGCTACCGTGTCGCCCAGCCAAGTCTACCAGCCTTTCCCTGATAGCTTCACCATGAGGCACCGATACCTTTACCACCCTCCACCTCCAAACCCCTGCCACCCTATCCAATTTTATACCAACTCACCTTCAGCAGGAGCATAAAGACCCAACCAGTGTCACACTGACCCTGACCACACTCCCTGACCTTGTCCCTCCCTGACCCTATCCCTTTCGACCCCATCCCCTTCGACCCCATTCCTTGACCCCATCCTTCTCAACCTCACTCCCTGACTCCGCTCCATGACCCCATCACCCCCGACCCAGCTCCCTGACCTTGTCCCTCTTGACCCCGCTCCCTCCAAACCCGCTCCCTGACCCCCGACCCCCAACCCCGCTCCCTGACTCCCGACCCCACTTCCTGACCCCCTCCCCTCGGCCCCGCCCTCTGACCTCATCCCCCTCAACCCCAATCCCTGACCCCATCCCCTTGACCCCACTCCCTGACCCCACCCCACTCGACCCTGTTCCCTGGCCCCCTCCCTGACCCCGTCCCTTCCGACCCCCGTCCCTGACCCCGTCCCCCTCAACCCGACTCCCCGACCCCGTCCCCCTCAACCTGACTCCCTGACCCTACCCCACACGACCCCGCTCCCTGACCCTCTCAACTTCATTGTCAGACAAATTCTGAAGCCTGGTTGGGAAGGCCAGTTTGCCGTTTGCAGCGTTCAGTTTTGCAGCTTGCAGTTTACAGTGTACAGTTTGCAATGTGTAGTTTTGCTGTTTGCAGCGTGCAGTTTGCAGTTTTGCAGCTTGCAGAGAGCAGTTTGCAGCATGCAGCATGCAGTTTTGCAGTTTGCAGTTTGCAGCATGTAGTTTTGCAGTTTGCAGCGTGCAGTTTTGCAATTTGCAGTTTGCAGCGTGCAGTTTGCAGTGTACAGTTTGCAGCGTGCAGTTTGCAGTTTGCAGCGTGCAGTTTTGCAGTTTGCAGCGTGCAGGTTTGCAGCTTGCAGTTTGCAGTTTTGCAGCTTGCAGTTTGCAGTTTTGCAGTTTGCAGTGTGCAGGTTTGCAGCTTGCAGTTTGCAGTTTTACAGCTTGCAGTTTGCAGTTTTGCAGTTTGCAGTGTGCAGGTTTGCAGTTTGCAGTGTGCAGTTTGCAGCGTGCAGTTTTGCAGTTTGCAGCGTGCAGTTTTGCAATTTGCAGTTTGCAGCGTGCAGTTTGCAGCGTGCAGTTTACAGTTTGCAGCGTGCAGTTTGCAGTTTGCAGCGTGCAGTTTGAAGCTTGCAGTTTGCAGGGTGCAGTTTTGCAGTTTGCAGTTTTGCAGTTTGCAGCTTGCAGGTTTGCAGTTTTGCAGTTTGCAGATTGCAGTTTGCAGCGTGCAGGTTTGCAGTTTTGCAGTTTGCAGCTTGCAGGTTTGCAGTTTTGCAGTTTGCAGTGTGCAGGTTTGCAGTTTGCAGTGTGCAGTTTGCAGCTTGCAGTTTGCAGTGTGTGGTTTGCATTGTACAGTTTGCAGCATGCAGTTTTGCAGTTTGCAGTTTGTAGCGTGCAGTTTTGCAATTTGCAGCTTGCAGCTTGCAGTTTGCAGTGTACAGTTTGCACCTTGCAGTTTGCAGTTTGCAGCGTGCGGTTTGCAGTTGGCAGTGTGCAGTTTGCAGTTTGCGGTTTTGCAGTTTGCAGCGTGCAGTTTGCAGTGTACAGTTTGCAGCATACAGTTTGCAGTTTGCGGCTTACAGTTTGCAGCTTGCAGCATGCAGTTTGCATCGTGCAGGTTTGCAGTTTTGCAGTTTGCAGCGTGCAGGTTTGCAGTTTTGTAGTTTGCAGTGTGCAGGCTTGTAGTTTGCAGTATTGCAGTTTGCAGCGTGCCGGTTTGCAGTTTGCAGTGTGCAGTTTTGCAGTTTGTAGCGTGCAGGTTTGCAGTTTGTAGTTTGCAGCATGCAGGTTTGCAATTTGCAGTTTGCAGCGTGCAGGTTTGCAGTTTGCAGCGTGCAGTTTTGCAGTTTGCAGCGTGCAGGTTTGCAGTTTGCAATTTGCAGTTTGCAGCGTGCAGTTTTGCAGTTTGCAGTTTGCAGCGTGCAGGTTTGCAGTTTTGCAGTTTGCAGCTTGCAGGTTTGCAGTTTTGCAGTTTGCAGTGTGCAGGTTTGCAGTTTGCAGCGTGCAGGTTTGCAGTTTGCAGTGCGCAGTTTTGCAGTTTGCAGCGTGCAGGTTTGCAGTTTGCAGCGCGCAGGTTTGCAGTTTGCAATTTGCAGTTTGCAGCGTGCAGTTTTGCAGTTTGCAGCGTGCAGGTTTGCAGTTTTGCAGTTTGCAGCTTGCAGGTTTGCAGTTTTGCAGTTTGCAGTGCGCAGGTTTGCAGTTTGTAGCGTGCAGGTTTGCAGTTTGTAGTTTGCAGCATGCAGGTTTGCAATTTGCAGTTTGCAGCGTGCAGGTTTGCAGTTTGCAGCGTGCAGTTTTGCAGTTTGCAGCGTGCAGGTTTGCAGTTTGCAGTTTGCAGCGTGCAGTTTTGCAGTTTGCAGTTTGCAGCGTGCAGGTTTGCAGTTTTGCAGTTTGCAGCTTGCAGGTTTGCAGTTTTGCAGTTTGCAGTGTGCAGGTTTGCAGTTTGCAGCGTGCAGGTTTGCAGTTTGCAGTGCGCAGTTTTGCAGTTTGCAGCGTGCAGGTTTGCAGTTTGCAGCGCGCAGGTTTGCAGTTTGCAATTTGCAGTTTGCAGCGTGCAGTTTTGCAGTTTGCAGCGTGCAGGTTTGCAGTTTTGCAGTTTGCAGCTTGCAGGTTTGCAGTTTTGCAGTTTGCAGTGCGCAGGTTTGCAGTTTGCAGTGCGCAGTTTTGCAGTTTGCAGCGTGCAGGTTTGCAGTTTGCAGCGTGCAGTTTTGCAGTTTGCAGCGCGCAGGTTTGCAGTTTGCAATTTGCAGTTTGCAGCGTGCAGTTTTGCAGTTTGCAGTTTGCAGCGTGCAGGTTTGCAGTTTTGCAGTTTGCAGCTTGCAGGTTTGCAGTTTTGCAGTTTGCAGTGTGCAGGTTTGCAGTTTGCAGCGTGCAGGTTTGCAGTTTGCAGTGCGCAGTTTTGCAGTTTGCAGCGTGCAGGTTTGCAGCGTGCAGGTTTGCAGTTTGCAGTTTTGCAGTTTGCAGCTTGCAGGTTTGCAGTTTTGCAGTTTGCAGTGTGCAGGTTTGCAGTTTGCAGTGTGCCAGTTTGCAGTGCGCAGTGCGCAGTTTTGCAGTTTGCAGTGTGCAGGTTTGCAGCGTGCAGGTTTGCAGTTTGCAGCGTGCAGGTTTGCAGTCTGCAGTTTGCAGTTTGCAGCACGCAGGTTTGCAGTTTGCAGCTTGCATCGTGCAGGTTTGCAGTTTGCAATTTGCAGTTTGCAGAGTACAGTTTTGCAGTTTGAAGCTTGCAGCATGCAGGTTTGCAGTTTTGCAGTTTGCAGTTTGCAGCGTGCAGGTTTGCAGTTTTGCAGTTTGCAGCTTGCAGGTTTGCAGTTTTGCAGTTTGCAGTTTGCAGCGTGCCGGTTTGCAGTTTGCGGTGTGCTGTTTTGCAGTTTTCAGTTTGAAGCGTGCAGGTTTGCAGTTTGCAGTTTGCAGCGTGCTAGTTTGCAGTTTTGCAGTTTGCAGCGTGCAGGTTTGCAGTTTTGCAGCTTGCAGCGTGCAAGTTTGCAGTTTGCAGATTTGCAGTTTGCTGTTTTGCAGTCTGCAGTTTGCAGTTTGCAGCGTGCAGGTTTGCACCTTGTAGTTTGCAGGTTGCAGCGTTGCGATTTGCAGTTCGCAGTGTGCTGTTTTGCAGTTTTGCAGTTTGCAGCGTGCAGTTTTGCAGTTTGCAGCGTGCAGTTTGCAGCGTGCAGTTTTGCAGTTTGGCAATTTGCAGTTTGCAGTTTTGCAGTTTGCAGCTTGCAGGTTTGCAGTTTTGCAGTTTGCAGTGTGCAGGTTTGCAGCTTGCAGTTTTCAGCTTGCAGTGTGCAGTTTGCAGCGTGCAGTTTTGCAGTTTGCAGCGTGCAGTTTGCAGGGTGCAGTCTGCAGCTTGCAGTTTGCAGCTTGTAGTTTGCAGAGGGCAGTTTGCAGTGTGCAGATTTGCAGTTTGCAGTTTTGTAGTTTGCAGCTCGCAGTTTGCAGAGGGCAGTTTGCAGCGTGCAGTTTTGCAGTTTGCCGTTTCCAGCGTGCAGTTTTGCAGTTTGCAGCTTGCAGTTCGCAGCGTGCAGTTTGCAGCGCGCAGTTTGCAGTGTACAGTTTGCAGCTTGCAGTTTGCAGTTTGCGGCTTGCAGTTTGCAGCTTGCAGCATGCAGTTTGCAGCGTGCAGGTTTGCAGTTTTGCAGTTTGCAGCGTGCAGGTTTGCAGTTTGCAGCGTGCAGGTTTGCAGTTTTGCAGTTTGCAGCGTGCAGGTTTGCAGTTTTGCAGTTTGCGGTTTTGCAGTTTGTGGTTTTGCAGTTTGATGTTTGCAGTTTTGCAGTTTGCAGTTGCAACATGCAGGTTTGCAGTCTGCAGTTTGCAGTTTGCAGCGTGCAGGTTTGCATCTTGCAGTTTTCAGTTTGCAGCGTTGCGATTTGCAGTTTGCAGTGTGCCGTTTTGCAGTTTGCAGATTGCAGCGTGCAGGTTTGCAGTTTTGCAATTTGCAGTTTGCAGCGTGCAGGTTTGCAGTTTTGCAGTTTGCAGCGTGCAGTTTGCAACTTGCAGCATGCAGTTTGCAGCGTGCAGTTTTGCAGTTTGGCAATTTGCAGTTTGCAGCTTGCCGTTTGCAGCGTGCAGGTTTGCAGTTTGCAGCTTGCAGGTTTGCAGTTTTGCAGTTTGCAGTGTGCAGGTTTGCAGTTTGCAGCGTGCAGTTTGCAGTATGCAGTTTGCAGCTTGCAGTTTTCAGCTTGCAGTGTGCAGTTTGCAGTGTTAAGTTTGCAGCGTGCGGTTTTGCTGTTTGCAGCGTGCAGTTTTGCAGTTTGCAGCGTGCAGTTTGCAGGGTGCAGTCTGCAGCTCGCAGTTTGCAGCTTGCAGTTTGCAGAGGGCAGTTTGCAGCGTGCAGTTTTGTAGTTTGCAGTTTGCAGAGGGCAGTTTGCAGCATGCAGTTTTGCAGTTTGCAGCATGCAGTTTGCAGTGTACTGTTTGCAGCGTGAAGTTTTGCAGTTTGCAGCGTGCAGTTTGAAGTGTACAGTTTCCAGCGTGCAGTTTTGCAGTTTGCAGCTTGCAGTTCGCAGCGTGCAGTTTGTAGTGTGCAGATTCCAGCGTGCAGTTTGCAGCGCACAGTTTGCAGTGTACAGTTTGCAGCTTGCAGTTTGCAGTTTGCGGCTTACAGTTTGCAGTTTGCAGCGTGCAGGTTTGCAGTTTGCAGCTTGCAGGTTTGCAGTTTTGCAGTTTGCAGTATGCAGGTTTGCAGTTTGTAGTTTTGCAGTTTGCAGTTTGCAGCGTGCAGTTTTGCAGCTTGCAGTTTGCAGCGCGCAGTTTGCAGTGTGCAGATTCCAGCGTGCAGTTTGCAGTTTGCAGCGCGCAGTTTGCAGTGTACAGTTTGCAGCTTGCAGTTTGCAGTTTGCGGCTTGCAGTTTGCAGCTTGCAGCGTGCAGGTTTGCAGTTTTGCAGTTTGCAGTTTGCAGCGTGCAGGTTTGCAGTTTTGCAGTTTGCAGTTTTGCAGTTTGCAGCTTGCAGGTTTGCAGTTCTGCAGTTTGCAGTATGAAGGTTTGCAGTTTGTAGTTTTGCAGTTTGCAGTTTGCAGCGTGCAGGTTTGCAGTTTGCAGTTTGCAGCGTGCAGGTTTGCAGTTTGCAGCGTGCAGGTTTGCAGTTTGCAGTTTGCAGCGTGCAGGTTTGCAGTTTGCAGCTTGCAGCGTGCAGGTTTGCAGTTTGCAGTTTTGCAGTTTACAGCTTGCAGGTTTGCAGTTTTGCAGTTTGCAGTTTCTAGCGTGCAGGTTTGCAGTTTCCAGCGTGCAGTTTTGCAGTTTGCAGTTTCCAGCGTGCAGGTTTGCAGTTTGCAGCGTGCAGGTTTGCAGTTTGCAGTTTCCAGCGTGCAGGTTTGCAGTTTGCAGCGTGCAGGTTTGCAGTTTGCAGCGTGCAGGTTTGCAGTTTGCAGCGTGCAGGTTTGCAGTTTGCAGCGTGCAGGTTTGCAGTTTGCAGCGTGCAGGTTTGCAGTTTGCAGCATGCAGGTTTGCAGTTTGCAGCGTGCAGGTTTGCAGTTTGCAGTTTGCAGCGTGCAGGTTTGCAGTTTGCGGCGTGCAGGTTTGCAGTTTGCAGCGTGCAGGTTTGCAGTTTGCAGTTTCCAGCGTGCAGGTTTGCAGTTTGCAGCGTGCAGGTTTGCAGTTTGCAGCGTGCAGGTTTGCAGTTTGCAGTTTGCAGCGTGCAGGTTTGCAGTTTGCTGCGTGCAGGTTTGCAGTTTGCAGCGTGCAGGTTTGCAGTTTCCAGCGTGCAGGTTTGCAGTTTGCAGCGTGCAGGTTTGCAGTTTGCAGTTTGCAGCGTGCAGGTTTGCAGTTTGCAGCGTGCAGGTTTGCAGTTTGCAGTTTCCAGCGTGCAGGTTTGCAGTTTGCAGCGTGCAGGTTTGCAGTTTGCAGCGTGCAGGTTTGCAGTTTGCAGCGTGCAGGTTTGCAGTTTGCAGCATGCAGGTTTGCAGTTTGCAGCGTGCAGGTTTGCAGTTTGCAGCGTGCAGGTTTGCAGTTTGCAGCGTGCAGGTTTGCAGTTTGCAGCGTGCAGGTTTGCAGTTTGCAGCATGCAGGTTTGCAGTTTGCAGCGTGCAGGTTTGCAGTTTGCAGTTTGCAGCGTGCAGGTTTGCAGTTTCCAGCGTGCAGGTTTGCAGTTTCCAGCGTGCAGGTTTGCAGTTTGCAGTTTCCAGCGTGCAGGTTTGCAGTTTCCAGCGTGCAGGTTTGCAGTTTGCAGCGTGCAGGTTTGCAGTTTGCAGTTTCCAGCGTGCAGGTTTGCAGTTTGCAGCGTGCAGGTTTGCAGTTTGCAGCGTGCAGGTTTGCAGTTTGCAGCGTGCAGGTTTGCAGTTTGCAGCGTGCAGGTTTGCAGTTTGCAGTTTGCAGCGTGCAGGTTTGCAGTTTGCAGCGTGCAGGTTTGCAGTTTGCAGCGTGCAGGTTTGCAGTTTGCAGCGTGCAGGTTTGCAGTTTGCAGCGTGCAGGTTTGCAGTTTGCAGCGTGCAGGTTTGCAGTTTGCAGCGTGCAGGTTTGCAGTTTGCAGCGTGCAGGTTTGCAGTTTGCAGCATGCAGGTTTGCAGTTTGCAGCGTGCAGGTTTGCAGTTTGCAGTTTGCAGCGTGCAGGTTTGCAGTTTCCAGCGTGCAGGTTTGCAGTTTGCAGCGTGCAGGTTTGCAGTTTCCAGCGTGCAGGTTTGCAGTTTCCAGCGTGCAGGTTTGCAGTTTGCAGCGTGCAGGTTTGCAGTTTGCAGTTTCCAGCGTGCAGGTTTGCAGTTTGCAGCGTGCAGGTTTGCAGTTTGCAGCGTGCAGGTTTGCAGTTTGCAGCATGCAGGTTTGCAGTTTGCAGCGTGCAGGTTTGCAGTTTGCAGCGTGCAGGTTTGCAGTTTGCAGCGTGCAGGTTTGCAGTTTGCAGCGTGCAGGTTTGCAGTTTGCAGTTTGCAGCGTGCAGGTTTGCAGTTTCCAGCGTGCAGGTTTGCAGTTTCCAGCGTGCAGGTTTGCAGTTTCCAGCGTGCAGGTTTGCAGTTTGCAGTTTCCAGCGTGCAGGTTTGCAGTTTCCAGCGTGCAGGTTTGCAGTTTGCAGCGTGCAGGTTTGCAGTTTGCAGTTTCCAGCGTGCAGGTTTGCAGTTTGCAGCGTGCAGGTTTGCAGTTTGCAGCGTGCAGGTTTGCAGTTTGCAGCATGCAGGTTTGCAGCGTGCAGGTTTGCAGTTTGCAGCATGCAGGTTTGCAGTTTGCAGTTTGCAGCGTGCAGGTTTGCAGTTTCCAGCGTGCAGGTTTGCAGTTTCCAGCGTGCAGGTTTGCAGTTTGCACCGTGCAGGTTTGCAGTTTGCAGTTTCCAGCGTGCAGGTTTGCAGTTTGCAGTTTGCAGCGTGCAGGTTTGCAGTTTGCAGCGTGCCGGTTTGCAGTTTGCAGTTTGCAGCGTGCAGGTTTGCAGTTTGCAGCGTGCCGGTTTGCAGTTTGCAGTTTGCAGCGTGCCGGTTTGCAGTTTGCAGTTTGCAGCGTGCAGGTTTGCAGTTTGCAGCGTGCAGGTTTGCAGTTTGCAGTTTGCAGCGTGCAGGTTTGCAGTTTGCAGCGTGCAGGTTTGCAGTTTGCAGTTTGCAGCGTGCAGGTTTGCAGTTTGCAGCGTGCCGGTTTGCAGTTTGCAGTTTGCAGGTTTGCAGTTTGCCGTTCGCCGGGGACTTTTCCCACCACGTTGTCGAGTTCATTGCAGGAAGAAATCCTGGAGCCTTGTTTCCCCCCCTCCCCCCCGCCCCCCGGTCCTGGACGCCGGGCACTCCGCCATGGAGCTCCCCAGAGCCAGTACCAGGGTACGGACATGTCGGTCCTGTTGGGATGAGGGAGGGTGAGTATTGTTGAGTGTGCCTCAGGCAGCATTAATGGCCCCTCCCCAGGGTCTGTGTACAGTCCAGATCTCTGAGTGGTCACGGGCATTCGGCCTCTGACCTTCGGGTAAGCATTCTCCAAGGCGGCCTTCACCACACACGACAGCGCAGAGTCGCTGAACAGAGACTGATAGCCAAGTTCCGCACACATGAGGACGGTCTCAACAGGGATCTTGGGTTCATGTCACACTATCTGTAACCCCCGTGACTTGCCTGGGTTTGCAAAACCTCACTTACTGTACTGTCTGGAGACAATACACATCTCTTTAACCTGTGCTTAATGCTGTCTCCACTCACATTGTCTGTACCTTTAAGACTTGAACAGCAGGTTAGTTGTGAAGATTTGCATTCTAATCAGTAATCTGTAAACTGTCTGTGCTTTATATGCTCTGTTTGCGATCAGAACCTTGCACACACCTGACGAAGGAACACTGTTTCCGAAAGCTTGTGGGATTACTATCAAATAAATCGGCTGGACTATAACCTGGTGTTGTGAATAAACCCCCCCACACACAGTATTCACATGTTCTGCAAAATTAGCACTAATTCCCCACTCTAACACAATCTCTCTCAGTGCTGGTTGACTCCTCTTTATATATAGAAACATAGTACAGTACAGTACAGGCCCTTCGGCCCTCAGTGTTGTGCTGAGCTTTGTCCAAAATCAAGATCAAGCTATCCCACTCCCTATCATTCTGGAGTGCTCCATGTGCCTATCCAATAACCACTTCAAAGTTACTAAAGTGTCCGACTCCACTATCACAGCAGGCAGTGCATTCCACACCCCAACCACTCTCTGAGTAAAGAATCTACCTCGGACATCCCTCCTATATCTCCCACCATAGACTTTAAAGTCTATGCCCCCTAGTAACAGCTACACCCACTGGAGGAAATAGTCTCTGAACATTCACTCTATCCCTCTCATCATCTTATAAACCTCTATTAATTATCCTCTCATCCGCCTCCGTTCTAAAGAGAAAAGCTCCAGCTCCCTCAACCTTTCCTCATAAGATCTACCATCCAAACCAGGCAGCATCCCGGTAAATCTCCTCTGCACTCTCTCCAATGCTTCCACATCCTCCTTATAGTGAGGTGACCAGAACTGAACACAATATTCCAAATGTGGTCTCACCAATGTCCGGTATAGTTGCAGCATAACCCCACGGCTCTTAAACTCAAACCCCCTGTTAATAAACACTAACACACTATAAGCCTTCTTCACGACTCTATCCACTTGAGTGGCAACCTTCAGAGATCTGTGGATATGAACCCCAAGATCTCTCTGTTCCTCCACATTCCTCAGAACCCTGCCGTTGACCCTGTAATCTGCATTCAAGTTTGTCCTAACAAAATTAATCACCCCGCACTTATCAGGGCTAAACTCCATCGACCACTTTTCAGCCCAGCTCTGCATCCTATCAATGTCTCTTTGCAGCCTGCAAGAGCCCTCCACCTCATCCACTACTCCACCAATCTTGGTGTCATCAGTAAATTTACCCACCCACCCTTCAGCCCCTTCTTCCAAGTCATTGATAAAAATCACAAATAGCAGAGGACCCAGCACTGATCCCTGTGGTACACTGCTGGTAACTGGCCTCCAGTCTGAAAATGTTCCCTCCACCACCACCCTCTGTCTTCTATGTGACAGCCAGTTACTTATCCAATCGGCCACACGATTAAATATCATTAACTAATCAATCCCCCACACCAATTCACCTTCTCACCTTCAATTACCTGATGTATTTAACATTCATCAACAGTGGCCTTCATAGCGAGGGGGATTGAATATAAAAGTAGGGAGGTCTTGCTGTAGCTGTATAGGGCATTGGTGAGGCCGCAGCTGGAGTACTGTGTGCAGTTTTGGTCGCCGCACTTACGCAAGGATATTTTGGCCTTGGAGGGAGTGCAGAGGAGGTTTACTAGGCTGATACTGGAGTTGAGGGGGTTGAGCTATGAGGAGAGGCTGAATAAACTAGGCTTGTACTTGTTAGAGTTTAGGAGAATGAGGGGAGATCTCATTGAGACATATAAGATGATGAATGGGATGGATAGGATAGAGGTGGAGAGACTCTTCCCGCTCAGAAAGGGCAGTAGGACTAGGGGGCACAGCCTCAAGATAAAGGGGGGGCGGTTTAGAACGGAGTTGGGGAGGAACTTCTTCACTCAAAGGGTGGTGAATCTCTGGAATTCCCTGCCCGTTGAAGTGGTGGAGGCTGCCTTGCTAAATATTTTTAAGACGCGGGTTGATGGGTTTTTGATAAGAGAGGGGATTAAGGGTTATGGGGAGAGGGCGGGAATGTGGAACTGAGACACGACAGATCAGCCATGATCTTATTGAATGGCGGGGCAGGTTCGAAGGGCTAGATGGCCGACTCCTGCTCCTATTTCTTATGTTCTTAGTACAGATTCGCTGTTGATTTTTCTACCTCTCTCAGTATCTCACACTGTGTTAAGGAATTCTGCTATGTTTGTATTCTAACGTCGCCTGATTTTGATGTTTTAGGCTTGGCCTGAAGATGCCTTGGAGAAAGTGGCGAATCATTTTCTGGATGATGTTGAAATGTCGCAGGAAATCCGAAACGAAGCTGTGTTAATGTGTCAACATTTCCACCAGAGTGTGGTCGCACTCTCTGAAAGGTTTGAACAGAATTCTTTGATTGTAATCAGTTTAGATTACTGCTAATAACCATTCCCTCAGAGCACAGCTTCATAGAATCACAGAATCCCTACAGTAGAAAAGAAGGCCACTCTGCCCATCGAGCCTACACTGACAGCTGACCCAGCCCCCATCCCTGTAACCCCACATATTTACTTTGCTAATTCCCTTAATCTACAGATCTTGGGACACCAATGGGCAATTTATCCTGACCAATCCATCTAACCCTGGAGGACAGCGAGGAAATCACCCAGAAGAAACCCACGCAGACACGGGGAGAACTTTCAAACTCCATACAGATAGTGACCCAAGACTAGAATTGTTTCTTCAGAAGGAATTCTTCAAATGCTGACAATAAACATATCACAAAACTTACTCCAATTTATAAATCAAAGAAAGGGTTTAATGAGGAAACTTCATTGCTCCAAATGAGGGGCCTCACCCTGGGCCAATCCAAGCTCTCCACAATTTCCAACAGGTTCTTATTTATAGTGAGTCAGCTGGTCAGCTCACTACTCATTCTGTCATTGGTTCCCTGGGTCAGCTGACTCTTACAGCGTGTTCCCATTGGTCACATTACATCAGGCATAAAGTTGTCACTGCTTACATTCTAACAGGAATCGAACCCGGGTCCCTGGCGCTGTGAGGCAGCAGTGCTAACCCACTGTGTCACTGTGTCACCGTGCCCCCCCTGGGAATCGAACCCGGGTCCCTGGCGCTGTGAGGCAGCAGTGCTAACCCACTGTGTCACCGTGCCCCCCCGGGAATCGAACCCGGGTCCCTGGCGCTGTGAGCAGAAGTGTTAACCCACTGTGTCACCGTGCCCCCCCGGGAATAGAACCTGGGTCCCCGGCGCTGTGAGGCAGCAGTGTTAACCCACTGTGTCACCGTGCCCCCGGGAATCATAGAACATAGAACACTACAGCACAAACAGGCCCTTCGGCCCACGAGTTGCACCGATCACATCAACACCTACCAATCCATAGACCTATCTATAACCCCCAATCCCATTAAATCCCATATACTCATCCAGAAGTCTTTTAAAAGACCCCAGCGAGTTCACCTCCACCACCACCGACGGCAGCCGATTCCATTCACTCACCACCTTCTGAGTGAAAAACTTACCCCTAACATCTCCTCTGTACCTGCTCCCCAGCACCTTAAACCTGTGTCCTCTCGTAGCGACCATTTCAACCCGGGGAAATAGCCTCTGAGAATCCACCCTATCTATTCCTCTCAACATTTTATAAACCTCTATCAGGTCACCTTTCAACCTTCGTCTCTCCAGGGAGAAGAGTCCCAGCTCCCTCAACCTAACTTCATAAGGCATGCCTCCCAATCCAGGCAACATCCTTGTAAATCTCCTCTGTACCCTTTCAATAGCTTTTACGTCCTTCCTATAGTGAGGCGACCAGAACTGCGCACAGTACTCCAAATGAGGCCTGACAAGGGTCTTATATAGTTGCAGCATTACCTCCCGATTCCTAAACTCAATCCCTCGATTAATGAAGGCCAGTACACCATACGCCTTTTTGACCACATCCTCCACCTGCGAGGCCGATTTAAGAGTCCTGTGGACCCGGACCCCAAGATCCTTCTGCTCTTCAACACTGCTAAGACTCCTGCCCTTGATAGTGTACTAGTGTTCATCCCACTGGTTCTGCCAAAATGGACGACTACACATTTATCTGTGTTGAAGTCCATCTGCCACTTCTCCGCCCAGCCCTGCATTCTATTTATGTCCTGCTGCAACTTTTGACATCCTTCCAGACCATCCACAACACCACCGACCTTCGTGTCATCAGCGAACTTACTTACCCATCCCTCCACTTCCTCATCCAGGTCATTTATGAAAATGACAAACAGCAAGGGTCCTAGAACAGATCCTTGAGGCACTCCACTGGTGACTGACCTCCATGCCAAAAAAGACCCATCCACAACCACTCTCTGCCTTCTGCAGGCAAGCCAGTTCTGGATCCACAAGGCCAAAGGCCCTTGGATCCCATGCCCTCTCACCTTCTCAAGAAGTCTTGCATGGGGGACCTTATCAAACGCCTTGCTGAAGTCCATGTACACCACGTCCACTGCACTTCCTTCGTCAATGTGTTGAGTCACATTTTCGAAGAACTCAACTAGGGTCGTAAGGCACGACCTGCCCTTGACAAAACCATGTTGACTATTTCTGATCATGTCAAACCTCTCCAAATGCTTGTAAATCTTGTCCCTCAGAAGCCTCTCCATCAGCTTACCGACCACTGAGGTCAGACTCACCGGTCGGTAATTTCCCGGGCTATCTCTGTTCCCTTTCTTGAAAATAGGAACTACATCCGCAATCCTCCAATCTTCCGGAACCTCTCCCGTCTCCATTGACGACTCAAAGATCATCGCCAGGGGCTCTGCAATCACTTGCCTCGCCTCCCACAGTATCCTGGGGTACATCCCATCTGGTCCCGGCGACTTATCTATCTTGATAGAATTCAAAAGTTCTAACACATCCTCCTCCTTAATATCCACATACTCCACCTGCTGCAAATCCGTGGCAAAATCTCCCAGGTCAGTTTCCACCGTGGAAACTGAGGCAAAGTACTCATTGAGCACCTCTGCCATTTCTTCTGGTTCCACACAGACCTTTCCCCCTTCACCTTTTATAGGTCCTATCGCTTCTCTTCTCATCCTTTTACTTTTCACATATTTATAGAAGGCCTTGGGATTTTCCTTAATCTTACCCACCAAGGCCTTCTCATGACCCCTTCTGGCTCTCCTAATTTCCCTTTTAAGCTCCTTTCTACAGTCCTTATACTCCTCAAGATCCTTAACCTCTCCTAGTTCCCTGAACCTTTTGTGCACCTTCCTTTTCCTCCTGACTAGGTTCACCACAGCCTTCGTGCACCACGGTTCCCGCGACCTACCAAAACCCCCTTGTCTCATCGGAACGTTGTCATGCAGAGCTCCAGACAAACATTCCTTGAATATCCGCCACCTTCCTTCGGTACTTTTCCCTAAGAACGCCTCCTTCCAGTTTATTTGTCCAAGTAACTTCCTGACTTCTTCGTATTTCCCCTTACTCCAGACAAACACCTTCCTACCCTGCCTGATCCTATCTCGTTCCAATGCAATTGTGAAGGAGATAGAATTATGGTCAACATTCCCAAGATGCTCCCCTACCGAGAGATCCATCACCTGCCCTGGTTCATTCGCCAGTACCAGGTCAAGTACAGCCTCTCCCCTCGTAGGCTTATCCACATACTGTGTCAGGAAACCTTCCTGAACACACCTAACAAACTCCTCCCCATCCAAACCCCTTACCCTAGGGATATTCCAGTCGATGTTTGGGAAATTGAAGTCTCCCATCACGACAACTCTGTTATTACTATATCTCTCTAGAATCTGTTTCCCTATTTGCACCTCAACTTCCCTGTCACTATTGGGTGGCCTATAGAAAACACCCAGCAAAGTTATCGACCCTTTGCTGTTCCTAACTTCCATCCACAGAGACTCTGTAGATAGTCCCTCCACGGCATCCTCCTTCTCTGCAGCCATGACACTGTCCCTGATCAACAGTGCCACTCCACCACCTCTTCTGCCTCCCTCCCTGTCCTTCCTGAAGCATCTGAATCCTGGACCTGAAGTACCCAGTCCTGTCCCTGAGACATCCAAGTCTCCGTAATGGCCACCACATCACATTCCCAAGCAGCAACCCACGCCCTAAGCTCATCTACCTTATTCACTATACTCCTGGCGTTAAAATATATACACTTCAGCCCCTCAGTCTGGGCATTTCCCTTCTCCACCACCTGTCTAACCTCCCTCCCATACTGCCTGCGGTCCTTCCCTACCTGGGAGCTAACCCCCTCCGTCCCAGTCTCCCCATCACAATTCCCTCCCCCCATCCTTTCTAGTTTAAAGTCCCCCCAGTAGCCTTAGCCAGTCTTCCCGCCAAGATATTAGTCCCCCTGGGATTTAAGTGCCACCCATCTACTGTACAGGTCACACCTGCCCCTAAAGAGGTCCCAGTGATCTAGGAACCAAAATCCCTGCCCTCTACACCAGTCCCTCAGCCACGCATTCACCCTCCACCTCATTCCATTTCTTCCCTCATTCTCCCGTGGCACAGGCAGCAATCCTGAGATTACTACCTTCGCTTTTCTCTTCCTCAGCTGCCTACCCAGTTCTCTATAGTCCCTTTTCACGACTGCCTCCCTCTTCTTGCTTATGTCAGTAGTACCTATATGTACTACATCCTCTGGTTCATCACCCTCCTCCTTCAGGATGTCTGGGACACACCCAGAGACATCCCGGATCCCAGCCCCAGGGAGACAAATCACCATCCGCACCCGGGTCCCTGGCGCTGTGAGACAGCAGTGTTAACCCACTGTGTCACCGTGTCCCCTGGGAATCGAACCCGGGTCCCTGGTGCTGTGAGACAGCAGTGCTAACCCACTGTGTCACCGTGCTGCCGGGAATCGAACCCGGGTCCCTGGCACTGAGACAGCAGTGTTAACCCACTGTGTCACCGTGTCCCCTGGGAATCGAACCCGGGTCCCTGGCGCTGTGAGACAGCAGTGTTAACCCACTGTGTCACCGTGCTGCCGGGAATCGAACCCGGGTCCCTGGCACTGAGACAGCAGTGTTAACCCACTGTGTCACCGTGTCCCCTGGGAATCGAACCCGGGTCCCTGGCGCTGTGAGACAGCAGTGCTAACCCACTGTGTCACCGTGCCCCCCCCGGGGAATCGAACCCGGGTCCCTGGCGCTGTGAGACAGCAGTGCTAACCCACTGTGTCACCGTGTCCCCTGGGAATCGAACCCGGGTCCCTGGCGCTGTGAGACAGCAGTGCTAACCCACTGTGTCACCGTGTCCCCTGGGAATCGAACCCGGGTCCCTGGCGCTGTGAGACAGCAGTGTTAACCCACTGTGTCACCGTGCTGCCGGGAATCGAACCCGGGTCCCTGGCACTGAGACAGCAGTGCTAACCCACTGTGTCACCGTGTCCCCTGGGAATCGAACCCGGGTCCCTGGCGCTGTGAGACAGCAGTGCTAACCCACTGTGTCACCGTGTCCCCTGGGAATCGAACCCGGGTCCCTGGCGCTGTGAGACAGCAGTGCTAACCCACTGTGTCACCGTGTCCCCAGGAATCGAACCCGGGTCCCTGGCACTGTGAGACAGCAGTGCGAACCCACTGTGTCACCATGCCCCCCGGGAATCGAACCTGGGTCCCTGGCACTGAGACAGCAGTGCTAACCCACTGTCCCAACATACTGCCCTCAAGATAGGTGAACGCCATTCCATAGGAAGGGCAATGGCCTCTGTTGCCCTCAGCAGTGTTGGGCCTTTCCCGTCCCTGCAAGCTGTCACTGCGCTGTGCGGGGAGCAGACCCCCTGATGTTGGTCAAGTGGGGCCTGTTTGGGATTGGTGGCTTGATTCAGGCTGTAGAGTTAACTCTTGGGCCTTCTGGGTGCCTCTTCACTCAATTCAACACTGGGGCAAACACTCTGCCATTTCACCAAGACACCTCAGAGTGTGGTTCTCCTCTGATGGTAACTCTTCTCCACCCACCTGGACTACACGCCAGGGTGGCCTGGATCAGTCATTTTGAGAAATGGTATGGCCCTTGTCCACATTGAGTGCTCCTATCCCAGGAAGGATAATGGCGACAGCCAGGTGGCCTGGCCCACTCAGGTCTCCTCACAGCTTTGTCGACAGGAGGAAGGTTCTGTCATACTCCCTGCGTCGGGTGAATGATAACTGGAGTGCAGAGTGAGCCTCTGGTCTCCACAGTCTGGAGAGTTCATCCACATAGGGGCTGTTGTAGTGAGCATGGGCCCTGTACCACTGAGGCTTTACACTTAATATCTCACCCTAACTCTGGGACTGAGCACAGACACGGGACATTTACTATCCCACCCCAACCTGCAATGGTTTCATGTCACACTATCTGTAACCCCCATGACTTGCCTGAACTTGCAACATCTCACTTACTGTCCTGTCTGGAGACAATACACACCTCTTTAACCTATGCTTAATGCTATCTCCATTCACATTGTCTGCACCTTTAAGACTTGATTAGCTGTAAAGACTTGCATTCTAATCAGTATTCTGTAAACTGTCTGTGTCTTTATATGCCCTGTTTCTGATCAGAACTCCCACTCACCTGATGAAGGAGCAGCGCTCAGAAAGCTAGTGGCGTTTACAACCAAATAAACCTGTCGGACTTTAACCTGGTGTTGTGAGACTTCTTACTGAGGACAGGCGCAGGGAGAACTGTATCTGGGTTAAACTAAAGGCTACAATGGAAAAATTGTCATTTCTTCTTTGAAGAGATCCTGATTTCATAGAAATGTGAACAGATGATTCTGGGCAGACCTATCAGCACACATTAGTTGTTTTTATGAGTTTTGTGAATTCCAGCGTTGTAGGAATCACACAGAACGTTTTGCTTTACTGAGCTGACAGCTTTGTGTAGATTGCAGGGTGTTAAATGATGACTATTTACATTAGTGCAGTCTCTGTGACTCAGCTGGGGATGTGATCAGACATCACATCTCTCCATTTGTCTCACTGAGGGGGGATCAGCCTCCAGTTATTTGGAAAAGTGGCACAGACAGGGTTAACTGTAACCCAGGATTCACTCAGATTGGCTGAATGATGAAGAGGCTGATTCTTACTCTAATTCCTTGAAATGTACAGTGCAGAATGAGGCCATTCAGCCCATCCTATCTCTGCCTGTTCTTCGACAGTTATCCACTTTGATTTGATTTGATTTATTATTGTTACCTGTATTGGGATACAGTGAAAAGTATTGTTTCTTGCACACTATAGAATCATAGAGCCCTACAGTGCAGAAAGAGGCCCTTCGGCCCATCGAGTCTGCACTGGCCACAGTCCCACCCAGGCCCTACCCCCATATCCCTACACATTATACCCACTAATCCCTCTAATCTACACATCCCTGGACACTAAGGGGCAATTTCTTAGCATGGCCAATCAACCTAACCTGCACATCTTTGGACTTTGTATACAGACAAAGCATACCGTTCATAGAGAAGGAAAGGAGAGAATGCAGAATGTAGTGTTGCAGTCATAGCTAGGGTGTAGAGAAAGATCAACTTAATGTGAGGTAGGTCCATTCACAAGTCTGACAGCAGCAGGGAAGAAGCTGTTCTTGAGTCAGTCGGTACGTGACCTCAGATTTTTGTATCTTTTTCCCAAAGGAAGAAGGTGGAAGAGAGAGTGTCCGGGGTGTGCGGGGTCCTTAATTGTGTTGGCTGCTTTTCTGAGGCAGCGGGAAGTGTAGACAGAGTCAATGGATGGGAGGCTGGTTTGCATGATGGTTTGGACTACATTCATGACTTTTTGTAGTTCCTTGTGATCCTGGGCAGAGCAAACTGTGATACAACCAGAAAGAATAATTTCTGCAGTGCAGTAAAAGTTGGTGAGAGTTGTAGCGGACATGCCAAATTTTCTTAGTCTTCTGAGAAAGTAGAGGCATTGTTGGGGCTTTCTTAACTATAGTGTCGACGTGGGGGGACCAGGACAGGTTGTTGGTGATCTGGACACCTAGAAACTTGAAGCTCTTGACTTTTCTACTCCATCCCTGTTGATGTAGACAGGGGTATGTTCTCACTGAGCTTCCTGAAGTTGATGACAATCTCCTTAGTTTTGTTGGCATTGAGGGAGAGATTATTGTCACCGCACCAGTTCACCAGGTTCTGTTTCTCACTCCTGTACTCTGCAGAATCTGTAGTTCCGTTTTAAAAAGCTATCTCATTGCTCCCTGATCTCTGACCCCTTTTTAGACTGTGATTGGAGAATGTGAAACTGGAGATTCTGCAGCATTGCCGCCACTGACGGCTGATGCTTCTGTCTTGGACAGTCTGCGTCATGCTCAGTTCTTAGACTGTATCCACCCTCTGGTATCTGCTAGTGTGTCAATACGACACCCAAACAGGTTCCAGAGTATTCACGGTGCTCCTAGGGATGGTATCCCAACCTCTCAGAGAAGTTGGAACTTCCTACCAGCCAGATTTTCCACTCCCGCTGCAGTCAATAGATTTTTAACTCACCGTATTTTCCAACCCCGCCTCGTGTAGTGACAGGGCCATGAAATGCAGCCCAGGCCATTTAACATGGACTGACAGATGTCAGTCTTAGATCAACATCAACCTCATATTATCCCATCTGTAAAGTCCTTATACTACACCTCATCCAAGTACGCTATTCTGCTTTTTAACAATAACACTATATTTGTCTTTACAATTTATGTTATATTTCTGTAACTTCCTTTTCAAAACTACTGATTCAACTACACTGCCCAAAGAGTCATAGTGAAGCGAGGGGGAGAGTGGGATTAGACCGGGTGGGATATTAAAGGGTGCGGGGAGCGAGGGGGGAGAGTGGGATTAGATTGGGTGGGATATTAAAGGGTGCGGGGAGTGAGGGGGAGAGTGGGATTAGACTGGGTGGGATATTAAAGGGTGCGGGGAGTGAGGGGGGAGAGTGGGATTAGACTGGGTGGGATATTAAAGGGTGCGGGGAGTGAGGGGGAGAGTGGGATTAGACTGGGTGGGATATTAAATGGTGCGGAGTGTGAGGGGGAGAGTGGGATTAGACTGGGTGGGATATTAAAGGGTGCGGGGAGTGAGGGGGAGAGTGGGATTAGACTGGGTGGGATATTAAAGGGTGCAGACCCCCCTCCTGGACCAGGCTTAGGCTTTTGTGATTGAGCTGTCTGGATTTGGAGATGGAATCTGTCTCTGGGTCACTGATCCTGGGATTGCACCTATCTCAAGCTCAGAAACGGCTTCAGGCTTGTGTTTGTGGAATCTATCATCGGACACATACAGATAAAACATCACAGTATCTGGAGAAAACATGCCCCTCCGAGCTCCTGTTCAGCTCACTAAGACAGTGCTGTTAACTGGGAACCTCTCCACTGACACTGCTTGACCTGCTGACTATTTCAGCATTCACTGATTAATGTGCTCTCTAACCTGTTACCTCCAGATTCTACCAAACTCTTCAAAGGAGAACATACATCACACCCACCTCCTACCTCGAACTGATTAAAATATTTAAAAACCTGTTGGAAAGGAAAAGACTTGAATTGTTGACCAATAAGAACAGATACACAGTTGGATTGGAAAAGTTGGATTTTGCAGCTTCTCAGGTAAGTTTTTGTGAAATGTGTTTCGATGTTTGCTGGATCCCGAGCCCTACCCCACACACCCCTGTAACCCCGTGTATTTAGTATGGCTGATCCCACTAACCTACATATCCGTGTAATCCTGTGCATTCAGTATGGGTGATACCCCTAACCCACACATCTTTAGACTGTGAGAGGAAACCAGAGCACCCGGAGGAAACCCACACAGACACAGGAAGAATGTGTAAACTCCACACAGACAGTCCCAAGTTGGGAATTGAACCCAGGCCCCTCACACTGTGAGGCAGTAGTGCTAACCACTATACTACCATGCCATCCAGGTCCCTGGTGCTGTGAGGCAGCAGTGCTAGGTGCTGTGTCACCATGTCGAACGTATTTGTTTGGTTATTTGTGAAGTGTGCAGATGTGATTGATTTGTAATTACTATTTCCAGCTCTGTTGAAGAGCTGTGACCATATTAATGTTTAAGATATATCTACTGAAGCCAGTGAGAAATTCATTCACAACAGGGGAGTGTTTATAATTGAAAAGTTCAAAGGACAATCTCTTACCCAGTGACAGCTACAGGGCTCCGAGCTGTTCAGGATTGTCAGCAGGATATTAAAGCTGAAGGCTCAGACATCCCTCAAATTCAGCAGCTGAAGAATATCAGTAAAAATTGCATTTAATGTCCAATCACAATGAAATGTCTGAAAGTGCTGTGCGAGGTGTACAGACTGTGAAATGTCAGCAGAGCTGACCACATTTTCCCTCTCAGCGAAGCTGCCAGGTTTCCTGTGGCTGGGATATCGAACCAGCCAGAGTTAAAGGCCATAAACAGCAGCGAGATAAATGGCCAGTCACTTCAGCAGCTTCATGGAAATTTCAGCTCCTGTTGTATCTTTATCAAGGTGAATGATTTCAGTCCAGATATTGGGAACTTTTCAAACTGAGATATAAAGGGTTGGACAGAGGAAGAGTTGCTTTTAGTCCTAATCATAGCTTCATTTGAATTTTAATCAACTTGTTCATTCCTAACCTCAGGAATCAACTATTGCAATGCATTCCCTGGCTGGTCTCTCAAATTCAGTAATCTGGAGGTCAACCAAAACCCTATGTTAGCTCACGGCAAGTTCTGTTCCCCGATCACCTGTGCTCACTGACCTACACTGATCTCGCTGAGCTACACTGATCTCGCTGATCTCACTGAGCTACACTGATCTCGCTGAGCTACGCTGAGCTACGCTGATCTCGCTGAGCTACACTGATCTCGCTGGGCTACACTGATCTCGCTGAGCTACACTGATCTCGCTGAGCTACACTGATCTCGCTGGGCTACACTGATCTCGCTGAGCTACACTGATCTCACTGAGCTACACTGATGACAAAGATGAGGGAAGGGCTGTGAATGTAGTTTATAGAACATAGAAAAACTACAGCACAAACAGGCCCTTCGGCCCACAAGTTGTGCCGATCATATCCATACCTACTAGGCTATAGAACATAGATAAACTACAGCACTACGTACGGCATTTGATAAGATCCCACGTGACAGACTGATAGAAAAACTAAAATCATATGGGGTTTGGGCTGGGCTGGCTAGGTCGATACAGAACTTGCGTAGAACACAGCGTAGCAGTGGATGAGTGTGTTTTAGAATGAAGATCTGGAACTAGTGGTGTTCTGCAGAGACCTCTCATGTTTGTAGTATATATAAATATCTGGAGGAAGAAGCGGGTGGACTGATTAGTAAGTTTGCGAATGACATGAAGCTTGGTGGAGTTGCTAACAGTACTGGGATTTTCAGAGGATACAGCAGGATGTGGATATATTGGAGCCTTGGGCACAGAAATGGCAGATGAAGTTTAAGCCAAACAAATGCAAGGTGATGCATTTTGGAGGAGTAAATATACGGTAAATGGCAGAACCCTTAGGAACATGAACATACTGAGAGAGGGACCTGGATATGAAGGTTCACAGTTCCCAAACACAAGTCACAGAGATTTATCACAAGGAAACAGGCCCTTATGCCCAGTTAGTCCATGCTGCCCAGTTTTTACCATTAAGCTGGTCCCAATTGCCCACATTTGGCCCATATCCCTCTATACCCATCTTACACATGTAACTGTCTAAATGCTTTTTAAAAGACAAAATTGTACCCACCTCTACTACTACCTCTGGCAGCTTGTTCCCGACACTCACCATCCTCTGTATGAAAAAATTGCCCCTCTGGACACTTTTGTATCTCTCCCCTCAAATCTATGCCCCCTAGTTTTAGTCTCCCCTACCTTTGGGAAAAAATATTGACTATCTATCTTATCTATGCCCCTCATTATTTTACAGGACTCTATAAGATCACCCCTAGGCCTCCTACGGTCCATGGTAATAAAGTCATAGTTGGGGTGGCACAGTGGTTAGCATTGCTGCTTCACAGGGAGAGAACCAGACTCCCAGGTTCAATTCCAGCCTCGGGTCACTGTCTGTGTGGAGTTTGCAAGTTCTCCTTGTGTCTGCGTGGGGGTTTCCTCCGGGTGCTCCGGTTTCTTTCCACAATCCAAGGATATGCAGGTTAACTTGATCGGCCATGCTAAATTGCCCTTTAGTGTCAGGGGGATTAGTAAGGTAAATGCATGGGGTTACCAGAATAGGGCCTGGATAGGACTGTGGTTAGTATAGACTTGATGGAGCAAATGATCCCCTTCTGTACTGTAGGAATTCTATGATTCTGTTCAGCTTCTCCGTATAACTCAATCCATCAAGTCCCGGTAGCATCCTAGTAAATCTTTTCTGCACTCTTTCTAGTTTAATAATATCCTTTCTATAAAAGGTGACCAGAACTGTACACAGTATTCCAAGTGTGGCCTTACCAATGTCTTGTACAACTTCAACAAGACGTCCCAACTCCTGTATTCAATGTTCTGACCGATGAAACCAAGCATGCTGAATGCCTTCTTCACCACTCTGTCCACCTGTGACTCCACTTTCAAGGAGCTATGAACCTGTACCCCTAGATCTCTTTGTTCTGTAACTCTCCCCAGTGCCCTACCATTAACTGAGTAAGTCCTGCCCTGGTTCAATCTACCAAAATGCATCACCTCACATTTACCTAAATTAAACTCCATCTGCCATTTGTCAGCCCCCTGGCCCAATTGATCAAGATCCCATCAGAATCCTAGATAAGCTTCTCCTCTGATCACTATGCCACCAATCTTGGTGTCATCTGCAAACCATGCCTCCTGTATTCTCATCCAAAACATTAATATAAATAACAAATAACAGTGGACCCACCACTGGTCGCAGGCCTCCAGTTTGAAAAGCAACCCTCTACAACCGTCCTCTATCATCTGTCATCAAGCCAATTTTGTATCCAGTTGGCTACCTCACCCTGGATCCTGTGAGATTTAACCTTATGTAACAACCCCCACGTGGTACCTTGTCAAAGGCTGTAGTCCATGTAAACAACATCAGCTGCACTGCCCTCATCTACCTTCTTGGTCACCCCTTCAAAAAAGTCATTCAAATTTGTGGGATATGATTTTCCACTCACAAAGCCACACTGACTGTCCCTAATCAGTCCTTGTGTGTCTCCAAATGCCTGTAGAACCTGTCTCTCAGAATACCTTCTAACAACTTACTTACTACAGATGTGAGGCTCACTGGCCTGTAGTTCCCTGCAGTCCTCCTTAAACAAAGATGTGGAGTTGCTGGCGTTGGACAGTAAATACTGTCACTATACCAGGTTAAAGTCCAATAGATACGATAGTAAGTTTTATGGGGTGTCTGGACAAGTACATGAACAGGATGGGAATAGAGGGATATGGCCCCCGGAAGGGTAGGGGGTTTCAGTTCAACCGGGCAGCATGGTCGGTGCATTGGAGGGCCGAAGGGCCTGTTCCTGTGCTGGAATTCTCTTTGTTCTTTGCTCTTTGTACCCTCCCATTGGTGGATGGATGGATCAGCCTCCTTCTCCCATTGGTGGATGGGTGGATAGCCCCCCTTCTCCCATTGTTGGAAGGATGGATCGACCCCTCCACCCCGCCATGTTCTGTCAATATTTGGGTTTATTTTCGGGTGTTCAGTGAAGGTTCTGCCTCAATTTTATACCAAGATTCAAAATGCAGTGGAGTGAGTTTCCATCCTCAGCACCTGGAAGGGACTTCCATCTTGTACAGGAATTTAAGCAGAAAATGCTGGAAATATTCAGCAGTTCGGGCAGCATCTGTGGAGAAAGAAACAGAGTGACCGGGCAGAGCACTGTTATCTTCCCCTTGGTAAGTGTGCTGGTGGGGGGACATTGAATGAGTCTGGAGGGTGGTGAGTGTGGACCCTACCCTGCTCCCACCTCCACCATAATCCTTCCCAGCCCACCCCCGACTGAGGCTCTTTAGTTGCCAGTTAAAGGCCATGTAAGGAACTTAGCTCCCCACTAATGGTATTTTTAAAATTGTCTTTAACAGAATAGACAAGATGAGAACATGACAAGAAAATCATAGCATCATAAGAACTAGGAACAGGAGTGTGTTATTCAGCCCCTTGAACCTGCTCTGCTGTTTAATACGGTCATGGCTCATCTCATCTTGGCCCCAATTCCACTTTCCTGCCCGTTCACCATCGCCCTTCAAACCCTTACTAATTAGAAATCTGTTTATCTCCTCAGATACTCACTGCCCCGGCATCCAGCACACCCTGGGGTAGTGAATTCCACAGACTGATGACCCTTTGGCAGAAGTAATTATTTCCTTAAATCTGTTTTAAATCTTCTACCCCTTATTCTAAAACTATGATCTCTTGTTCCACAAGAGGAAACATTCTCTCCATCTCTACTTTCTTAATTATCATCTTGTACACCTCAATTAGACCTCATTTCATTCTTCTAAACACCAGGGAATATTGGCCTAAACTGCCCAATCTCTCTTAGTAAATCAAACTCCTCATCTCAGGAATCATCTACTGAACCTCCGTTCAACTGCCCCCAATGCTTCTAAACCCCTACTCAAATAAAGGGACCAAAATTGTACACAACATTCTAAGAAACCTTGGCGTGTTTTCTTGCAGACCTTGAGGGAGGAGCCTCCACTCAAAGGGTGTCGGTACCTGATCGAGGGACAAGACTAGTAGACAAGACAGGTAGTAGACTAGATGAGATTGAGGTACATAAGGAGGAGGTGTTAGCAATTCTTGAGAGTGTGAAAATAGATAAGTCCCCTGGGCCGGATGGGATTTACCCTAGGATTCTTTGGGAGTCTAGGGAGGAGATTGCAGAGCCTTTGGCTTTGATCTTCATGTCGTCATTGGCCACAGGTATAGTGCCGGAAGACTGGAGGATAGCAAATGTTGTCCCCTTGTTCAAGAAGGGGAGTAGAGACCATCCTGGTAATTATAGACCGGTGAGCCTTACTTCTGTTGTGGGCAAAGTTTTGGAAAGAATTATAAGGGATAGGATTTATAATCATCTAGAGAGAAATAAATTGATTAGGGATAGTCAACACTGTTTTGTGAAGGGTAGGTCGTGCCTCACAAACCTTACCGAGTTTTTTGAAAAGGTGACCAAAGAGGTGGATAAGGGTAAGGCAGTTGACGTGGTGTATATGGATTTTAGCAAAGCGTTTGATAAGGTTCCCCATGGTAGGCTATTGCAGAAAATGCAGATGCATGGGATTGAGGGTGATTTAGCAGTTTGGATCAGGAATTGGCTCGCTGATAGAAGACAGAGGGTGGTGGTCGATGGAAAATATTCAACCTGGAGTTCAGTTACAAGTGGTGTACCTCAGGGATCTGTTTTGGGGCCACTGCTGTTTGTCATTTTTATAAATGACCTGGATGAGGGTGTAGAAGGATGGATTAGTAAATTTGCTGACGACACCAAAGTCGGAAGAGTTGTAGACAGTGAGGACGGATGTTACAGTTTGCAGAGGGACATAGATAAGCTGCAGAGCTGGACTGAGAGGTGGCAGATGGAGTTTAATACGGAAAAGTGTGAGGTGATTCACTTTGGTAAGAATAACAGGAGTACAGAATATAGGGCTACTGGAAGGACTCTTAGTAGTGTCGATGAGCAGAGAGATCTCGGGGTACACGTGCATAGCTCCCTGAAAGTTGGCACCCAGGTTGATAAGGTTGTTAAGAAGGCGTACGGTGTGTTAGCTTTTATTGGTAGAGGGATTGAGTTTCGGAGCCGTGAGGTCATGTTACAACTGTACAAAACTCTGGTGTGGCCGCACTTGGAGTATTGCGTACAGTTCTGGTCGCCGCATTATAAGAAAGATGTGGAGGCGTTGGAAAGGGTGCAGAGGAGGTTTACCAGGATGTTGCCTGGTATGGTGGGAAGGTCTTATGAGGAAAGGCTGAGGGACTTGAGGTTATTTTCATTGGAGAGAAGAAGGTTACGAGGTGACCTGATTGAGGCATACAAGATGATCAAAGGATTGGATAGGGTGGACAGTGAGAGCCTTTTTCCTTGGATGGTGATGGCTAACACGAGGGGGCATAGCTTTAAATTAAGGGGTGGTAATTATAGGACGGATGTCAGAGGTAGGTTCTTTACTCAGAGGGTAGTAAGGGCGTGGAATGCCCTGCCTGCAGCAGTTGTGGACTCGCCAACTTTAAGGGCGTTCAAATGGTCAGTGGATAGGCATATGGATAACATTGGAATAGTTTAGGTTAGAGGGTCATTAGATTGGTTCCAGTGGTCGGCGCAACATCGAGGGTCGAAGGGCCTGTACTGCGCTGGAATGTTCTGTGTTCTATGTTCTAAGACATCAGGAAAAGGGAGGGGGTGCCTGCTGAGTGCCATTGCCTGTGCCCATCCTGCCAACTGCCCACAGTCCTCCCCCGCAATCCCAATCCTGTGACCACCTTTCTGCCAAGACTGATTTGCGCCTGGATCCCTCTGTGACCTGTGACCTCAGATTGGTGTCATACCGCCAGTCACCACCACCTCTGATTGGCTGCCAGTTCTCAGTGGGCCAGTGGACAAGATCTCCATCACCTCCACAGGAATCGCCCTCCCCGAAGGTGTGTCCTGTTACCAGATGGAAGATCACTGCCTGAAATGTGATCTCTCCCTCTCTCCGCAGATTCTGTCCGGGTATTTCCAGCATTTTCTGCTTTTATTTCAGATTTCCAGCATTCGCAGTATTTCACCATTGCCACAGGGATCCGGTCAGATTCCCGTCTCGTTCAGTTGAATGGAAGGGATCGAGAATGGATCCACTGGGTTTGATGAGTCTCTGTGGTGGTTACGATGACGTTTGATCTGACACAGGTTGTGTTGTAATCCTGACGTTCCTGTATTGTGTCCAATCAGATCGAACTAATGCAGCAGGAGCTGACTGACCTCAAACCTCTGTTAATGGAGCAAGATCGAGAAACGGAGGAGCTGCTGAGGGTCATCGCCAACGAGACGCTGGAGGTTGAAATTGTCAAGAGGGTTGTGGAAGCAGACGAGGCAACGGCAAATAAAGCTGCTCAGGAGGCACGGTCAATTAAGGTAAATGGGATCAGATTCAGCAGGGACATGCGGTCGATACCAGAGCTTATCCCATCAGCTGGCAGCACTGGGACAGCTCAGTCCAGGCCACCCCAACTGCCCTTGGCAATGATGAGACTACAATGCACCAGCACTTCACTCTAACATTACAACAATAACTACAAACCTTCGCTAAATATAAACATCTAATAAAATATTATAAATGTCTTGGATTCTGGTAAAGATATTTTCAGATTCCTACATTCCTTGAGCAGGTGTAGAAGTGTGGTTATGATGACGGATTCGATGGTGAGTTTTTCTGGTCTCAGACTGGGAAACAGACAGAGAAGCGTTACACAGCAGGTTAATACACAAGATAAGATCACATGGGGTTTGGGGTAATTTATTAGCTTGGATAGAAGACTGGCTAACTGACAGAATAAGTCTCACAACACCAGGTTAAAGTCTAACAGGTTTATTTGGTAGCACAAGCCACAAGCTTTCAGAGCACTGCCCCTTCATCAGGTGAGTGGGATTTCAGTTCACAAACAGGGCATATACAGACACAAACTCAATTTACAAAATAATGGTTGGAATGCGAGTCTTTACAGGTAATCAAGTCTTAAAGATACAGACAATGTGAGTGGAGAGAGGGTTAAGCACAGGTTAAAGAGATGTGTATTGTCTCCAGACAGGACAGTTAGTGAGATTTTGCAAGCCCAGGCAAGTCATGGGGGTTACAAATAGTGTGACATGAACCCAAGATCCCGGTTGAGGCCGTCCTCATGTGTGGAACTTGGCTATCAGTCTCTGCTCAGCGACTCTGCGCTGTCGTGTGTCGTGAAGGCCGCCTTGGAGAACACTTACCCGAAGATCAGAGGCTGAATGCCCGTGACTGCTGAAGTGTTCGCCAACAAGAAGGGAACAGTCTTGCCTGATGATTGTCAAGCGATCTTCATTCATCCATTGTCGTAGCGTCTGCATGGTCTCCCCAATGTACCATGCCTTGGGACATCCTTTCCTGCAGCGTATCAGGTAGACAACGTTGGCCGAGTTACAAGAGTATTTACCGTGTACCTGGTGGATGGTATTCTCATGTGTGATGAGGTTGCGCAATGATCCTGCCTGAGAGAGGCTCCACCCTTTGGGGTGATCACTCACTCTCCATTCCCATTAGTCCCTCAAGCCAGTGACCCCCTTCTGCTGTCTTAATCACTACTTGTCTGGGATGTTGGTGTTTTTAAGGGATTCCACCAGAATGCCTGGAGTTTGAGTTCAGACGGAAGATTTAAACAATGAAATAGTACTTGTTTGCAATATACGCTGCCAAAGAATTAATGATGGACAATAAACACTGGCCTTTTAGTGAGATCTCCATTAACAAACAAAAAGATAAAAGCAAAATACTGCGGATGCTGGAATCTGAAACAGAAACAGAAAATGCTGAAAAATCTCAGCAGGCCTGACAGTCTCTGTGGGGAGAGAATAGAGCCAATGTTTTTGAGTCTAGATTTCCCTTGGTCAGAGCTCTTTCTCGATGACATTGATTTATTGTTCATATTAGTCCCTCCACGATAAATCTGTACAGTGATATTTTGGTCCCCTTATTTGCGAAAGGATATATTGGCCTTGGAGGGAGTGCAGAGGAGGTTCACTAGGCTGATACCGGAAATGAGGGGGTTAGTTTATGAGGAGAGATTAAATAGACTGGGTCTGTACTCGTTGGAGTTTAGAAGGATGAGGGGGGATCTTATAGAGACGTATAAGATAATGAAGGGGATGGATAGGGTAGAGGTAGAGAGATTCTTCCCGCTCAGAAAGGACAGCAGGACTAGAGGGCACAGCCTCAAGATGGGGGGGGGGGGGGGGGGGGGGGGGGCAGTTTAGATCAGAGTTGAGGAGGAGCTTCTTCACTCAAAGGGTGGTGAATCTCTGGAATTCTCTGCCCGTTGAAGTGGTGGAGGCTGCCTTGCTGAATATATTTAAGTCACGGGTAGGTAGGTTTCTGATAGACAAGGGAATTAAGGGGAGAAAGCAGGAAAGTGGAACTGATCCACTTCAGATCAGCCATGATCTTATTGAATGGCGGGGCAGGCTCGAAGGGCTAGATGGCCTACTCCTGCTCCTATTTCTTATGTTCTTATGATATAATTAAAAACCTGATAAGACCAATATTCCTTATTGTTAACAGTGTTTTACCAATCAGAACTCAGCTGAATAAATGAGTAAATTGTAATGAAGGCTGTGTTTGGAATATTTCTCCTGAAATAATATAATAAACGAAGGCCACAAACAGCCACGATCACAGCAGGTTTTATTGAAGTCAATCTTAAACTCTGGAAAGTGGTGTTCATAGCTGAGATCCCTTGTGAATTATTCCCAACACCACACTCTGAAAATCGTTGTAAACCTTTACATTTACTCGAATTGAGCAGTGTAAGGGGCTGAGAGACATCAGCAAAGGCCGTTTTGTGAGATCTCCACCAAGTACCACAGTCTTCCCCAGTCTCCACAGCTAAAACTTCCAGCATCATCAGCTCCACGCCAGAAATCGGAGCTGATTACCATACGGAAACAGGATTCGTTCCAGTGGGATTTACAATGTGGCTCAGTAACGGGGAACAACGACTGACCCTGCTGCAGGGAAGAGAAGCCATTGAGGCTCCCCAGGGGTAAGGGAGTGTGCCTGTTGGGCAGTGTCAGCCCAGCCATGCCAGCCTGGCACTTTGACATTGCCCAAGGAGCACAGTGCACCAGGTATTGGGCAGTGCCAAATGGGTGGGCCCAGAGCGGTCGGGCCTATTGGGTGCAGGACTTATTTTGCAGGTGGTCAGTGGGGGTGGGAAGTGGGGTCCCGCTGCCACTCTGCATTTGGGATCGCAGCCAGAGGGAGGGAGGATGGCACTCGGGGCTGGCTGTCCAGGTATGGGGGGGGTTGGGGAGGGGGGTTTGGGCTGCCAGGGGGTCACCAGGGGTGGAGGGGAGGAGTGGGCCCTGCAAGACAAGAATCCTGGCCAAGATCCTGTTCACACTGGCCTCTGGAGTTCTCAGGATTTCACTCACTTGAACACAGATTGGATATTGTTTATTCCCGTGTTGTCCACTTAAATCCCAGAGAATAGGAATCTCTGCTGGAATGTCGTTACATTGAGCCTCTGCTTTATTAACTGAAGCTCCGCACAGAGTGACCGGGGAAAGGTTTACACTTTGTTTCTAATCCCCTTTAATCATGATGATCTATTTCACAAGCGGGTGAGTAAGTGGCGCTCTGGTGGAAAGAAGCTGTCGCTGCTTCAAGGCAAAAGATTCCTTTAGACTTTATCAAAATCAACAACAACGTTTTTATTCCTGTCGCAATGCAAGTGGGCATCTTGATGTAATTGTATTTGATTTGAACATAATTCCTCTTACAGCCAGAGTGTTATTGTGTGATTGTTCTGTAGGTTGAGTGTGAACAGAAGCTAAGTGTAGCCATGCCAGCGCTGAACGATGCAATTGCAGCTCTCGACACACTGAAGGCCAGTGACATTGCTCTGGTGAAGACCATGCAGAATCCTCCGGCTGGTGTCCGGCTGACACTCACTGCCATCTGCATCTTGAAGGTACCACAAAAAAAATCAAAGTCTAATGTTAACTGGAAAAGGAAAAGACTGAGCACTTTCACCACGTGCAAGTTAGAACATAGAAAAACTGCAGCACCAACAGGCCCTTCAGTCCACAAGTTGCACTGATATCCCCTTTGCTGGCCAGCTCCATCGTTGGCCAGCCTGGGACCCCTGCAGTGCTGCCCCTCCAGCACCACTACGCCCAATCACAGCCCCCACAACAATTCCCGGGCCAGCCCTGACTTCCTCCCGTCCCAATGTATAGCCCATCCCCTCTACCTACTAGGCTTACCGATATCCCTCAATCCTATTAACTCCCATGTACTCATCCAGAATTATCTTAAAAGACCCCAGTGAGTTCGCCTCCACCACCACCGACGGCAGCCAATTCCACTCACTCACCACCCTCTGAGTGAAAAACTTACTCCTGACATCTCCTCTGTACCTGCTCCCCAACACCCTAAACCTGTGTCCTCTCGTAGCGACCATTTCAGCCCTGGGAAATAGCCTCCGAGAATCCACCCTATCTATTCCTCTCAACATTTTATAAACCTCTATCAGGTCCCCTCTCAACCTTCATCTCTCCAGGGAGAAGAGTCCCAGCTCCCTCAACCTATCCTCATAAGGCATGCCTCCCAATCCAGGCAACATCCTTGTAAATCTCCTCTGCACCCTCTCAATAGCTTCCACATCCTTCCTGTAGTGAGGTGACCAGAACTACACACAGTACTCCAAGTGGGGTCTGACAAGGGTCTTATAAAGTTGCAGCATTACCTCCTGATTCCTAAGCTCAATCCCTCGATTAATGAAGGCCAGTACACCATACACCTTCTTGACCACATCCTCCACCTGCGAGGCCGATTTAAGAGTCCTATGGACCCGGACCCCAAGATCCTTCTGCTCCTCAACACTGCTAAGACTCCTATCCTTGATATTGTACTCCTGCATCCCATTGGTCCTGCCAAAATGGACCACTACACATTTACCCAGGTTGAAGTCCATCTGCCACTTCTCCGCCCAGTCTTGCATCCTATCTATGTCCTGCTGAAACTTCTGATGTCCCTCCAGACTATCCATAACACCGACAATCCAATTATCTTTGCTCTGCTCCCATTGAGAGATGTTCTGTTCATGCTGAAGAACTCTTTACCTTTCTATCCCCAGGATGAGAGTGACTGGCCTTGACATCAGTTTGACAGAGTGTGACTGAGCTAAACCTTTGGGGTGGCACGGTAGCACAGTGGTTAGCACTGCTGCTTCACAGCTCCAGGGTCCTGGGTTCGATTCCCGGCTCGGGTCACTGTCTGTGTGGAGTTTGCACATTCTCCTCGTGTCTGCATGGGTTTCCTCCGGGTGCTCCGGTTTCCTCCCACAGTCCAAAGATGTGTGGGTTAGGTTGATTGGCCGTGCTAAATTGCCCCTTAGTGTCCTGAGATGTGTGGGTTAGAGGGATTAGTGGGTATAATATGTAGGGATATGGGGGTAGGGCCTGGGTGGGATTGTGTTTGGTGCAGACTCGATGGGCCGAAGGGCCTCTTTCTGCACTGTAGGGTTCGATGATTCCCAGATGTTTTCTGGTTATTTCACAAACTCTCCAGTCTGACGTGGATATCCAAACCCCTGCTCCACAAGACCTAATAGTGTGAAAGGAAATCCAATTTCCACTCCCCCCCCACTGCATTTAATAATGGGAACACGACCTTGATGGGTTTTGCCTACTCGGCATTCCTGAGGATGCTGAAGGGAAATGGCGGGAATGCCATGGAAAGTTAGATTTTCTCCAAGGAAAGCCGAGTATGATCTTTCGTGCAGCAAAAGAAGCCTGGGCACGTTGACGGAAATGTTGTGTGTTTGGGTTTTGCTCCCCCAGGGCAGAGTAAATGGAAGAAATAATCAGTCTGAAGGTGCATGGAGGGTGAGCAATGAGGCAGACAGAACATCACACAGACATAATTCCTATCCAATCATTATCATCAGCGTTGAAAATCCTTTGTTTGGCTTTACTGTTCTGGACGCTGAGCAGAATCACATTGAGTAGATTAAACAGGATAAAATGTGGCACACCCCAATACAAATGAAATTTATACAAATGTGCATCCTAATTCCAATGCCTGCGACATAGAACATAGAACACTACAGCACAAACAGACCCTTCGGCCCACGAGTTGCGCCGATCACATCAACACCTACCAATCCATAGACCTATCTATAACCCCCAATCCCATTAAATCCCATATACTCATCCAGAAGTCTTTTAAAAGACCCCAGCGAGTTCGCCTCCACCACCACCAACGGCAGCCGATTCCACTCACTCACCACCCTCTGAGTGAAAAACTTACCCCTGACGTGCTGTATTAATCTCCGTACACAGAAATATACCAACATTCTACAGGCAGAAGTTACTTTTTAAAGCTTGTTTCTTGAGTCTGGCTTCTCATGTAGAGACTGAATCAAGGATCCTGATCTCTGCCCATCTCTTAGTGTCTATCGCCTTTCCCCACAATATTGGGGCAATTCTCCCAAAAATGCTGAATTGGTGGGAAAACTGTTCCAGATCCCAACTGTTCTGTCAGTTCAGCTTCTCACCCAAATCTCTGCACTCTGTGCAGAGGTCCCAGTCGGGAATCTCATTAAAAACCAGTGGGGTGTATTTGTGCCGGATAGTTCTGGAGCTCTGCGCATGCGCAGTGCTTCTGATCAGTCAGTCTCCCCTTTGCTGGCCCGCTCCATCATTGGCCAGCCTGGAACCCCTGCAGTGCTGCCCCTCCAGCACCCCTACAGCCCAGGTGGAGCCCCCACAACAATTCCCGGGCCAGCCCTGACTTCCCCCGGCCCCCTCCCGTCCCAGTGTATAGTTCATCCCCTCCCTCTCCCTCCTCAGCAGTGGTGATCCCCCCATCCCCTTCACCTTGGCAGGGCCCCCCCCTCACCCAAGCAGACCGCCCTCCCCCACTGACCCAACCACCCCCCACCCCCCCCCAGCCCCGGCTGACTGCTCCCCCCCACCTGGATGCAGGATCCCCCTCAGCAGACGACCCACACCCCAGACCGTCCCGATCACTGGCCTCCCTTCAACTCAGACCAATCACAATGCAGAGTGGCAGTGGGACCCCCCCCCCACCCCCCCATCCTTACCAATCACCCCTAGGCTCCGCCCACCATAGGCCCACCCCCGGCACTGATGCCCAGTAGGTAATGCCAAGGTGGCCCCTGGGCATGGGCACTCTGCCTCTTGGGATTTTCCACAGGCTGGAAGTGCCAGGCTGCCCATGCCTAAGGGGCACCACTCCCCCATCCCCCAACCCTCTGGAGGGCCCTGATTGCCCCCACTTCATTCCAGTGGGGTCTCACGCTCGTTCCCCAAATGTTAGTCCTCAAGTTAAGGTGTTAAATTGGGGGAAGGTTAATTACAACAATATTAGGCAGGAACTGAAGAATGGAGATTGGGGGCAGATGTTTGAGGGCAAATCAACATCTGGCATGTGGGAGGCTTTCAAGTGTAAGTTGATAGGGATTCAGGACCAGCAAAGTCCTGTAAGGATGAAGGATAAGTTTGGCAAGTTTTGGAACCTTGGATAACGAGAGATATTGTGAGCCGAGTCAAAGAGAAAAAGGAAACATTTGTCAAAGCTAGGAGGCTGGGAACACACGAAGCGTGGAATACAAGGAAAGTAGAAAGAAACTTAAGCAAGGAGTAAGAAGAGCTAAAAGGGGTCATGAAAAAGGACTGGCCAGTAGGATTACGGAAAATCCCAGGGCTTTTTACACATTTATAAAGAGCAAGAGGGTGGCCAGAGAGAGGGTTGGCCCACTCAAGGACAAGGGAGGGAATTTATGTGTGGAACCAGAGGAAATGGGTGAGGTATTAAATGAGTACTATGCATCAGTATTCACTAAGAGAAGGATTTGGTGGATGATGAGTCTGGGAAAGGATGTGCAGATAGTTTGGGTTATGTTGAGATCAAAAAGGAAGAGTTATTGGGGTTCTTGAGAAACATCAAGGTAGACAGGTCCCCAGGGCCTGATGGGATATACCCCAGAATACTGAGAGAGGCAAGGGAGGAAATTGCTGGGGCTTTGAGAGAAATCTTTGTATCCTCACTGGCTACAGGGGAGGTCCCAGAGGATTGGAGAATAGCCAATGTTGTCCCTTTGTTTAAGAAGAGTAGCAAGAATAATCCAGGTAATTACAGGCCGGTGAGCCTTACGTCAGCGGTAGGGAAATTATTGGAGAGGATTCTTCGAGACAGGATTTATTCCCACTTGGAAATAAGTGGACATATTAGTGAGAGGCAACATGGTTTTGTGAAGAGGAGGTTGTGTCTCACTAACTTGTTCGATTTTTTTGAGGAAGTGATGAAGATGATTGATGAGGGTAGGGCAGTGGGTGTTGTCTACATGGACTTCAGTAAGGCCTTTGACAAGGTCCCTCATGGCAGACTGGTGCAGGAGGTGAAGTCGCATGGGATCAGAGGTGAGTTGACAAGGTAGATACAAAACTGGCTCGGTCAAAGAAGACAGAGGGTAGCAATGGAAGGGTGTGTTTCTGAATGGAGGGCTGTGACAAGTGGTGTTCCTCGGGGATCAGTGCTGGGACCTTTGCTGTTTGTAATATATATAAATGATTTGGAGGAAAATGTAACTGATTTGATTAGTAAGTTTGCAGATGACACAAAGGTTGGTGGATTTGTAGATAGCGATGAGGACCATCAGAGGATACAGCAGAATATAGATCAGTTGGAGACTTGGGCGGAGAGCTGGCAGATGGAGTTTAATCCAGACAAATGTGAGGTAATGCATTTTGGAAGGTTTAATACAGATAGAAAATGTACAGTAAATGGCAGAACACCTTAAGAGTATTGATAGGCAGAGGGATCTGGGTGTGCAGGTACACAGGTCACTGAAAGTGGCAATGCAGGTGGAGAAGGTAGTCAAGAAGGCACACGGCATGCTTGCCTTCATCGGCCAGGGCATTGAGTTTAAAAATTGACAAGTCATGTTGCAGCTTTATAGAACCTTAGTGAGGCCGCACTTGGAATATAGTGTTCAATTCTGGTCGCCACACTACCAGAAGGATCTGGAGGCTTTGGAGAGGGTACAGAAAAGATTTACCAGGATGGTATGGGGGGCATTAGTAATTAGGAGAGGTTGGAGAAACTTGGTTTGTTCTCACTGGAGCGATGGAGGTTGAGGGGAAACCTGATAGAAGTCTACAAGATTATGAGAGGCATGGACAGAGTGGATAGTCAGAAGCTTTTTCCCAGGGTGGAAGAGTCAGTTACTAGGGGGGCACAGGTTTAAGGTGCGAGGGGCAAGGTTTAAAGGAGATGTACGAGGCAGATTTTTTACACAAGTGTGGTGGGTGCCTGGAACTCACTGCGGGGGAGGGAGTGGAAGTGGATACAATAGTGAGTTTTAAGGGGCCTCTTGACAAGTACATGAATAGGATGTGAATAGAGGGATACAGTCCCTGGAAGGGTAGGGGGTTTTAGTTCAGGTTTGTAGCATGGTCAGTGCAGGCTTGGAGGGCTGAAGGGCCTGTTCCTGTGCTGTAATTTTCTTTGTTATTTGAGTGGAGCTATTCTGAACCCTGCCAGAATGAAGTGCTCCTGGTGGGGTGGGGGGTGGGAGAATCTATCGGGACTGGCAAGTTCCCGATAAAGACATGCAAAACATATTCAAACTACATTTAAAAAAGATTCAAATGACTTACCTGTCTTCCTGCCGCATGGTCTGGGCTCTGACTATTCCCCAGCACATGCGCCAATCCCGGAGAAAGGCCAGTTCTCCCAGCCAGACCTGCCATACAAGTTGTGGGTTACAATGGGAGAATCGGGCCCATTGTGTGTGTCAGCATTCAAAGAACAAAGAAAATTACAGCAGAGGAACAGGCCCTGGGGCCCTCCACTGACCATGCTGCCCAATCAAAAAAAAACTTTCCCTTACTCGGTCTGTATCCCTCTTCTCTCCCGGTTCGTGGACCCACCCAGATGCCTCTCGCTAATGTTGCTACTGTGCCTATTATCATTCAACTCATTGCCCTTCAGATTGTCAGGAATAATTAGTAAGTCCAGTCATTTCCCGCTGATTTTCTCTATCCTCAGTGTTTGTGAAAGGAAACCTTTCAGGGCTATTAGACTGTACGAGGCCTCACTTAAACAAGGGGCTAATTGAAAGTGGACGGTGTGTGTCAGGGTATAATCCCCCACTCTGCCGCAACTTGGTCACGGTGTGATTTGAGACTCATGGTCAGGTTTGGGTATTTAAACACATGCCCTTCCCTGGTTAACTTTTCTCTCTTTCCTTCAGGGAATTAAACCTGAGAAAAAAGTTGACCCAAATGGGAAAGCTACGGATGATTACTGGCTGCCTGCAAAGAAGATGCTGAGTGATATGAAGTTCCTGGAATCCCTGAAGGTGAGTGCGCTGGGAGCAGGGCGCTTCCGGAGATCCACAGATTGTACATGATCTTCAGCTTATTGAGCTGACTGTGCCCACTGAGTGCTCAGATTTTACCATTGGACGTCCAGACAGAGTGTGGAGCAGCTCAGCCCCACACTCAGACTGGGATTACCGAGATACTGACCATGGAGAGAGATGCTGGAGTTAGTGGGTGGCAGAGTGGTTAGCACTGCTGCCTTACAGTGCCAGGGACCCAGGTTCAATTCCCGGCTTGGGTCACTGTCTGTGCGGAGTCTGCGCATTCTCCCTGTATCTGCATGGGTTTCCTCCCACAATCTGAAAGACGTGCTGGTAAGATGCATTGGCCACACTAAATTCTCCCTCAGTGTACCTGAATAGAATGTAGAAAAACTACAGCACAAACAGGCCCTTCGGCCCACAAGTTGCGCTGAACATATCCCTACCTACTAAGCTTACTAAGCTTACCCTCTATCTTACTAAATCCCACGTACTCATCCAGAAGTCTCTTAAAAGACTCCAGCGAGTTTGCCTCCACCACCACCGACGGCAGCCGATTCCACTCACTCACCACCCTCTGAGTGAAAAACTTACCCCTAACATCTCCTCTGTACCTGCTCCCCAGAGTGTGGCGATGAGGGGATTTTCCCAGTAACTTCTCTGCGGTGTTAATGTAAGCCTGCTTGTGACACAAATAAATAAACTTTTCATGCGAGAAAAGTGCATTTTAGCAGCTTTTCAGGAGAAGTTTACATTGAAAGTGTGTCGCTTGTGTCCTTGTATATCACAGTTTGGAGAGATTTCTCCGCTGACGTAGTTTGTATGTTGCCGTGGGAACTTTGTGCCAGAGTGATTCCAGAGCTGGTTAACACCAGGAAACATAGCGATCGATTGTGATTGGAAGTATAAAATCCAATCTGTTAGTGAGTTCCTGGAGGAGAATGGGACATGATGCTGGGGTCGGACTGGGGTAAACACAGTAAGAAGTCTCACAACACCAGGTTAAAGTCCAACTGGTTTATTTATTGATCAAATAAATTGGTTGGACTTTAACCTGGTGTTGTGAGACTTCTTACGGAGAATGGGACACCCAGGGAGCCCAAGACAAGGCCTGATTGGATCACCTCGTAACCATGTGGTTGTTCACTCTCATAAATCTTGTATTTCACTGTAAACAAATATATTTGGTGTAAAGCTCCGTCACGTGTCTGGGAACCAAACACCAACACTGCAAACGTCAAACATCATGGAACGCATGGCAGGCCAGCAGCTGATTGGTCCGGCTGGGCGTTGTATTTAAATGTCAGTCCAACAAACTCCTATCGCCCTGTCCAGCCGCCCCCGCCCCCCCACCTTCACCACACCCTTCAGGATGCCTGGAACCCAGAGGGAGAACATAGAACATTCCAGCGCAGTACAGGCCCTTCGGCCCTCGATGTTGCGCTGACCAGTGGAACCAATCTAATGACCCTCTAACCTAAACTATTCCAATGTTATCCATATGCCAATCCACTGACCATTTGAACGCCCTTAAAGTTGGCGAGTCCACAACTGCTGCAGGCAGGGCATTCCACGCCCTTACTACCCTCTGAGTAAAGAACCTACCTCTGACATCCGTCCTATAATTACCACCCCTTAATTTAAAGCTATGTCCCCTCGTGTTAGCCATCACCATCCGAGGAAAAAGGTTCTCACTGTCCACCCTATCCAATCCTTTGATCATCTTGTACACCTCAATTAGGTCACCTCGTAACCTTCTTCTCTCCAATGAAAATAACCTCAAGTCCCTCAGCCTTTCCTCATAAGACCTTCCCACCATACCAGGCAACATCCTGGTAAACCTCCTCTGCACCCTTTCCAACGCCTCCACATCTTTCTTATAATGCGGCAACCAGAACTGTACGCAATACTCCAAGTGCGGCCGCACCAGAGTTTGTACAGTTGTAACATGACCTCACGGCTCCGAAATTCAATCCCTCTACCAATAAAAGCTAACACACCGTACGCCTTCTTAACAACCTAATCAACCTGGGTGCCAACTTTCAGGGAGCTATGCACATGTACCCCGAGATCTCTCTGCTCATCCACACTACAAAGAGTCCTTCCATTAGCCCTATATTCTGTACAGAAGGAGGCAGCATTGGCTGTCAGCGCTGGGGCTGTTATTCGGGGAGGCCGGGGCCCTCTGGTTCCCTTCACCCCAGGGGAGGTTCACTGTGCTGAACCCACGGTGCTGGAGTTTAACACAGAAACATATTCACAGGACACGACGATGACAGCTAAGATCTGACTCCAGTCAGTCGTGAGCTCTTTGGGCCCATTTGTAAATGTGGGACCCGCTGCGACGGCTCGACCTCCCTTCAGAAGTCACAAGATGGTTGGCAGGGCTGGAGGAGGCACCTCCTGATGGTCCGACTTACTCCATTTGGAGCCTTCTGGCTGTGAGGGTATCAGGCGTACCCCTCCCACATCTCCTCCACGGTGCTCATGTTGTCCCTCAGCATCCCCCTGGACTTCCTGCTCCTCCTCACCTTCATCTTCTGAGGAGGGCTCCTCCCCTCAGTTTACCCTTTGGCACAGCCTTACCTCTCTGCACAGGCAGATTGTGAAGAGCGTGGCAAACTGTGATCCAGTTGGAAACTCTCTCCGACGTATATTAGAGAGAGCCACCTGAGGGCTCCAGGCATCGGAGTCAGTGGTCCAGGGATCTGCTCCATGATGGAGAGTGGCAGCATGAGCCAGCGGCAGGAAAAGCATCCCGTGTGCTGGGCAGGGATTTTATACCCACAGGTTTCTGACTTTTTGGCTCGCATTAGATTCACTGCTCCCACACATCAACAAGGAATGGGAGAATTCCATCCCTGATCTTTCCAAAGAGTTTTCTGCACTTCTCTCTGATGCTAATGAAGGAGGAACCAGCTCTGATTTGATCTGATTTATTATTGTCACTTGTATTACTATGAAAAGTATTGTTTCTTGCGCGCTATACAGACAAAGCATACCGTTTATATATAAAGTTAAAGTTTACTAGTCATAATTAAGGCTTACATTAACACTACAATGAAGTTACTATTAATAAGGGGGAAGGAAAGGAGAGGGTGCAGAATGTAGTGTTACAGTCACAGCGAGGGTGTAGAGAAAGATCAACCTAATGCGAGGTAGGTCCATTCAAAAGTCTGATGGCAGCAGGGAAGAAGCTGTTCTTGACTCTGATGGTACATGACCTCAGACTTTTGTATCTTTTTCTGATGGAAGAAGGTGGAAGAGAGAATGTCCGGGTTGCATGTGGTCCTTGATTATCCTGGCTGCTTTTCCCCGAGGCAGCAGGAAGTGTAGACAGAGTCAATGGATGGGAGGCTGGTTTGTGTGATGGATTGGGCTATCTTCAAGATTCTGTAGTTCCTTGCGGTCTTGGGCAGAGCAGGAACCCAGACCAAGCTGTGATACAACCGGAAAGAATGCTTTCTATGGGGCATCTGTAAAAGTTGGTGAGAGTCATAGCGGACATGACAAATTTCCTTAGTCTTCTGAGAAAGTAGAGGCATTGGTGGGTTTTCTTAACTACAGTGTCAGCATGGGGGGGACCAGGACAGGTTGTTGGTGATCTGGACACCTAAAAACTTGAAGCTCTGGAACATTTCCATTTCAGACAGGGTCACTGCAGAGGATAGGGAGCAGCTAATTAATCAAACATTCCAGGATATAAGTCACGTTCAGGAGGAGAGCCTATATTGGAGCAACTCAATCTTATTCAAAATAATGCTGCTCTCAGAGTCTGAATTAATGATGAATTGAGGCTGAGCTTTTCTGTGGAGGTGGGAGGAGGAGGAGGACATAAACCTGCTCCTACTTGGAACCTGGTTGAGGATATATTTCGTTTCGGGGCCGTGTAGTCAACAGAGAATGTTCCCTCTTTCTGAATCATTGAAAGCAGGCTGCAGAGTTGGCTGAGCCCTGTGTGACACCCCGGTTTGAGCTGCTGCTTCTCTTTGTGACTGTCAGTATTGTATCGTACCCTCCACAGGATTTCGATAAAGACAATATTCCTGCCAAAGTGATTGCCCATATTCGAAGAGATTTTATTGGCAATCCTGAGTTCCAGCCGTCCGTTATTAAGTACGTTTCCTCAGCCTGTGAAGGTCTCTGCAGTTGGGTCCGAGCTATTGAAGTCTATGATAAAGTTGCAAAGGTAAAGCCAGGTTAAAGTTAATTCATTCCTTATATTGTGTTCCAACAGTCAGCAAAATAAAAGAGAAATGTAACATTAGCACAAGGTCACAGTTAACGTATCAGTGTGTGCAAATAGGCTTATTATAAATCATTATAAATGTTGTGTTTACCTTGTCATTCATGTCTACGTCGCTACTTCATTCATCTCTGTACACAGTTTAGAGAGAACTGTCTGTGTGGAGTTTGCACATTCTCCCCATGTCTCTGTGGGTTTCCTCCAGGTGCTCCGGTTTCCTCCCACAGTCCAAAGATGTACAGGTTGGGTGGATTGGCCGTGATAAATTGTCCCTTGATGTGGATGGGGTGAAGGCAGAATGTGGAGGGGGTAGTGGAGTGTGTGAGGTGGGGGTTGAGGGATAGCAGCATGGGTTGGAGGATGGGAGTGAGGAGTTGGGGGGGTGGGAGTGAGGAGTGTTGGGCGGTGGCAGAATGTGGGGCTTGGGAGTGAGGAGTGCGTGGGATGAGGGCTTGAGGGATGGCAGGATGGGATGGAGGGTGGGAGTGAGGAGTGTGGGGGGGGATGGGAGTGAGGAGTGTGGGGGGGGATGGGAGTGAGGAGTGTGGGGGGGCAGGAGGGGGTGGGAGTGAGGAGTGTGGGGGGGGCAGGAGGGGGTGGGAGTGAGGAGTGTGGGGGGGGGAATGGGAGTGAGGAGTGTGGGGGGGGCAGGAGGGGGTGGGAGTGAGGAGTGTGGGGGGGTGGGAGTGAGGAGTGTGGGGGGGGCAGGAGGGGGTGGGAGTGAGGAGTGTGGGGGGGTGGGAGTGAGGAGTGTGGGGGGGTGGGAGTGAGGAGTGTGGGGGGGGCAGGAGGGGGTGGGAGTGAGGAGTGTGGGGGGGGCAGGAGGGGGTGGGAGTGAGGAGTGTGGGGGGGGCAGGAGGGGGTGGGAGTGTGATAAGGTTCTCTGCTCTCTGGTCTGAGTGTGCCTTGCCTCTTTGCAGATTGTTGCCCCCAAACGGAGGAGGCTGGAGGAAGCAGAGGCAGAGCTGATGATCCAGATGGAAAAGTTGGATAAGAAGCGAACGGAGCTGACGGAAATCCGAACAAAACTGGAGCTTCTCCAGAACCAACTCACACAAAAACTCAGCACAAAGAGACAGCTGGAGGAGAGCATCACCCTGACTGAGTGAGAGCCCCTACCACAGAACGTCACACACTGTGTGTGGGGGGGGTGGTTTATCAGTCACAGTGTGTGGGCTGGGTGGTTATCACACAGTGTGTGGGGGAGGGTACATCACACTGTGAGGGGATAGTTTCTCACACTCTGTGTTAGGAGGTTCATCACACACTGTGTGAGGGGGTTCATCATACACATTTTTGGGGGTTGGTTTCTCACACACTGTGTGGGGGGGGTTATCTCACACTGTGTGAAAGTGTTTATCACACACTGTGTGTGGGGGGGGTGTTTATCACACACTTTGTGAGGGATTTATCACTCATTGTGTGTGAGGGGGGAGTTTTTCACACACTGTGTGAGGGGGAGAAGTTCTGATGGCCTCACTGGTAGAACCAAAGGCCTTTGAGGTCAGAGGCAAGGGTGAGGGTGATAGGCAGTGCCAGCCTAGCACCCTGGCAGTGTTCACCAGGGGACAGGATATGTGGGGCAGGGCTAAGCTAGGGCAGGCCGATTGGATAGGGAGGGGGGCCCACTGCAGCTCTGCAAGTGATTAGTGGGAGAGGGAGGCCGTGGGGCCTTGCTGCTCCCAGTCTGTGAGCAATCGATGGTGGAGTGAGAGCAGTGTGGGGAAGGAGGGTCGGGGAGGGAGGGAGACCCCACTGCCATTCTGCATTCGATCAGTAGGGGTAAGATGGGAGGGGCGGGGGTGATATTTCAGGACTGTGTGGAGCTCGTGATTAGCTGATGACCCCCGCCATAGTTGGGGGGGGGGGGTACAGTGGCTGGGTAGGAAATGGCAGCAGAGGCCCACAGCCACAGGGCACTGCACGTGCACAATAGCACCCTCTGCTGCTACAGCAGGCTTCCTGGTGATTTAAGCCCCATCCCTTCCCCTACATCGTTTAGCCTATTTTTCCCTGCACCGAATGCATAAAATTCTGGATTAAACTCACCCAAAAAAATGGGTGAGAAACTCTCCTGTTTTCCCGCCCAAGCTGGACCCCTCCATCTACATGTTCCTCTCGTATCTACTCTCCCTGTTGCATCCTCAAAGAGAACAAGCAAATATGTCACACATGATTTACTTTTATCAAACCATGTTGAGTAAGTTTGATTATATTCAGCTTTGCCAAATTTCCTCTTTGATTATTGACTTAAGCATCTTGCTAATAACAATAAACTAACTGGCCTATAGTTCCCTGCCTTCTGTCTATCTCCCTTTCTGAACATTGGCTGTTTTCCAATATTCCACTACACTCCTAGAATTTAGCAAGCTATGAAAAATTTCAATCAATGGGTTCACTGCAGCTATTTCCGTTAAAATCCTAGCATGCAGTTCATTGGATCCTGGTGACTTGTCCGTCTTTAGTCCCTTTGGCCATTAGATTGGTTCCACTGGTCGGTGTAACATCGAGGGCCGAAGGGCCTGTACTGTGCTGTAATGTTCTATGTTCTATTGTAAGTTCTACCATGTTATTTGAAATCAGCTGATCTGATATCTTTGGAATATTTGCAATGTCTTCCAAGGTGAAGACAGATGCTAAAGATTTATTTAGCACATGCGCCATTTCTTTGTTTGCTGTTCTCAATTCACCTGTCTCCTTCAGTCGACATCCCAGCTCAGTCACCTGCTTCTTATTTCTGTATCTATAGAAACTCTTACTGTCTGTTTCAATGCTGTGTATGGGATTGGGGAGTTCTCAGAAACAGAGTCCAGTGAATACACATAATTCAGAATGGGCTGGGTCAGCACCTTACTGTCTCTCTCTCTCTCGGGTCATTTTGGGGTGTTGCCTCTTTCACCCTGCTCACCCTCACAAAGCCCTGTCTGTTATCAGGTTGAAGCTGCAACGCGCTGAGAAGCTCATTAATGGGCTCGGAGGTGAGAAGGAACGTTGGGAAAATATTTCGGAACATCTGGAAGCTACGTACCAGAACATTATTGGGGATGTATTATTAAGTGCCAGTGTGGTGGCCTACCTCGGTCCGTTCACTCCTGAATTCCGGCAGGTGAGGCACGCTGAAATGATTTTTAATTTCATCAGCAATGTTTCAAATAATTCAATGTGTGACTCGTAAAGGATAGAATGAATAATATTTATTTCTATTTACTATTGTATTTGTGGAACATCATTCATGCATTAATAGCCTTAGTATCAAACCAGTCCAATAAAACCCACCCAATCCAACCCAACCCGACCGAATGGAACCCCACCCGGTCCAATCCCACCCGATCCTTCCAGAAGCAGAATTGAAGCATCTTTCTGAGCATTTGTCCCATTCTGCCTTTTCCTTTCTGACCAAAGTAGGTGTTAGGATCCATAGTTTGCCATCCATAATACTGGGACTGTTGTGAGGAAAATGTCACTCAGTACCTGTTATGTATTTAAGTACAACAAAGAACAACACAGCACAGGAAACAGGACCTTTGGCCCAACAAGCCCGTGCTGCCCATTTTAACACTCAGTGAGTGCCTCATTCCAATCCTCCTTCTACCTACGACTTTTGCCTACGCCCCTTGGACTCCACAATAAAGGGGTGTAAATTTAGAGAATTATATGTGTGCCAGATTAAGGGAGGTCTAATTTACGGACAATTTGTTAACACCAATCAGCCTAAAAGCACATTTTTGGGGTGCGGGAGGAAACCAGAGCACCCGGAGAAAACCCATGCAAGCACGGGGAGAACATACAAACTCCCACAGACACTGAGCTGTCGTGTTGCCTGTCAGTTGGTCCAGTTTAAGCGTACACTAACAACGTGAAGCACTGGGCAACTCTCGAAGCAACATCCAAGAGCAGCCCTCGCACGACCCACCGCGTGTATGCCCCTCGTTGGCCAACAAGGCGGACTGAACAAGTAGTCACATGATTTCTTTGAGCTAGTCACATGATTTGAAGATGATGTCATTAGGGTGTTGCACAGGCTGTGTTTTACTTTCAGTTTTTATTCTTTTCAAACCGGAACTCTTACATTAAATCTGCTGTTAGTTTGAATCCATGTGTACAAACCACATCTCAGTTTGTTTAAAACCCACAATGCCTCACATGGTCAGGACTTTACAGTATCCCAGAATTACACTTCCCAAATAATTGGGAATTCCACCTGTTAGTTGATTGTGTTGCTACAGTAAATCTCCGCAGTCTACAGCTGCCGTTGGTTGAGTGCTGCAGTTGAAAGTTCAGCTGATGGTTGAGCACGGGGTGTGCTCCGAGTCAGATCTGTGAAACTTCCCCTCGTTCCGGGAGAGAGGGGCAGCCATGGTGAAGTAGGATTTCTGCCCAAGGTGTGCTGGGGAGGGGCCACGTTAACTCCTCAATTGCCTGGTTGGTATATAATACAGGTAGCCTTTCCTGAGGAGATAGTGCAGGTGTCTCTTGCTAGGGCCAAGACACCTATCACCTCCAAAGAAATCCTCTCTTATGTATATTTGACACATTTGGGATTTGACATTATAGGGTTAAGAGGAACTGCATCTTCTAAAGATTTCACCTGTTGGTTTGGGATTGTTGCTGTTTTGCAGAATGTGTTGAGAGAATGGTTGAGTATGTGCATGCAGAGGCAGATCCCAGTCTCCAGTGTCTTCTCCCTGCAGAATACTTTGGGGGACCCCGTGACCATCATGGAGTGGCAACTACACGGGCTTCCACGAGACACGTAAGCATTTCCTTTTCAAAGCCTTTGGCCGCAAAGTGAGGATTAAATGGCTCAAAATATCTCAAACAATTCTCCTGTCCACTCAGACTTTCAGTGGACAACGCCATCATTGTGATCTCAGCCCAGCGTTGGCCACTTATGATTGACCCTCAGGGTCAGGCTAACAAATGGGTGAAAAACATGGAGAAACCCAACAAACTTCACGTCAGCAAGCTGACTGAACCTGATTGTGTTCGTACTCTGGGGAACTGCATTCAGGTAAGAATCCTCTTAATTCTCGTCTGGATAAACTGCTGACAACGCAATCCTTCGCCACAGTTGATAGCCCAGTCTTGCTGGGGCGAGGAGTGTTCAAGATCATCCTGACGTCACTCTCACCGGCAGCGCTTTCAAGGCAGATTCCTAGATTTGCTATTTTACTCTTTGTCGCCAGCAGCAAAACTTCCTGAGAGGAGCGGCACGGTGACACAGTGGTTAGCACTGCCACTTCACAGCACCAGGAATCCAGGTTCAATTCCGGCCTCAGGTCACTGCCTGTATGGAGTCTGCAAGTTCTCCCTGTGTCTGCGTGGGTTTCCCCCAGGTTTCTCTGGTTTCCTCCCACACTCCAAAGACACAAAGAACAAAAAAAATTCCAGCACAGGAACAGGCCCTTCGGCCCTCCAAGCCTGCCCCGACCATGCTGCCCGACTGAACTAAAACCCCCTACCCTTCCGGGGACCCTATCCCTCTATTCCCATCCTATTCATGTCTTCGTCCAGATACAATTAAAACTCACTACCGTATCCACTTCCAACACCTCCCCCAGCAGTGAGTTCCAGGCACCACCACTCTGTGTAAAAAATCTGCCTCGTACATCTCCTTTAAACCTTGTCCCTCGCACCTTAAACCTGTGCCCCCCTAGTAATTGACTCTTCCACCCTGGGAAAAAGCTTCTGACTATCCACTCTGTCCATGCCCCTCATAATCTTGTAGATTTCTATCAGGTCACCCCTCGATCTCCATCGTTCCAGTGAGAACAAACCAAGTTTAGAACATAGCACATTACAGCGCAGAACAGGCCCTTCGGCCCACGATGTTGCGCCGACCAGTTAAAAAACAATGACCCACTAATCTAAACCAATCCCTTTTCGTCCATAAACCTATCCAAGGATCTCTTAAACGCCCTCAAACTAGGCGCATTTACAACTGCAGCAGGCAGGGCATTCCAATCCCTCACCACCCTCTGGGTAAAGAACCTACCCCTGACATCCGTCCTATAACTACCCCCCCTTAATTTAAAGCCATGCCCCCTCGTGCTAGCTTTCTCCATCCGAGGAAAAAGGCTATCACTATCCACCCTATCTAAACCTCTAATCATCTTATATGTTTCAATAAGATCCTCTCTTAGCCGCCTTCTTTCTAACGAAAACAACGCCAAATCCCTCAGTCTCTCCTCATAGGACCTCCCCTCCATACCAGGCAACATCCTGGTAAACCTCCTCTGCACCCTCTCCAAAGCCTCCACATCCTTCCTGTAATGTGGGGACCAGAACTGCACACAGTACTCCAAGTGCGGCCGCACCAGAGTTGTGTACAGTTGCAACATGACGCTGCGGCTCCTAAATTCAATCCCCCTACCAATAAACGCCAAGACACCGTATGCCTTCTTAACAACCTTATCTACTTGATTCCCAAGTTTCTCTGACCTCTCCTCATAGCTAATGCCCTCCGTACCAGGCAACATCCTGATAAATTTTTTCTATACCTTTTCCAAAGTCTCCACATCTTTCTGATAGACCAGAATTGAACACTATATTCCAACTGCGGTCTATAAAGTTGCAACATGATTTGCCAATTTTTAAACTCAGTGCCCCGGCCAATGAAGGCAAGCATGCCGTATGCCTTCTTGACTACCTTCTCCATCTGCATTGCCACTTTCAGTGACCTGTGTACCTGTACACCCAGATCCCTTTGCCTATCAATACTCTTAAGAGTTCTGCCATTTACTATATATTTTCTATCTATATTAGACCTTCCAAAATGCATTACCTCACATTTGTCTGGATTAAACTCCACCTGCCAGCTCTCCGCCCAAGTCTCCAACTGATCTATATCCTGCTGTATCCTCTGATGGTCTCCATCGCTATCCACAAATCCACCAACCTTTGTGTCTTCCGCAAACTTATTAATCAAACCAGTTACATTTTCCTCCCAAATCATTTATATATATTACAAACAGCAAAGGTCCCAGCACTGATCCCCGAGGAACACCACTTGTCACAGCCCTCCATTCAGAAACACACCCTTCCACTGCTACCCTCTGCCTTCTTTGACCGAGCCAGTTTTGTACCCACCTTGCCAGCTCACCTCTGATCCCATGCAACTTCACCTTCTGCACCAGTCTGCCATGAGGGACCTTGTCAAAGGCCTTACTGAAGTCCATGTGGACAACACCCACTGCCCGACCCTCATCAATCATCTTCGTCACTTCCTTGAAAAACTCAAACACGTTAATGGGACATGACCTCTCCTTCACAAAACCATGTTGCTCCTCGCTAATACATCCACTTATTTCCAAATGGGAATAAATCCTGTCTCGAAGAATCCTCTCCAATAATTTCCCTACCACTGATGTAAGGCTTACCGGCCTGTAATTACCTGGATTATTCTTGCTACCCTTCTTAAACAGAAGAGCAACATTGGCTATTCTCCAATCCAGTCCAAAGATATGCAGGTTAGGTTAATTGGCCATGCTAAAATTGCCGCTTAGTGTCTTGAGATGTGTAGGTTAGAGGGATTAGGGGGTAAAATATGCAGGGATATGTGGATAGGGCCTGGGTGGGATTATGGTCATAGAACCCTACAGTGCAGAAAGAGGCCCTTCAGCCCATCAAGTCTGCACCGACCACAATCCCACCCAGGCCCTACCCCCATATCCCTACACCTTAGTGTAATCTCTCTAACCTACGCATCCCTGGACACTAAGAGTCAATTTTAGCCCAGCCAAGCAACCTAACCTGCACATCTTTGGACTATGGGAAGAAACCGGAGCACCCGGAGGAAACCCACACAGACACAAGGAGAATGTGCAAACTCCACACAGACCCGAGCCTGGAATTGAACGCAGGTCCCTGGAGCTGTGAAGCAGCAGTGCTAACCACTGTGCTACCGTGCCGCTCTGGTTGGTGCAGACTCGATGGGCCAAAGGGCCTCTTTCTGCACTGTAGGGTTCTATGATTCTGTGAATCCTCTGGGACCTCCCCTGTAGCCAGTGAAGATACAAAGATTTCTCTCAAGGCCCCAGCAATTTCCTCCCTTGCCTCCCTTGGGTATATCCCATCAGGCCCTGGAGACTTGTCTACCTTAATGTTTCTCAAGAACACCAATACCTCCTTTTTGATCTCAGCGTGACTCAAACTATCTACACACCCTTTCCCAGACTCATCATCCACCAAATCCTTCTCTTAGTGAACACTGATGCATAGTACTCATTTAATACCTCGCCCATTTCCTCTGGTTCCACGCATAGATTCCCTCCCCTGTCCTTGAGTGGGCCAACCCTCTCTCTCGCTACCCTCTTGCCCTTTAAAAATGTATAAAAGGCCTTGGGATTTTCCTTAATCCTGTTGGCCAATGATTTTTCGTGACCCCTTTTAGATCACATGGGTTAGCTGCATTGGCCATGCTAAATTGCCCCTTTGCGTAGTGTCAGGGGAATTAACAGGGTAAATGCATGGGATTACGCGGATAGGACCTGGGTGGGATTGTGGTCAGTGCAGACTTGATGGGCTGAATGGCCTCTAGATTAGTGATAAACCATGAACCCTGACCCGAACCTTGGCTCAAACCCTAACTCTAATCTGAATCTTAATCTTAATCCTAACCCGATCCCTAATCCAAACTTTAACCCTAATCCTAAACCTAACCCTATCTCTGATTAACATAGAACATTCCAGCGCAGTACAGGCCCTTCGGCCCTCGATGTTGCGTCGACCAGTGGAACCAATCTAATGACCCTCTAACCTAAACTATTCCAATGTTATCCATATGCCTATCCACTGACCATTTGAACACCCTTAAAGTTGGCGAGTCCACAACTGCTGCAGGCAGGGCATTCCACACCCTGACTACCCTCTGAGTAAAGATTGGTGCTACTGCCATGGCCAATCAGACAGGCTAGGGCTCACACCTAAATATTCCAGCCAATCAGATTCCAGCTTGCTACCATTCCCGGTGTTTAAATTCTGCATTCCTATTTTCTAGTTTGGAAATCCCGTTTTAATCGAAAATCTTTCGGAAGAGCTTGATCCCATTCTGGAGCCACTGCTGCTGAAGCAGACGTTCAAACAGGGAGGAATGGATTACATTCGCCTTGGCGAGACCATCGTACAATACTCCCGGGATTTCAAGCTCTACATGACCACCCGCCTTCGAAATCCTCATTACCTACCCGAGGTCTCAGTTAAGGTAGTCCTTCTGAATCTGTTCATCTTAATCAGCATGTGGAGATGCCGGCGTTGGACTGGGGTAAACACAGTAAGAAGTCTCACAACACCAGGTTAAAGTCCAACTGGTTTATTTGGTAGCAAAAGCCACTAGCTTTCGGAGCACTGCTCCTTCGTCAGGTGGGTGGGGAGTTCTGATGAATTCTGAGTTCAGAACTCTCCACTCACCTGATTTAGGTTCAGAGCCCCAAAAGCTAGTGGTGTTTGCTACCAAATAAACCCATTGGACCATAACCCGATGTTGTGAGACTTCTAACCAGCAGCAGCCAAAGCTAGTTTGATGCCAATGGACTTTACCACTGGGAGGCGCTCCCCCCCAGAATGGTGAACCCCAGGTTGGCTCAGAAAGAGAACTGGGGCAGTTTCCACAAGCAAGAGTGGGTCTTCCTGTGTCGCTGGCAGGGGGGGGTCGATAGAACCCTGTGGATACATCACCCTGCTTGTTCCCTTAGCTTGTGACAACATGTGGCATAGAGAGATCCAAAGTACAGTACTCCAACAAAGTACTCCAACAACCTCCATAGACAGTGTGCCTGCCAAAAGGCTGGGATTTAGAACATAGAACATTACAGCACAGTACAGGCCCTTCAGTCCTCGATGTTGTGCCGACCAGTGGAACCAATCTAATGACCCTCTAACCTAAACTATTCCAATGTTATCCATATGCCTATCCACTGACCATTTGAACGCCCTTAAAGTTGGCGAGTCCCCAGCTGCTGCTGGCAGGGCATTCCACGCCCTTACTACCCTCTGAGTAAAGAAATCCCAGCTGCATTTGCTGATGTTACAGAGGACACACTCCCTCACATACACACAGTCCTGTGACAGCGCCTGGGACTGGGGCAGCCTGCAAGAGGGATGGAGTATAACATGGGGAAGCCTTGTTACAAACGTTGGTGAGATCACATCCAGAGTTTTGAATACAGTTCTGGTCTCCTAACTCGGAGGAGGATATAGCTGCACTGGAGGCATTTCCGACCACGTTGACTGGGCTGATTGCTGGGACGAAGGGTTTTGTCTTACGAGGAAAAGTTTGGCCTGTACGCACTGGAATGGAGATCTTAGTGGAACGCAAGATTCTGAAGCTGCTTTGATAGGATGGGTGCTGAGAGGGGAAGTCATGTGGCACAGTCTGAAAATAAAGCGTCTCCCATGAAAGACAGAGATGAGTAGGAATTTGTAGACTAAGAGGATCATTAATCTGTAGAATTCTCCCCCCCAGAGAGCGGGGAGGCTGGGTCATTGAATAGATTGAAGGTTTTCTGATTGGTGAGGGAGTTGAGGGTGATGGGGGGCAGACAGGAATGTGGTGTTGTGGCCACAATCACATTAGATACAGACTGACTGACTATCAGGGCCGGCCAGAGGGGCAGAATGGCCCCCCTCCTGTTCCGTACATTCAGAGGTCAGTTTGAGCAGATTGCAGTGTGTGAGTTGACGTTGTGTGTTTATTATTCTGATTGGTCCAATCGCCAAATATCAACAACATTTCCATCTTAACAGACACCCAACTGGGTGGTCAACCAAACTGTAATGTGGGAATAAAAATAAAAACGTGTACCTTTATCTTGATTACAGTTGTTCTGCAGTTAATATGAAGCAATGTGGGACCATGTACCCACAGTGAGCCCACACACTGAGCAGTGTAGCGGGTTCCCGGGGCGGGGGTGGCCAGTGTGGGAGGGTAAGGGGGGGGCGGTTGACAGACGGAGGGGTAGGTGAGTGGGGTCAGTGGGGGGAGGTTTGGGGGTTCAGTAGGGGGGGAGGGTTGGGGGAGTCAGTGGAGGAGTTGGGGGGGGGTCAGTGGGTCAGCCAGATGGTCAGTTGAGGGGGGAGTCAGGTAGTTGCAGTGTGGTTAGTGGGTGTGTAGCTGGGGTTGTGGGTGTGCTAACCAGGGAGACGGGGAATAGTGAGGGGGGGTCGGGTAAGTAATCAGGGAGGCATTGCGGGGGAGTGTCAGCAGGGGTCAGGACTACAGTTACCTGCAGTTAGAAGTGGCTTTAATTCTTCTAACTCCTCCTGGGTAACTATTGCTGTGAGACAGACGGAACCAGACAGTTCCGAGTATTGGATCGTTCCCAGTACAGGGTTAGGATTTGTCCAACCTTTCCGCTGGAATCACTCAGGCACTCAGTGCTGAGCACAATACCTCAGGAACGTTGGAACGGACTTGCAGTGGGTGCAGTGTTGGAGCTAGTTTGGAGATTGTTTTGTCCCAATATTCATATTAAATGATACAGTTAAAATAAACTGTGAGTGAACTTGCACACACTGCCACCATTATCACCTCCTGGTTTCTCCAGGTTAAACTATAGTCAGGATTCATTTTAGGATCTCAGCTGGTCAGCATTTATTACCCAACATTAATTGCCCCTGAGAAGGTGGTAGTGAGCTGCCTTCCTGAACCCACTGCAGTCCCTGTGGTGTAGGTACACACACAGTGCTGTTAGGGAGCAACTTCCAGGATTTTGATCTAGCGACAGTGAAGGAATGACGATATATTCAATGGCAATGGCAATATGGAGTATAATGTTAGCAAGTGTGAGGTTATCCACTTTGGCAGGAATAATAGTAGGAGGGATTATTATTTAAAGGGTGAAAAGCTGCAGCATGCTACGGTGCAAAGGGACCTGGGGGTCCTTGTGCACGAGTCGCAAAAACCCAGTCTGCAGGTGCAGCAGGTGATCAAGAAGGCGAATGGGATGCTGGCCTTTATAGCGAGGGGGATAGAATATAAAAGCAGGGAGGTCTTGCTGCAACTGTACAGGGTACTGGTGAGGCTGCGGCTGGAGTACTGTGTGCAGTTTTGGTCGCCACACTTATGCAAGGATATTTTGGCCTTGGTGGGAGTGCAGAGGAGGTTTACTAGGATGATGCCGGACATGAGGGGGTTGGCCTCTGAAGAGAGATTGAATAGACTGGGTCTGTACTCGTTGGAGTTTAGAAGGATGAGGGGGGATCTTATAGAGACGTATAAGATAATGAAGGGGATGGATAGGGTAGAGGTAGAGAGATTCTTCCCGCTTAGAAAGGACAGCAGGACTAGAGGGCACAGCCTCAAGATAAGGAGGGGGGCAGTTTAGATCAGAGTTGAGGAGGAACTTCTTCACTCAAAGGGTGGTGAATCTCTGGAATTCTCTGCCCGTTGAAGTGGTGGAGGCTACCTCACTGAATATATTTAAGTCACGGGTAGATAGGTTTCTGATAGTCAGGGGAATTAAGGGTTATGGGGAGAAAGCGGAAAGTGGAACTGATCCACTTCAGATCAGCCATGATCTTATTGAATGGTGGGGCAGGCTCGAAGGGCTAGATGGCCTACTCCTGCTCCTACTTCTTAAGTTCTTACGTTCTATTCCCAAGTCAGGATGGTGAGTGACTTGAGGAGAACCTACAGGTGATGGTGTTTTCAGGTATCTGCTGTCTTGTCCTTCTAGATGTTAGTGGTCACGGGTTTGGAAGATGCTGTCGAAGGAACTGTGAGTTGTCACAGTGCACCTTTAGATGGTGTAGATGGCTGCCACTGTTCATCAGTGGTGGAGGGATTGAATGTTTGTGGATGTGGTGTCAATCAAGCGAGCTGCTTAGTCTGGATGGTGTGGAGCTTCTTGAGTGTTGTTGAAGCTGCAGCCATCCAGGCAAGTGGAGAATATTCACTCACACTCCTCACTTGTGCCTTGTAAATGGTGGACAGGCTTTTGGGGGGAGTCACTGCAAGATTCCAAGCCTGTGTCCTATTCTGGTAGAAACAGTATTTATATGGCTTTGACAAAGGGTCATCTGGACTCGAAATGTCAGCTCTTTTCTCTCCTTACAGACGCTGCCAGACCTGCTGAGATTTTCCAGCGTTTCTCTTTTGGTGTTTATGTGGCTAGTCCAGTCCCGGTTTCTGGTCTATGGTAACCCCAGCGAGGGATTCAGCAATGGGAATACTATTGAATGTCAAGGGGAGATGGTTAGATTCTCTCTTGGTGGGTTCCAACCTCTCAGTGATATCTTTGATGTTTCAGGTCACTCTGCTGAACTTCATGGTAACATCAGTCGGGCTGGAGAACCAACTGCTGAGTATCGTGGCAGCAAAGAAAAGCCGGAACTGGAAGAGAAGAAGAACGTTCTCTACCTGGAGAGAGCACAGAACAGGTAGCAATCCTGCAGCTGCTTCAGTTCATGGCAAAGTGTTAGCACCAGTGTCCCAGGGCACAGCGGTGACGACTGAAATCACACTGTTCATCAGCTGTGAGCTTGGTGGATAGTACATTTATCAATGTGGTCACTCCATAGATTCAGAGCGTGCAGGGAGAAAGGACCACCAGCTCTTACAGGCACATCCCACTCTCCAACCAGTACTCAGTTCTGATGAGAATGATGGGTCATAGAAAGATGGGAGCAGGAGGAGGCTATTTGGCCCTTTGAGCCTGCTCCATCATTCATTATGGACCATCCAACTCAATAGCTGATTCCACTTTCCCCCCTTATCCTTTGATCCCCTTCTCCCCAGGTGCTATATATCTGACTGCTACAATGTTTTGCCTGAACTGCTTTCCTGTGGCAGCAAATTTCACGGCTGACCACTCTCTGAGTGAAGAAATTTCTCCTCATCTCTGTCCTAAGCAGTCTGCCCTGTGAAGCAACGAACCAATCCAGCGGCTGAATCAATGGGACAGTCATCAGGATTGTAAGAAACTCCCCCACGTCTTAGCCAGGGATGGCAAAGACCATGGGACACAAACGATGCACCAGCGACCATATCCTGCACAGCAATGACAGAAATTCTTTAAAACATCAAGAGGTAATTCAAATTCCCAACTGTCAGTTCAATACTTTGTCCTATTCAGGAAACTTCTGAAAGAAACAGAAGATCAGATCTTGGAGGTGTTGTCCATGTCACAGGGGAATATTCTACAAGATGAGAGAGCCATCGACATCCTTTCGCCAGTAAACAAATCTCCCAGGAAATCCCTGGAGAAACAAGCAAATTACAACCAGGACCGAGAAGCAGATCGATGAAACCAGGAATTGGCTACAGGCCTGTGAGTCCATTGGTCATTTAGATACCTAGAATATTCTGTGCACTTCTATTTTTGGAGAATGAGTTTGCCCAGCGATTGATGTCAGATTGCTTGGTGTTTAGTCAGACAGTTGATAGAAATTTCTCGAGGTAAGTACTGTTGAGGGGGTTAGTGATATAAAAATGAATCTGTTAGAAAAGGATCTGTTTTGGGGCCACTGCTGTTTGTCATTTTTGTAAATGACCCTAGATGAGGGTGTAGAAGATGGGTTAGTAAATTTGCTGACGACACCAAAGTTGGAGGAGTTGTAGACAGGATGGATGTTACAGTTTGCAGAGGGACATAGATAAGCTGCAGAGCTGGGCTGAGAGGTTGGCAAATGGAGTTTAATACGAAAAGTGTGAGGTGATTCACTTTGGTAAGAATAACAGGAGTACAGAATATAGGGCTAGTGGAAGGACCCTTGGTAGTGTTGACGAGCCAGAGAGATCTCGGTGTACATGTGCATAGCTCCCTGAAAGTTGGCACCCAGGTTGATAAGGTTGTTAAGGAGAGCGTACGGTGCGTTACTTTTATTGGTAGAGGATTGAATTTCGGAGCTGTGAGGTAATGTTGCAACTGTACAAACTCTGGTGCGGCCGCACTTGGAGTGTTGCGTACAGTTCTGGTCGCTGCATTATAAGAAAGATGTGGAGGCATTGGAAAGGGTGCAGAGGAGGTTTACCAGGATGTGCCTGGTATGGAGGGAAGTCTTATGAGGAAAGGCTGAGGGACTTGAGGTTGTTTTCATTGGAGAGAAGAAGGTTACGAGGTGACCTAATTGAGGCATACAAGATGATCAGAGGGTTAGATAGGGTGGACAGTGAGAGCCTTTTTCCTCGGATGGTGATGGCTAACACGAGGGGGCATAGCTTTAAATTAAGGGGTGGTAATTATAGACGGATGTCAGAGTAGGTTCTTTACTCAGAGGGTAGTAAGGGCGTGGAATGCCCTGCCTGCAGCAGTTGTGGACTCGCCAACTTTAAGGGCATTCAAATGGTCAGTGGATAGGCATATGGATAACATTGGAATAGTTTAGGTTAGAGGGTCATTAGATTGGTTCCACTGGTCGGCACAACATCGAGAGCTGAAGGGCCTGTACTGCACTGGAATGTTCTATGTCTATTAGAAAGACAATCTTTGCTTCAATTACAATCTACCATGTTATATAATATTGCTATTATATAACATAGAAATTTATAGTGCTGGAAGGCATTCAGCCATCAAATTCATGCAGGCCAAAAAAAATCATCCTCTTGACCAACCCGTTCAGTGAGTTCCAGATCCCACTAGTTCCTGCTGAAACCATTTCTCATCAACTCCCTTCTAATCCTTCTGCTTATTAGTGTAAATCTCTCTCTGTCCCCATAGCTTTATACAACTCAAATATATCCCTGTTCTTAACAAAACTGGCCAATCTTACGTCATTGCTAAATTCACCAGACCTGACAACATTTGCGTAACTCTCCATTGTAGCATTGCTTAGTGATATTAAACCCTTTCCTGTAGCCTGGTGACCAGAACTCTGTTTTCATAGAATCCCTACGGTGCAGAGGGAGAGCATTCAGCTCAGCAGGTCTGCAATCTCACCCAGGCCCTATCCCCAAACACCACCCATTCTACCCTAACCAGTCGCCCTGACACTAAGGGGTAATTTTTAGCATGTCCAATCAACCTAACCCCGCACATCTTTGGAGCGTGGAGGAAACCGGAGCACCCGGAGGAAACCCACGAAGGACGTGGGAGAATGTGCAAACTCCACACAGACAGTGAGCAAAGCTGGAATTGAACCGGAATCCCTGGAGCTGTGAGGCAGCCGTGCTAACCACTGTGCCAAAGTTTCATACAGTTCTGTCTAACCTCCTTAAGATAAAAGCAAAGTACTGTGGATGCTGAATCTGAAACAAAAACTGAGCAAACTCTGACAAAGGGTCATCCAGACTCAAACACTGGCTCTATTCTCTCCCCACAGAGGCTGTCAGACCTGCTGAGATTTTCCAGCATTTTCCTGTTTCTGCTCCTTCCTGACATTCTGTTTAATTGTCAGTCAGATCGTTAATGAACCTCCAACCTACCATTCCTAACGCAAGAATCGATTCCTTTACCAGACCAAAGCCTTGTGCTGAAGGTGATTCTAAACCAGCCTTTCAGCTCAAAACCCCATCTTAGTCATTGCCTCCGAGTCTCTCTGTTACTGAAAATATCCCTGGAAAAATCAGTCCTTTCAGCTCGACAGAAATGTATTGTAACTGGGAGACACTGGGTCCTCCGATCGTCCCATCTTTCCAATCAGAGTTTATCATACTGAATTACAGG